>NC_052058.2:69058671-69358671 GCF_903992535.2 Arvicola amphibius
AGGCAGAGGCAGGCAGATCTCTGTGAGTTCGAGGCCAGCCTGCTCTACAGAGTGAGTTCTGGACAGCCAGGGCTACACAGAAAAACTCTGTCTTGAAAAACCAAAACCAACCACCAAAACAAAAATGAAACCCCCCCCCACAAAAAAACCAAAATGAACCAAACAAACAAAAAAAAATAAAAAATCCTATGGACTATAAATGCATACATTGCAGACTAATTCATTATTAATATTTATCATCGTCATCATTATCATCATTATTTGGTAGCTAGTAGTCAAATTGGGGAGATCTCAATTGAAGGAGCCTTTCTCCAGCCTGGCATACACCTCTTGACTGACTTTCAAATAACTGAACCTGGAAGGAAATGAACTATTCTAACACAGCCAGCACACCACTGAACCCAGATACTCATAAAAATCCTTTAGCAGAAGCCTTCCTGCAGGCTTGGCTTCCTGCCTCATTCCTTATGCTTCTCGTGCTTCTGACGCGTGTGTTCTAAGGTATCCTCAAAAGGAATCCGAGAGCACTGGAGGGAGAAAGTGATTTCTGCATGATGTACATAGGCAAAATCTCAACGAGGCAACAGATAGTCATCAGCTTGCTGAATTTGCCAAACAGCTAAAATAATAATAACAAATATAGATTCAGTGAAATGAACTTGTTGCAAAGCCCTGAGTTTAGCCTTAGCAAACCTCAGGGCCTTGTTAGTCAAAGTTCAAGTCTGAAAAACAAAATCTTTGCACATATGGTGTTCCTGAAGAAGAAAAGAAGTACTTTCTGGCCAAATCTAAAGTTTAATTCATGTAGCAGACTTGGTTAATGTCACCAACAGCAAATGTAGTTTTACGGGGCAGCATATTCCACTAAATTAACTAGAGCCATCCTGTAAATTCTTCATGGATTTCCAATTATTACCTATAACAAGATTTAAAAAAAAACGATATAAACATTAACACAGTTTTCCTACTAGAAGAATGGATATCAGGAGGAAAAGTAATATAATCCTGATTTATTTACCACTAGGTCACCCCATGGCCACTCGCCAAGCCTTCCAGTGCTCAGCGTTACTACTTAGGGCTTAGCCTGAGGGGAGTACCAACATACCAACAGGGGTCAGATATACCAAGTCAAAGACCCACTTTGTAGTAAGCAGAGTACTACAAACTCATACAATGTGAGGCTAACGGGGACTTGACTGCCTGGACCACAGTTCATGGACCAGTGCTACGCAGCCTCAGTAAAGCTGTGGAGAAATGCAGACCTGGCCAGGTGAAGTATTCATTACACAGGCTTATGCACTTTTGAGGCATTATAAACTTAGACATTTATGATATAGAATTTGGAGATGCAAATTTAATTTATGTACAATTATAAAATTACAAAAGTACTTTTTAAAGATTGATCCAGAGGGCTGGAGAGATAGCTTAGTGGCTAAGAGCACTTGTTGCTCTTCCAGGGGGCTTGAGTCCCGGCACTCACACGGCAAGTCACAGCCATATGTAACTTCAGATCCAGGGGGACCCAATGCCCTCTTTTAGCCTCTAGGGACACCAGGCACACATATGCAGTGCACAGACATACATGCAGGAAAAAATACTCATTCACATAGAATAGTAAAAAAAAATTAAAATACTTAAAGATAGTGATGGGGCAGATCTACTAGAGGACAAAGAGTCAAACAAGAAAGCAGGGGATTGTAAATCTACAGAGTAACACCATGAAACCATGGTTATGAAACTGATTTGATTATGGCCACAGGAAAGGAAGATGGTACCGTCAGTGTTTAAAGACCCTGATACAGAAAAACGGGTTTCAAAACATCATCCTTATGTAGGATACAGTCAGCATTTATGTTTGGGTCAAAACATGCACACACATGGATAGTTTCTAGGCAAATATGAGAACACTCTCATTGCTGTCCTCTGGCAGGTGCTGTAAAGTAGAAGAGAAGTTTACATTTCATCTCATCCCTACACACGTTGACTGTTTTAGTAGGGGAGTCTTGCATTTTAACTTAGAAAAGAAACAAGTCCAAGGGAAAAGTTCTTGTTACATTATTCTTAAGTAAATATGCAAGAGTTCTAAGGAATCCAACCTTTTAAGATATTTTTATTTTAAGTTATGTGTATCTGTGGGGGGTTAAGTGTATATGTGTGTATAAACGCTATGTGCACATCTGTGTATAAGCATATGTGTTTGCACATGAGTGTAGTGCCCTCGGAGACCTGTAGACTGTGTCAGATCCCCTGGAGCTGGAGTTACAGGTGGTTCTGACCTCCCAAAGTGAGTGCTGGGGGGATTGGATGTGGGTCCTCTGCAAGAACAATACTTGCTCTTAACCAATGAGTCATTGCTCCAGTCCCAGATATAATTTTTAATCACAAATTTTGATATGTTAACGTAAATGTAACTAAATTAACAAGTCACTCCTTTGAGAGTAAAAATGTCAAAGCCATTAAATTTGCAGCTCTTGATGAATTACAGTTTTGCTTTAAATACACACAGTGAACTCTCTTTATAAGATAGTAACTGGAAAACCATCTAACAAATACATTAGAGGCTAACAGCTTTCTCTCTGACTTTACTGTATAAGGTTACATATTGTGAAGAAACATGTAGAAACAACCTTTATAATCCCCTACTATCGTGCCCATGAGAGCCCCATAATGGTCCTACTATACTGCTCTGTGGAGTGGAGACAGTGCCACACAGTGAAAAGACACATTTACATGTAGGAAAAGGGACCACAGCACAACCGACAACATTCCTGGTTACAGAGCTTTCATTGTTTCTGTCTCCCGCCACAGGAGACAGCCGAGCAGGAGGACGTGAGAAGCACAAGCCTGTGACCCAAGAGGGGCAAGGGAATCCAGAGGTGGAATCACTTGGATAAAGACCTGAAGACATATTTGTAACACCAACCTCTTCTTAGGATAACTGGTATGCTTCCCAAACCAGGAGAGGCATGCTATAACCGACACGTGAAATCGACTATCTCATCATGTTATTTACTATATAACTTACTGGGGGGAATCCTTTACCTTCCCTGTGCTTTGGAGTCCACATGCATGCAACTCAGTAAGATAGGATGCGGACAATTTAGGGACCCTGTCAATTACAGCAGTTCGTCACCATTGGAGCAATGGGATTGGCGACATGACATGCATTTGTTGCTTTTATTCGAAGGAGTATGTAGTTCAGAAATCCAGTCACATTTTCAAAACTGGAGTTTGGGAGCAAGTCTGACAGGTCTCTCCAAACATTGCAAAAAAAAAAATAGAGTTTATAGGAAAAGCAAATCTAAGACCACCCACCGAAGAAGCTGAAAGATGGACTGCTTTAACAATAGGGACCTAAAATGCAGCCACCAGACATGTGCAAAGTTCGGTTTTAATTATTGCTGATAGTCACACTTGGGGAGATTTCTTTTGGCTGCAGGCAGTGACTTGCATCCCTATGCACAACACATGCCTTTTAGTATTATTTTGTTCCCGTGGACTTTTCTAAAACAGAGCTGAGCTCAGTAACTAGTTCAGTGCCTGAGCTAAGTGACGAAATGACCAGGACAGCGGAAGAGAACCACAGAGCCCACAGAGCCCCTGGTGTCGGTCAAGCAGAAGAGACACTTCTCACTGGAAGGAAACACTGGGGCGTTTATCTTCCCAAGCTGGGTCAACAGACAGAAGCAGGAAGGAGAGCTAATGGGTCCTTTATTGCTCTAAGCAGACCACATGTACTTTGTGTGCACATCAGCCGCCTGGCTCCCATTCCGACTTCACCATGTGCTGGCCTTGTGACCTTCAGCAAGGCATTACCACTCTCTGTGCCTCAGCTTCCCCATACGTGAAGTGAGGTGGTGAAATGGGCTCATGATGGCACAGAAGACTTAAGCCTCAGTCTGCCAAATTCTAACTTATAAAGACCCAGACCCATTCCAAATTATCATGTTGGAAAAAATAAGAAAAAAGAAAAGGAAAGAAAAGAGAAAACAAAATACTATCAGGAAAAAGATTAAAGAACTATCTATTTTTTCACCAACCCCACAAGGGACAAAAGGCTGATCTCCAAAATATACAAAGAGCTCAAGAAATTGGTCATCAAAAGAACAAGTAATCCAATAAAAAATGGGGTACAGACCTAAACAGAGAACTCTCAACAGAGGAATCTAAAAGGGCTGAAAGACACTTAAGAAAATGCTCAACATCCTTAGCCATCAGAGAAATGAAAATCAAAACGACTCTGAGATTCCATCTTACACCTGTAAGAATGACCAAGTTCGAAAACAATGAGGACCACTTATGTTAGAGAGGATGTGGGGTAAAGGGAACACTCCTGCATTGCTGGTGGGAGTGCAAATTGGTATAATCCCTTTGGATATCAATATGGTGATTTCTCAGAAAATTAGGAAACAACCTACCTCAAGACCCAGCAATAACACTTTCAGGTATATACCCAAAAGATGCTGAATCATAACACAAGGACTTGTGCTCAACTATGTTCATAGCAGCATTGTTTGTCATAGCCAGAACCTGGAAATAACCTAAATGCCCCTCACCCAAAGAATGGATAAGGAAAATGTGGTACATTTATACAATGGAGTACTACACAGCAAAAAAAAAGTAATGATGTCTTGAAATTTGCAGGCAAATGGATGGAGCTAGAAAACATCATACCGAGTGAGGTAACCCAGACCCTGAAAGACAATTATCATATGTACTCACTCCTACGTGGCTTTTAGACTTAAAGAAAAAAAAAAAAAACAGCCTACAATTCACAATCCCAGCGAACCTAGACAACAAAGAAGACCCTAAGAGAGACATACATACATCTAATCTACATGGGAAGTAGGAAAAGATAAGATCTCCTGAGTAAATTGGAAGCAGTGGGAACCATGGGAGAGGGTAGAAATGGAGGAGAGTGGAGAAAAATATATAGCTCAATAAAAACAATTAAAAAAATAAATGCCGTATTCTACAAAAAATAAAAAAAGATTAGAAATTAGATAAAAAGGTTATTCAGAAAGATTGGAATATGATAACTCACTTATTAACCAATTTGTTATTTTGGTGTGTAAAAGTCAAACAAATTGATCAAAAAAAAGACACAAACAAAAAACCAAAAAGAACCATCTATTTTCACTGCAGGCTAAAGCTTGTCTTTGAAGGGATAACAGTGCATGCCAAGCTCCTGGCAAACTATGACATCATCTCCACGCTGGTGCTAAAAACCAATCACTGATAGCAGTTTAAAAACATACTTACATTATCTAGTTGAGCATCTGCCAAAGTGCTCATGCTTGGCCATTAAAATATGGAAGTAAACTCCACATAATCCCCAAACAATGCAGAGAGAGAGGGCAAAGCATTGGCACTAATTCCTCAGAACAAGCAGAAGCCCATCACTGCATATTTATGTCAACAAAATCTCATCACTCTATTTAAAACCATAAAAAATGGCTCTCCATTAAGTACAATACTTGGCACCACTCCACCAGATAAAATGCCTAAATTGTTCCATAAACACACAGCAGCTATTGCCTTGTGACTGCCTCCCCACAAGTGTCGTAGGCTTTTTTTTAGATCAAGTATTCTTCTTTTGAGTCAAATGTGCCTTCTTCATTTTCGCTGCTGATACACGGGCCTTACTGAAATCACAGCTCTGGAAAGTGGAAGGACATCAACCTTTTCCTCTATTGCTATGGCCGCTTGTGCGTGGCAACCCTGAATTAAAGATAAGGCATTGAAGCTCACTGCCTCACGTCCCAGAGTCTCACAGTCCCTGTGTCTCGTCACAGTACTACACCTTTTAGTGTGTAGGAAATTCCTGCCTTGTTTCTTATCCCAGATTGTGATCATTAAAGAAAAGCAAATAGTCTGTTGAGTTTGAAGATTACATAAGAGAATTAAAAACAAATTCCCTTTTGCTGCTGTGAAGTGTATCTCTGAAATAAAACCTTTCCAATGTTCAGTCAACTCCCCAACACTTCAATGATCATCAAAATAAATACATTTTCCAAAAGCAGAGGTTCTTACACCAGTTTGTTGGTTCCCATCTCATCTGTGTGTGCAGTACAGGTCAGGTCTAGAAAGCTGTGGAAGGGAATCATGTGACAAGCAAGTCTTCATGTGGTCCATGGGCTAGTCTTTCAATGACACAGTGTGCTAGGGGAAAATGTCTTGACTGTCAATGATCGAGGAAAGAAACCTTATCCCATGTTCTTCCATCCATCATCAGAGGATGAAGGAGAAGAGTGAGTCTGTCTGCACTGAGTGAGTTGCTGAAACGTGACTCAGTGAAAGCTAGCATCCCAGATGCTACTCAGTGATGCTTGCTTGAAGACTCTCAGTAGTTCACGGCCGTTTTTGAAGTTGATAGACATAGCCTGGCACAGCAGACATCCCATTTGGCATCTCAGATGCTGAGTATATCTTGGGTTTAAGAGTCAGGAAGAAAGTAACTGGTAGAAGTTCCTATGGTTACAACATCCTGTTGTGTGATATTTTGATTGCATTCTGATAATAAAGCTTGCTTTTGAATCAGAGGACAGAGCTAGGTACTAGATGACCAAAGTTAACCATAGAGATTTTTGAAGACTGAGGGCAGATAGAGAGACAGGAAGAAGTAAGGATCTCAGTCCTTTTGGATGGAGGTCCCTAACTGCTTCTCCACTGCTTCTCGGATCATCCAGGTTCTTATCCCAATATTTGACTTCTAATTTTTTATTGATAAATAATAATTAGATAACTGCATCAACATCCCTCAGAAACATGGTTTCGGTTGTAACTTCGAACCTTCCGGACAATACCCTTCTGGGGCAAGTCCAAAAGCTGACATTTACAGAGAGATGCTGTGGTAGAATATGCATCTTGAGGATGGCAGTCATTATACTGGTCACCTGCTATAATCCGTCTGCATGGAAGCTCTGGCCAATGCTCTGAGTATTTTGTCTCCTAGTTCCCTCTTCTGCAAGACTTCCTTTCCAGGAGAAATCCTCTCGGAATTCCTGTTTATCCTTCAAAACCTAGTTCAATCTTACTATCAACTTTTCCAAAAGGTTTCAAGGCCACACATGCACCCCAATCTGTTTAGAAATCCTTTCACGCCACCCTCCCCCACGACATCTAAATACCGCACCAATAATGTTACTGCTCTATGAAAAAAGTAGTGTTTGGGGAGCCACAAAATGGAGCCACACTTTGTTCAATTTTACTTCAGATCTAATTGATTGAAAGTACTTAATAATTAGAAGAGAATACTTTAAAACTGACTTTTAAACAGATTTATTTTCGTTAATTTGTCCATGTCTCTGTGCATGTGGGTATCTGTAGACACCAGGAAGGGGCATTGGATCCCCTGGAAGTGGAGTTTCTGGTGGTTGCCAATGGTCTTCCATGGTGCTAGAAACTGAACTCGTTTTGTCCTTTGCAAGAGTAGCAAATACTCTTAGCCACTGACCATATCTCCGGTCCCCTATGAACTGGCTTTTTTGTTGTTATTTAAGGCATTGCACAGAGCTTCTAAGGTAAGAATCTCTAGAGATCGCCCATATCCTCATCCACATCTAGAGATCGCCCATATCCTCATCCACATCTAGAGATCGCCCATATCCTCATCCACATCTAGAGATCGCCCATATCCTCATCCACATCTAGAGATCGCCCATATCCTCATCCACATCTAGAGATCGCCCATATCCTCATCCACATCTAGAGATCGCCCATATCCTCATCCACATCTAGAGATCGCCCATATCCTCATCCACATTGTGGGCATCTTCCTCTGTCTTCTCACGCTGGTAGTGGTGGTTTGAAAGAAAATGTCTCCCAAAGGGAGTAGAACTGTCAGGAGGTATGACTTGTTGGAGTAGGTGTGGTCTTGTTAGAGGAAATGTCACTATGGAGGTGGGCTTTGAGATCTCACAGATGGTCAAGATACCACCCAGTGTCTCAGGTCATTTCCTGCTGCCAGCCAGATACAGGACTGTCAGCTACTTTTCCAGCATCATGTCTGCCTGCAAGCTGCTGTGCCCCAACATGATGATAATGGACTGAACCTCTGAACTATAAGCCAGCCACCCCTACAAAATATCTTTCTTTTATGCGAGTTGCCATGACCAAGGTATCTCTTCATAACAATAGAAACCCTAACTAAGACACTGACCACAAAGGATTAGTACAGTGACGTGGACCATAAGCGAAGAAAAGGGGAAAGAGGCGGCAAAGGTCTAGGTAGAATCAAAATGCCCCTCTCATCTAAGCAAGACACCGGTGCTCATATGATCTAGAACACTCATGGAAGTTAGGATAAACATCCATTGCTTGTTGGTTCCAATTACATCACAAAATCTGTAGAATTCAGGATCTAGAAAGATTTTTTTCAGTCATTTATTCCAACTCCTTCATACTCATGAGAAATCAGTGTCTACGGATTCTATGGCATGTGGTCCAAATGGCATATCAAGCTATTGAGAAACAACTCAGATATCCTAATTTCCAATGTATAGTCTGTCAATTTTGCTTATCCCACATTCCTAATCTTAAAGAGCTGTGGAGTCTGTAGACAAACCCACAGGTCAAATTTGTGCCTTACCCTTTTGTGGTGGTCAGTGTTGATGGCCAGTTGGATTAGATTTGGATCTAAAATCACTATGGGAAGACACTTCTGGCTGTGTCTATGAAGGGCATGTCTATGAAAGAAGGGAAGACCCCCACTAAAAGCGGTACTGTTCCGTGGTTGGGGGCACTGGATGGAGTAAAAAGAAGACAACAACATCCATCTCTCAGCTTTCTGACTGGATACAATGAGACCTCAGGTTCCTGCAGTTAAGCATTTCTCCCCACGGTGAACCACACCCTCGAAGTGTGAGCGCTCCTCTCCATACATTGCTTATGTCAACACACCATTTGTTAATTCTGTAATTCTGTGACCCCAAGTGAGTCTCCGAGCTTGCTTCTCCTCTTCCTAACTTCTTCTGACAAATACTGTAAGTTTTTTTTAAAAAATTAAATAGCACATAAAAAACCAAAACCCTATGTAGAAGATTTCTTTTGCAAACGAAGCAGGAAGAGACTCTCAATTTAAAAAGTCTTCTGGCATGGAAGTGGTTAACACACCCCCCCCACACACACACACACCGAGTGCACCAGCGTTCCCGCTTTCTTTGCACACAACACGCTCTTCTCCGTGGGAGCAGTCACGTATGGCAGGGTGTATGGCGAAGCAGTGTGCCCACAGTGCTGTACTGTGCCGCTTGTTTGTTTTCGCACTGGAGCACCTCTCTGACCAGGTACTGCGAGCCTGCCAATTCCTTCCTCCTCTCTCTGTCCATCTCTGCTTTAAGATGCATCTTGTCTGGGGACAGCTCCCTTCAAAACCCTCCAGAGTGACCTGAGTTGTTACTCTCAGGGATGTGAGCAAGGTTTGTCTGCCAATCTGATGGCTAGTCTTCCCTGGCAAGCTTTTACTTCTGTAGACTATCTAGAGCTCCTCGGGCCAACTCTACACTAACACTTGGATTTAAAGGTGTGGAACCCGGACTGAGGTCTAGAGGAGGAAGGGGACAGACTTCCATTGATTCTCGGTCCCAATCCACAACAAACAAAAGGGACCAAGCTGACAAAACTTGGCTGTTTATCCACCCCAAAGCGACTCCATCGCATCCCAGCAGAAACCCCAGAGAACCTCACAGAAGTTTGCATCTGCAGCGGGAATCTGTCCCAGGAGGCTGAACAGGCAGGAACCTTCTGGAGCTCCCAAGGAAGACCGGCCCACAGTGTGGTGTGATTGGAAAGACTCCAAACAAAGCGAGTACTCTCCAACCCTGGGTTCAGAAAGCCCAGGAAAAGCCAAGCTAAGCAGGGAGCAGGAGCCTGACACCTGCAAGTCCTGGAGCCACCTCTCCAGCCTCTGCGGACCCCTTTGCTAGCCCAACTTAAGTTATGTACATGCATCTGGAGGCAACAGACACTCTCTCTCCTTTCCCTTCGTGGCTTGGGGGTACAGAAGAAACCTCGAGAATTGAAAGGGGGGTTAAAAGTCTTCCTAAGGAGGTCTCCTCAAATTCCTTATGGTGAGGTGGAGGTGGGGGGGGGGGTGAGGAAAGTTAAGACCACCGGATTCTCGCCCATATGTTCCCACATCTCCCTCCCGGCCCCACCACCCGCGCAGCGCAGGACACACGCGGACAGCGAGGATGTATGCGCGCCAGGCTGCCATCCCTCCGCGGTAGCCCGGGACCCCAACCCGCTCACCAGATGGCCATCCTGCTCTTGGGGTAGTCCAGCCGCTCCAGGCAGCCGAGGAAGTGAGGCAGCGTGTGCGCGGCATTGCGGGCGAGGATAGCCACGAGCACCGTGGGGCTCTGCAGGGGCGACTCGGGGAATGCCACCGGTTCCTCTCCGTCCTCATCCGAGTCGGGCTCGGCGGCGAAGCGCGCCCGGCAGCCCCGGCGGAGCAGGGCGGAGGACAGCAGCAGCAGCAGCGCGCAGGAGACAGTGGCGCGGCGCGCAGCCATGTTCCGCGGCTGGCTGGAGGCGGCGAAGCTGCCGGGGCGCCGGGGATGCGCTGCCCCGGGACGGCGGGAGCGCGCACGGGCACCGACTTCTGCTGCTCCCGGGACCCGCCGCCGTCCAGTCCCGGCCGGGTCCTCCGCACGCCTACTCCCCGCAGTCCGCGCTCGCCCTGCGCTCCGCCCCGCGGAACAGGTCGTCGCCGTGAGGCTGTTCGTCCCGAGTTCCACGGAAAGTTCCCCTAGCCGGAGCTGCGCTGGTACAGCTGAGGTCTGTGGCTTCCTCCAGAGGTGAGGTGTGGCCCTGTCTGCCAATGGGCGTGTGTGTGTGTGTGTGTGTGTGTGTGTGTGTGTGTACATAACGGTACAACCCCAAGAAAATTTATTCTGCTTTAGCAAACCGCAGTCTGAAGTCCTTCATAGTGACGCGATGGATCCAGGGTTTCATAAAGCACCTATTGACAGATGAGAATTCTGAAATGGGAGGTCTCCCCAGCCACCCAGGACTGTGGGAAACAATGTTATAACTTCCACAGAGGCAAAACGCTTGTACAGAACACCACTTCTCCTGAAATTTATTCTTGACGGAATAAACACCCTAACGCCGCATTTGAATACTTGGAGAATTTTAGACCTCAAATCAGAACCCTGAAAATAAAAGGAACACTATTCGGGGGGGGGGGGGCTTTTCTTTCTTTAAAAAAAAAAAAGGTTTCAGTAAGAGCTCTTAACAGCTGGTCCATCTCTTCAGCCCCAGGATCCCGGGACTTCCTAAGTGAGGAGGTGTGGAAGAAAAGATTCACATGCCCCCTTCCCGATAATGACCCAAAATGACAAGACTAGGAATACCCATGAGTCAAAGGGAAGAAAGAATAAAGGGCAGAAGAAAGGGTGAAGGTGAAGGTAGAACACTATCAGTGGGCAGAACGAAACCACTCTTGAAGATAACACAGGGACCGGAGTAACTGTGGCATGAAAACCACAGCCTTTGATCTGTGTGCAGGCTGAACTGGGGACCCTGGAAGTCCCCGACTATCACTGCCAGGCCAACCAGCCCTCAGCTCCGACACACTGTCCTTTTACTGGTTGTGTTGTTCCTTCTCACAACTCTCCGAAGGCCTCAACTCACTCGGCTCTGCCCTTGGAATCGTCAACTGGTCCATTTGCTGCAGCTCCCTTCCCTGACTCTAAAAAAGACCCTTCTCATCCTTAAAAACGTGCCAGGTGGTGATGGCACACGCCTTTTTAATCCAACACTTGGGAGGCAGAGGCAGGTGGATCTCAGTGAGTTCAAGGCCAGCCTGGTCTACAGAGCAAGTTCCAGGCCAGCCAGGACTGTTACATAGAGAAACCCCATCTCGAAAAACAAACAACAAACAAACAACAACAACAACAAAATCTTATAGTAGTCATAGGTAGACATGGTGACCAGGCTTTTCATTACAAACACTAAAGAAGTAGAAGTCATCTTAGCTATATAGCACAAACGAGTCTAACCTAGGCTGTGTAAGACCCTGCATATGAAACAACAACAATAATAACCTGTTTCTTAGTGATCCTCTGTTGGTCAAACTCCGTGAAAGAGGAGTCAACACTGCCTTCTTCGGCTTCTTCATCTCCCTTGCTCCCATAAGAGGGAAGTGTGACTTTGGCTAACCTCTCCTGTTTACAGTGAATGCACAGCTGCCAGACCAACAGGAGATCCACGGGAAGTGTGTATGTCCACGTCACATGGAGAAACCTGGTCAGCAGAGCTGTGGGAACACTTGTCTTTTGGAAAAGTTGCTGTCAAATCTGTAAAAAACCTTGTGAAGCCATGACTCCTCCCTTCAAAATGGGATTCATTCCCAAAATACCTCAGCAGTGTAACCTCCTCCTCCTGCAGGGACAATGGAGGCCTTAGAGCGACAGCATTCACTCTTTGTTCCAATAGTCAAATATACTTTGAATCAGTCCCCCACAATTATCTTTGCTAACAGACCGCGTAGGAATTTCAAAAAGATAGGAAGATCTTACCACGCAAACAAGCCTGGGTGTGGGTGCAGTCCAGGTTCAGGGATGTTAGTAACTTTATCTCATGGTTTGGAACGTCAGGTATTTCCTCTTGGATGCTGGCCCTCCTGGGTGGTGTCACCACCTTCCTGGAGTGGCTGCAGCTGCTTGTCAGGTTCTATGTGTCCCTTTTGGTGATTCGAAAATGCATGTGATATCATTATTTTTCTATGGAATTTTTTAAACTATGACTGTAAAAACTAAAAACCTAGCCGGTTGGTGGTGACACATGCCTTTAATCCTAGCACTCAGGAAGCAGAAGCAGGCAGATCTCTGTGAGTTCAAGGCCAGCCTGGTCTATAAGAGCTATCACAAGCTACAGAGAAACCCTGTCTCAAAAAACCAAAAAAAAAAAAAAAAAAAAAACCCAAAAAACTAAAAGCTAAAAACCTGGTGGAAATGGCCCCTTTTCTTCTCCCTGCTTCTTGCTCAAAGAACATGTAGAGGTAACATACGTGAGCTGATTTATCCTGTTTACCCTCAGATCCAATTAGCCAGGTTTTCGTTGGCCATAGCAAATCTCAACTGGACTCTGAGGGGATGTTGAGGCTGATACTCTCCCCTGAGACTATTCTGGAAAATTCCACAGAGATGTTTGCACTTACAAATGCCATGGACTCTTTTTGGCTCCCGGCTTTCCAGAGCTCTGTGATGTAAGCTCCTCTCCTTGACTTCTTCAGGTCCTCTCTGTCCTTGTCACTGTCCCATTGCTGTGAAGAGACACCATGATCAACACAACACTTACAAAGGAAAGCATTTAACCTGAGCTTGTTTCCAGTTTCCCAGGTGTGAGCCTTATCATCATGGTGGGAGCGTGGGTAGAAGGCAGATGTGGTGCTGGAGAAGTAGCCGAGCTATACCCTGATCCACAGAAGAGAACCTAGGGCTGGTATGGGTTTTTGAAACCTCAAAGATTCTCCCCAGTGGTACAGGTCCTCCAACAAGGCCACACCTACTCCAACAGGGCCTCACAATACTTCTGACCCTTTCAAACAGTTGCATTCCCTGGTGACTAAGTATTTAAATATATGAGCCTGTGGGAACCCATTCTTGTCCAAGCTACCACATTCCACTCGCTGGCCCCCATATGATGTGGGATTCGCCTCTGTATGCTGTGAATATGTTTTATTACTGTAATGGTCTGACCTGTCCCTTTAAGACACAAGCCCCACCCTCTTCTCTCCTCTTCCAGCCTGAGAGCCCTCTCTCTGCCCCACCTCTCTTTGGAAGAGGTGGCTGCAGCCTCCTCTCCCCCCCCCCCTCCCCTCTCCCTCTCCCTTCTCTCTCCCTCTCCTTCTCCCTCTCCCTCCTCTCTCTCTGTCCCTTCCCTTTCCTTCCATAACCCACTGAATAAGCTACACCCAAACCCTTTCTCTGCATGGCCTATTTGTCTCCCACCTGCTGGGCTCCTTGTGGGACCTGCCACCTCCCACCTGCTGCCGCTGCTCCTTGTGGGACCCTTCTGCCCCTTGTGGCCTGCTGCCTGCTGCTCTCCAGGAACTGCACTGTTTTATCTAAATCATTGCAATTACCATTGGTTAATAAAGAAGTGTTTTTTGGGGCCTATGGCAGCACAGAATAGAGCAAGGCGGGAATTCCAAGCAGTGATAGAGAAAAAAAGAAGGCAAAGTTGAGAAGATGCCATCCATGTAGCTGTGAAAAGAGGCTCTGGAACCTTACCACGAGTCTCATGGTAAAAATAAAATGATAGAACTGGGTTAATTTAAGAGATAAGAGTTAGATAATAAGAATCCTGAGATAATAGGCCAAGCAGTGTTGTAATTAATATAGTTTTAGTATGATTATTTTGGGTCTGGGCAGCTAGGAAATGAACAAATAGTCTCCAACTACAAATTGTACCAATGTGGGACAACTACATCCACATAAAACCTGAGAGAGCTTGAAAAGGAATTCTAGACACACACAAAAACAGAGTTTAGTGCAGCTTCTTGGTAACTGCATTTTTTTTTCCAGATGGGCTCTGTTTGTTGGTAGCAAGCAGTAACTCCAAGGCTACTTTAAGAGAGGTCTTCCTAACTCAGCATTGGCAGTGAAGGATGCACAACTTCTTTAGGGAAGGGCTTCCTGGTTTGTGCTACTTACAGGAACAGCTCTGGCTCTTACAGGAGGCTGAGCAGGGTCTGTGAGCAGTGTGTTACAAATTGCTTAATGGTGACACAGACCTGCTGTGACCCTGGAGCTGGGGCAATGTGCATGACTCTCAGAGGCAGTGAACCTGCCTCCACCATGTTGGACTGGGTGGAGCCAACAGGCAGGGACGTGGAGTTGGTCCTAGCCACACCTACTTAGCATTAAAAAAAAGTGCTCCTAGTCAGAAAAGATTACAGATACACATGCAATAAAGACAGATTCCAATGAAAAAAGCCTCTGAATCAATCACAGTGTTGGATAAACATACATAGGCTTGGGAGACAGAGGAAAAAGGATATAGGCAGTTATAAAATAAAAGAATATAGACAGTCATACATTAAAGGAGTAATGATAATAAAATAAATACCAAACTTGGAGAAAAAGTAATAGAGTAAGAAAAATAAGCCACGTAAAGATGGAATATACACAGAGAGTCTGGATTATGTATATTATTATGTTTTCTTTGAATTTTTGCCTGTAAATGAGCTAAGTACAGAGAGACATTTCATTGTACAGGCTGCTAAGCTAAATCAACATATATATATTAAAGGTATCTTGACTTCAAAATTTGGGTCTAAGGATATTGCTTTGGAAAAGAGGTTCTCCTTTTGTTTCCACAGAGGATGAGAACCTGTGGATTCCTTCCAGAGTAATGTGGTTTGATGGATCAAGACCCCCTGAAAAGTCTCTGTGAACCCCCCAAAATACTTTGCCCAACAAAAAGTAGGAAGCAGTTTGGAGAGAACTATGCCCAAATTCCCAAATATTGTTTATAAATGTTTGTTTTCATTTAAAGAGGGATATGCTAAAGAGTTGAATACTTTGCATTGGTATGGATTTTGGTTTATTGTTACAAATTGAGGGTTAATTTTGTTACATGTATTTTTGTTCTTGTTTAAGGCATTATTTTTGTGCAGCTCATTTAAAAATGTAATATATACTTAAGAAATGCAGGTTAATAGATAGTCATTTATAATAGTCAAACTTGTAGTCATTTTAATTAGGTTTTCTAGATGTACAAAGATATATTTCAGATGGATAGGTATTCTTAAATCTTTCAAAAACATAGAGAATATGGCATTTAAAATGCTTTAAGAGTTTAGGATTTTTCATGGCAATGAGATACATCTGCTCCTGGCAGCAGCAATCTACTTCAAGAGGATGATGGGCATTGAAGAGGCTCCTTATGGAATTTGTTAGACATTTGGGCAAGAAGCTGCTCTTGTCTGGACTGCTTGATGCATGATGTATAAACTGGACATGCAGGACCCCGAAAAATGACTGCTAAAGTTGATTAAAGGAGGTGAGATGGTCCTTCAGGGTTCCTGCTTTGAAAGAGTCTGCCAGACATTCTGCAGGACACAGAAAAAAGTACTTGACAAACTGCCAATATAGGCGGAACTGTCTTTGAAATTTCCTGCTTCATGGAAAAGTCTGCCAGATTCTATGGGAAGACGGATGCCCCAACAGTACAGAACTTTGGATGACTGTCTAGGCAGCAAGATGTCTCTGATATAATTCTAGAGTTTTGGAAGTTCCTTACAATGCACTTTCTGTTTACTTAGGTAATATTATATCCTTCTGGGTCTTTGATGGAGTTGAAGAAAGATAGTTATAATTATAAAAGATAGATTAGATTTAAAACTTTAAAATAACAAATATAGGATAAATGATAGAGTATTTTTTAATTTTCCAAATGTAAATGGGCTAAATATTTTAACTATAATTCTTGCTTGATAACTGTTTTTTATATGTAATCTTGCTATGTTAATGTTAAAACCTTCCTTTTTATTTAGACAGAAAAGGGGAGGTGATGTAGGATTCCCCTTTGTATGCTGTTTTATTATGTTATTATGTTTATTATGTTTTATTACCTTTGGTTAATAAAGAAGCTGCTTTGGGTCTACGGCAGTGCAGAATAGAATAAGGTGGGAATTCCAAGTAGAGATAGAGGAAAAAAGGAGGTGGAATCAGAGAGATGCCATGTAGCTGTCGAATGAGAAAGATGCCCTCCCTGAAAGCTTACCAGTAAACCATGAGCGTCGTGGTAAAATATAACATATTAGAAATGGGATAATTTAAGATGTAAGAGTTAATTAATAAGAAGCTTAAGCGAATAGGCCAAGCAGTGTTTTAATTAATACAAGCAAGAGCAGAGGTGGGATGTTTGGAGGACTATACAATTTTGACAACTTTTCGTATTTACAAAGTCACTTACTTTTAAGCATGCGTGTACGCAGCTCTTTACAAAACTACCCATCTATCATCCATTTGCGCTGTTTCTTCATGTGGCTTTAAACTCAGATTCTTCCTCTTTCAGCTTTTCAAGTGCTGTTAGTACACACACATAGCATGCCAGTTCGTCATATTCTGTTCACTGCAGACTTTCTTAAGCAATCTACTCCATGGTTTATAGCAAGAAAACCCTTAAATACTTGCATCCTTTATATACATTTCAGAACCGGCTCATCAACTGTTAGGACAGTCTCTGTTGGGTTTTTGTTGGGGACTGAGAGAATCAATAGATCAATTTAAAGAAAGTTTGTTTGTTTGTTTGTTTATTTATGATATTGAGTGTTTCTGGGTGCATGGTCTTTATATCCACATATTTAAACCTTGTCTAATGATTTCTAAAAACATCAGTAATGTTCTTCAAAAACATTCTGCTTGTTTTTAGCCTAGGGACCTTATTTTGTTGCTTTGTTCTAAATGTAAATAGCCCTTAAAATGAAAAATTATATCCTAATTAGGTAGGTGGAGGCTTTAGACTGCACTTTAAATATATGAAAAGAATCAGAGGCTTGTATTTGGTTTATTCTGGAATGTTTGTACTTGTTGGCGGTTCCCTCATATACACACTTGCATATGAGTAGGAAAATACTATAGCTTTCTAAATATTTCTAGAATTAATATCTTACCTACTCTTGAAACAAGAGAATGAGAAGTCAATGGCTGGTATACAAATAATACATGCAGATATACACATATATGGACATATATGAAGAGTTAAAGCATAAAAAAATGATTTAGAATGCTAGATATTTTAAAACTTGGGGTTACTGTCTTATGCAATGCTATGTAAAAGCCCTTTCTTTTTTCCAATACACTTTGCATCACAATTTAGTGTTGACTTTTTCTCTTGAGATTAACTAAATATCTCTACATAGACATTACTGATTTTTTTTTTGGAGGAATAAAATGATCTGACTCAAATATCAGCTTGAGAATCAGCACAGGTTATTCAGAACGCAATACTCAGGAGAGAATTGTATTCACTGCTACTTACCTAGTTTTTTTGCTCTAAGCCCTTCCGTACTCTAATGAATTGTTGAAGCATTTACAAATGGGAAATTCCTGTGGCCTATCAGAGCTGAATGAAACTCTACCCTGCTTTCTGGTAGATTTCACTCTGAGCTTGCCACAGAGTCCTTCTGATTCTGTACTTTAAATGCTCTGTTCTCTGAAAGTCCTGAATTCTTCCTGTTCATTCTTAACCATTCCTAAGCAGCAAGACCTCCTTTAAAGTCTTCATTTCTTAATCTGGCAGCAAAAATCCATTTTCATTCAACTCTTAAATGGACAGTGAAATTAAAAGTCAGGAGTGCATATATCTTTTTTTCTAGACAATAGAATTCACATGAAAAAAGAGTTTCTAGCACTCTTTTTCCCCTTCCAGGTTTCTCTCCCGCCCCACTCACCCTTTGCCCGCTAAATGTAAGGTAGAAAAATTGTCCCTTCTGAGCTTGAGTATCACTCACATAGGATCTAATCTTCTTGGATCTTTTTCTGGAATTAAAGGATCCCCTATCTCAGATTAGCAACCAAATGCTATTAACTCTTCAACTGATGTAAATCTTTAGGAGCCAGAAAGAAGGGTCTATTCATTTCCAATTGTTTAAAGTAACACTAGTGTTTGGTCCTCCAGGGAGTCTCCTAATTTTAGTACTATTGTTTTGTGAGGTGGGGCTCAATAGCTGTTTTGTGGAGGCAAAGATAATGATTTCATCTGAACATATACTCAAGGGCAATTTATGAATCTCTGTAGGTAGAATTTCCTTGAGTTTAGTTTTCTGATACCTTCAAAGTTTTCATTTGCTTTTGTTTTCAACAGTTTTGGGGCAGCACAAACTTATGTTTCTTTGAATTGATAATTCATTTATCATTTTGGATCACTACATGTATTTCATTAAAATTGTGAAAAAATTGACCATCATTTCTTCAACGTTTTCTACCCTCTCCTCTTTGTTAGTCCATACATATGTGGTGAACCTTTAAGGTTTTTGTTCATTCTATATGTGTTTGTTTACTGTGTCAAGGTTTTATTATATAGCCCAGGCTGAAAACTAGAACTCACTCTATAGACTGGGCTATCCTCAAAACCACACCCTCCTGTTTCAGCCTTCTAAATACTTGCATTATAAGCAGTCACCATCAAGCCTGGCACTTTGTTGCCCCCACCCCAACCCCTGCATATAAAATTAAAATTTCACTTTATTGTTTACTTCTGATTTCTATTGCTCTATCTTCAGCTTCACCTACCTCTTCCTCCATAATTCCATTTTGGCTGTCAAAAATGGCCCACTGAAAAATCTTTATTTCTGAAATTATAATCTTCAGCTACAGAATTTCTTTGCTGAGATTTGACTCTTGATATTTTCATTCATTGAAAATTTGTTTTGTTGTACTTCACTGCTGACGGTTGTAATGGTCACAGTGAAATCTAGAAATCTAGTTCGTTTCAACACAAGATCCTCTTTCTTTCTTCTTTCTTTCTTTCTTTCTTTCTTTCTTTTTTTCTTTCCTTCTTTCTTAAAAAGATTTATTCACTTGTTATCTAGCTGCATGCACAGAAGAGGGCATCAGATTTCGCTAAAGATAGTTGGAGCCTCCATGTGGTTGCTGGGAATTGAACTCAGGACCTCTGGAAGAGCAGCCAGTCCTCTGAACAGCTGAGCCATCTCTCCAGACCCCCTTTTTCTTTCTTTCTTTCTTTCTTTTTTTTTTTTTTTTTTTTTTTTTTTGGTTTTTCAAGGCGGGGTTTCTTTGTGTAGCCCTGGCTATCCCGGAACTCGCTCTGTTGAGCAGGCTGGCCTCAAACTCACAGAGATTCACCTACCTCTGCCTCCTGAGTTTGGGGATTAAAGTCTTGGGCCGCCACAACACAAGAATCCAATATGTTCTGAAGCACCTAAGTACCCTGCCTTTTAATTTTGAAAGTCTTTTTGGTCTTGGTTAATATGTGGCTTTGTAACCATTCCTTGCTTCTACCCTTTTTCTCGTCAGTCTGTCCTCATTACTCGGAGTGATTCTGCTAACTTGCCATCAGTTGGAAGGTATTCATCTTTGGCTTTTTACCTGCATGTTTGCGTTAGTTCACAATAGTCGATCAACATTTCATGTTTCTAATAATCTTGAAAGGTGAGTTTTCTCTAAAACTATGTTTTTACTTTAAACTTCGACGGTAGGAAATTAAAAGGGCCTTTCCTGCTCTCAGAAATTTAAGACTAAGATAGAAGCCTTCATTTCTCAGGCGAGAATAAGGACTTAACGAAGGGCCGAAGGATTCTAAAGTCAGGTTACTAGCGAACTTCCCCCACTCTACAACCTGCCCAGATTGGGGGAAAATACAAATAAAAATAAAGGTCGGGGATGGGGGGCTCCCAAGCGCGTGCGCGCAGGTGAGAGCATCTCCCCACCCCCACCCCGCACCCCAGGGGGCGTGGCCGGCACTCTCCGCCCAGTGTGCGCGGGGGAAGCGGAACTGCGGCGCGCTGGGCTCTGCTGCCGGGCAGGCTTCGCGGGACACCACGGTCTCGGCGTGGGCAGCATGGAGGAGCGCAGCGATTCCGAGCCTACCCCGGGCTGTAGCGGCCTTGGCCCGGGTCCCGTTCGCGCTGGCGGCGCCACCCCCACACGTGGGCTCCCGAGGACGCCTGGATGGGCACACACCCTAAGGTCAGGAGGCGCGGGGCCAGCCGGGCGACGACCCCCTCCTCACAGCGACCCCTCCGCCCGTGTGTGGGCGGAGGACGCACGCCAGCCTCGCGGCGGGGGCGACCCGTGCGCACGGCTGCGGGTCGCCTGCAGTATTAATTTTTGTTTGTTTATATGACTAACACTATTCCTCTCTCTCATTCTGCCAAAGCCGCTCTTAATTCAGAGGCCTCTGATAAGTGGTCCAGTAATACCTGTTTTCCTAACTAGGTAGTCCTTTCTGGGATGAACTGGTTGAATCCACAGTTAACCCAGTTGTGGTTTTGGCTGAGATCTAGGGGTCCGCAAATAAAGTGTTTAGTTAGGCACAGGCACATTACAAGTAGCCTCGGGCCCCAAAGTGTGTGCATCTTCATTCTGTACGAGAACCGAATTCCAATTTTTCGGATTCTCAGAAAGTTTGAGCAAGTTCTTGCACAGGGCAGAACTATTCACGTTGTGAGCTTTTCTGTGTTGGCCTCAAGGCATATGAGGGTAGCCTTTTGCTAACCTCTGGGGAAACTGGTGGTTTGTCTCCGTAAAGCCACAAACAGTATGCTGATAACGAATGAAAGCTGTATGAAAAC
This sequence comes from Arvicola amphibius, assembly GCF_903992535.2. Classification (NCBI taxonomy): domain Eukaryota; kingdom Metazoa; phylum Chordata; class Mammalia; order Rodentia; family Cricetidae; genus Arvicola; species Arvicola amphibius. The sequence continues at coordinate 69,079,943 of NC_052058.2, forward strand.
TGGATTGGTACATTAATAAAATGGCAACTTTTCCTTTTGCGTCATTAATTTAATAAGCATCTAAAATAATCGAGAAAGGAGAATATTTGAAAATACAATTCTGAAAGAAGAACCTTTCCCTATTTTTTGAAGCTTGATGTTTTCTTGCTCTCTTCCATTAATTTTCACTAAAAGCAATAGCATGGAAATGTTATAAATTTAACAAATTATAACAAACTTAACAAAGTATAACAAGTAAAGGGAAGGGGAGAGCGAGAGAGAAAAAACAGAGCGACTAGGAACATGGTGGACAACTCAATTCAGACTTCTCCAGTTTGAATCTTTTTCTGTTACTTACCAACTTTGACTCGTTTTGACTTGGCTGACCTCATTGTTCTTAAATTTTTTGACATGGCTCGGTATATCACAGTCTTTTCACTTAAAAACGGGATAATAGTGTACTTATCCTCATAGGGACTTTTTATAAGGTATTTGACATAAAAAAAACACCATATAAGTATTTACCAGTAACCTTTTAAAACCACATTTAGGTTTGATGTTGCCTTTAGACAATTTTCTTGCTTTCAGAGTCTTTTCGCTTTGAAGCTAATGACTACCAAATCTTCCAGTTGATTTTTTTTTCTTTCAGGATCAACAAGTTGATTTAAAAAAGAAAAGAAATAATATGTTTTCCAGTTATACCCTTTAGTAACTTAGTTTGAAAATTGCTTAGTAAGATGTTACTGGATTCCCCATTTACAAGCTTATTATTTGATTCTTTGAATCAGAAATGCGTAGTACTCTACATGGATAAAATTCATCTTTAGCTTTGTCACATGGACCTTGTAGCCTGACCTCAAATTATGTCTCAGTACTATTGTCAAGCACTTCTTGAGACTTGGGACGCACAGATGCCCACCCTGTCCAACCTGTTTGTTTGCTGTGCAGCAAATAGGAGAAGGTGACCTCAGGTCTGCCCTTTAGGGTTCTGCAAATATCTCATCTGTCCATGGGCTCTGCCCAAGGCTTTCCCTGCAGGACTAGGTTTCTGTTGTTTATAGACCTGCTCACTGACTGTTTGGATGCCCAAGGCTTTATGCTGCAGGACTAGTTTCTGAGCTTTTCCTGTAACAAACAGCAGGTTGAAAGAAGTAGTTTACTTCTTAAAACTCAATTAAATAACTCCCACTTAAGGGAGTGGTGAGGAAATTAGCAGAAGTTTTTCTATTTGCAAATTAGAGGCCAGAGAAATAGCGTGTCCCATAACGTAAGCCAATGAAAATCTTACTTATTTTTTCTCTGCTCCTGGTGGATATGTTTCTTTGTAGACTCTTGGATATATGCAGCTTATTTTCACTCCGTAATTACATACCTATTACTCTTCTTCTCCATATACTCAAGTCCTACAAGGCTTGTTTTACATCCAGTCTGTCATGAAACATTTGCCAGTCCATCACCTGAGAACACTCCCTATTCTGTCATTGTTTTATAACTCATACTGTTTTATAACTCATTTGCCTAACAGTATTAAGGATGGCTAGTTCTACATATATGGAGGGTTTGCTATTGAAAACATTTGAAAAAAATTTCCTATATACTTTATACATCATAACTTTTATTGTCATTATTCCTAAACATACAACACTTGGATTGTATTCTGTATTGTAATTGTGGTAGGATTGCAAAGATTATATGCAAATTTTTTCACATTTCATATAAGGGCATGAACCGTCTTAGATTTTGTGATTGATAGGGTGGTGTCTTGGATGCAGCAAGGGAGGCTGTATGCATGTGTTTAACAATTGCAGATTTTTTTAAGGGCAGAGATAAGATCTTACCTTTTAATTTCCATTAAATCTGGAAGATAACTTATATACATACATATAATATACATGCATTTAGTGAATACTTGTTAAATGAAAAAAATATTGAGCTATTTCCTTCTCTATTTAACAATTATGTTTTGACTTTCAGTACTTAGAAATGATGGAATTAGATATAGGAGATGCCACCCAAGTTTATATAGCATTCTTGGTTTACCTGGATCTCATGGAGAGTAAGTTCCTTGCTTATATTGTTTTGCTGTCGGAGTGTGGGAGGTTGGGGAATTGGGTTGTCCTATAGCATTGTTTACATATAACAAGCAAACATTTTTTGTTTACAAGTAATTTTTCCTGCTAATTTTACACATCCCTATTCGTTTACGTTGAGAATTGCTAGGTTGTGGAAAAGATCAGAAAAACAAAGAGAGGAAGTTGTATCATGAGTGAAGTTCGCTTTCCTGAATATTAGAAGTTTAGCGTTATCTTTTGAGTGAAGTTGGCTCTACTGCATATGGGAAGTTTAGAGCGCTTATTTTGTTCTCAAGGAGTGCTTTCTTGGTGCTCTTTCAGGTAAAAGTTGGCATGAAGTAAACTGTGTAGGAATACCAGAACTACAGCTTATCTGCCTCCTTGGCACTGAGATAGAAGGGGAGGGGCTACAGACTGTGGTGCCCACACCCATTTCTGCCCTCAGCCATAACAGGTGAGTGAGTACTTCTGGTCTTAGTTTAACAAACCCATTGCCTGTAAGATTTTTTGTGGTTTTTTTTTCCACTTTTATAATTTTTATATTTTTATCCATAATCTTTTCATTGGCCTTATTTTTAGTTTTTAAACTCATACTTTACTGTTTTAAGGTATGGTTTAAACGAGTAACATCTTAATTTGCATATGATCATGTGTGTCCACTCTTTCTTTTATAATCATCATATTTGTGTCTAGCTTAAGGTGGATTTCCTGTTTGGAATTCTAAGTAAAAGTCTGTTTTAATTTTTAAAAGGTTACTAAGAGTTTCAATGTTTTTTAAAAAAATGATACAACAGTAAAGGGCTCCCATTTTCCCATGAATAATCACCTTTCACCTTCATTAGCAGCAGTCGGTTCTCCATTGTCTTCCCATTTATCACCTCCTACAATCCCAGATTCCACACATGTGAAACCATGTTGTGCTTTTTGTTGTTCTTCCTTCCTTCTTTCCTTCCTTCCTTTGTTTCTTTGTTTGTTTGTTTCTTTCTTTCTTCTTTCTTTTTAGTTGGGAGATTCCTGCTTTAATTGCATTACTCTTTACAGATCTTTTAAGTTTATATCACTTAGGTTTGTTAAGTTTGATAGACAGTATTTCTATCAATTTCTTATACATTTTCCAATTTATTGGAATCTAGATTTTCAAAAAGTTCTTTAGTGAATCTCTGAATTTCATTAGTATCTTTTATCTCCAGATTTTTAGTTCAGTCATTCCCTATCTCTGGTTAATTTGGTTGTCTCTTTTATGTTTTTAAATAATGAACTCTTAGTGTCTTTGGTTCTTTGCAAATTCTGCTTTATTTCCATTTCATCGATTTCTGCTCCATCATTATTGTTTTTCCATTTATTATTTTTGAGTCTGGTTTTTCTTATGGTTCTCAAACCATAAGGTACACCATTAAGTTATTTATTTGAGACCCTCTCACTTTTTAACTTAAGCACTATAGCTTTGAGCTTTCTTTTACTAATTGCTATACCCCTAGGTTCTTTTGTGTTTTCATTTTCATTTGATCCTAGAAATTTTAAAGTCTTCTCCCTGACTTTGTCAGTAGCTCTCTGATCATTCAAGAATATAGTAAATCTCAATGGGTTTGTATATTTACTGTAATTTTTCTATTGACTTCTACTATTATTTTATTATGATATGAATACCATTTGTTAGATAATATTGCTTGGAATAGTAAAATTTAATTCAGAATGTATTTATTGAGCACATTCTATGTGTTGGTGATGGTATATTGATCAAGATGTCTTAATGAAAGTAATATTTATTTTAGTACCAAATGTTGACTTGGAAAGTAATTTTTTTTTTTTTGTTTTTCTTGTTTGGTTATCATTGGTGAGATGGAATAAGAACAAAACTGTCCTCTTTTCAAATAGTTTATTGGGTGTGTTTTAGGGAACTGTATCTTTATTACTATAGGTAATTGAGTAGCAGGGCTGTGGAGGACAGATAAGCATTTACTCTTAGGACAGGAGAAGTCTATTGATAGCATGTTCTGGGACAGCAGCAGTTCTCAACCTGTGTGTTGCCACCTCCTGAATATCAGGTATTGACATTATGATTTATAAAAGTAGCAAAATTACAGTTATGAAGTAGCAGCGGAATGATGTTATTGTTGGGGTCAGCACATGTGAGGAGCTGTGTGAAATGTCACAGCGCTAGGAAGGCTGAGGACCATGTGGTAGGAGATCTGCAAGTAATGACAGCTTTGACAGCTCTGGGAGGGTAGAGCCACAATAGGACAGTTCAGACCCTTAAGGAGCATCCTAGCAAGGTTCTTTTGTTCTGCTCTGCCTTGCTCAGTTCCCCTAGGGCAGCATCTCAGCAAGGTTTTTCAGCTTCAGTCCTCTAAGGGACATCCCAGCTGGTTTTTCTATTCTGCACCAGCTAATGAAGTCATCACCCAAGACCTCTTTGAAAAAGAGATTTTGTTGGAAGGAGAGTCCAAGAGAGTGGCTGCCTCTGCCAAGGAGGGATAAATTGGCATCCTTTAACTGAACAGGCAGAGAGGCTTATATAGGGCTTCTAGGGGCGGAGGCTTCCCAGGGAGAAGAGCGATTGGTTAGTTTAGTTGGTCAGGGGCAGAGATGCCTCTGACTTCATATTCTTTCCCTGGCCAAGTCTCAGATCCCAGGGTGTGTTTCTTTCACTGACTCTAGGTTCAGAGTCGGGGTGCTCAGTGATTGGTTGGTTTCCTGCTCCAGTTATCCCTTTTACCCTACAAGTTATATGAGTACTTGAATGGGTGAGGGTCTATATGAGTGTAGGTAAACTAGCCTGTCACATTTCTAGACACACATTAACACGGCGTGTCCATGTGCATGGAGCTTCTGTTTAAATCATCATCTGGGGGCTCTAAGGCATCAATATAACATTTTGGTAAATGCCTGGGGGTAAATGCTTTCCCCCAGAAAAAGTAATGCTATGAAGTAACGGCCATAGATTTGCACAGAGGTCACAGAGCTGATGGGTTTGAAGATGAAACTGGGCATGTAGCTCTGTGGGTAAGAGTGCTTTCTCTGTAAGACTAAGCATCTGAGTTCAAACCCTAGCACCTGTGTAAAAAGCCAGCCATGTGCCTGTCGCTCCAATGTTGAGGGGCAGAGACAGGCAGATCTTGAGAGCTTGCTGGCCAGCCAGCCTGCCTAGCCACAACAGTGAAGTTCTATAAGGGACCCGATTTTAAAGGACTACGTATGGCACACAGAACAATTGAAAAAGGCATTCATCATCCTCTTCTGGTCCCTTCATGTGTAATTCTTATGCCGCGCGCGCACACCAACATACACAAACCGCGCACACACGCACACACACACACATGCACACACACCAATAGAACCCACACACACCACACATGCACGCACACAGGCACACGCGTGCGCGCACAACACACACTTTAAAAAAGCTGTCACAATAAGGGCTGCCTGCATAAGTTAGAGGCCTCTTTTCTATCATTTCCAATGCTGATATTGAAAAACGAAGTCAAATTTCTGTTTAGGTGGCTCTCTTTGGGGAAAGTAAAACTAAGCATTTTGGCACGGTCATATGTACTCACAGCTGCTAGAGCACACATTCTTCCATAGAAAAGCTACTTTGCTCTTGATTTTTGCTGAGAATCACAAGCAGAGGTTGTCACACTGACGCCATGATTATAGTGTTTCAGGCATTTGGAAAAGGGTTGGGTACAGGTAGCTGGAATAGAGAAATATTGTAAGTACCTTACAGCAAGGTTGTTTTTTGTTTGTTTTTTTTCAGTGTTTTGACTACTGGTGTTGTTTCCTCCTTTAATACCTTATATTTTTTTTCTCAATTTCAATTTCAGTTTAGTGCCTTCCAGTAAGATACCAGAAGGGCTGAAACTTGGACCCATAGCTGCACACCTGAGTCTTTCTGTAGTTATATGTGCTAAAACTGATCTGAGACAACCACTTCATTTCCTTACATGATCATAAAATCTACAGAGGTATGGAGTGCTGTTTTTTCACATGATGTTGTAAAGTTGTCCTTATTGTCCTTACAATAGCTGGCTAAACTACAAAACTTTCTTGGTGTTAGCAGTGCAAGTGAGGATGGAGCCTCCCGGCTCACAAATAGTGGCGTCCTCTGGGTGAGAGAAAATCATGTCAGATGCCCTCTTTCTGGGCATGACTTCTAGTTCTGGTGTCACTCTGCAGATTAGGAAGTGATGTCAACTCTGCCTGCCAGGTCACCTCTAGAGAGCCGAAAGCCTAAGCCTGCTCATCCTAGGGCACTGAGGCTCCTTTGGCAAGACTCTTGTACAGTGAAGACTCTTGGAGCCAGACTTAGGGATCCTAGTCTGGTTTTCCTCGTCTGCCTAACTTATGTAGGCTACCATATCCTGTTAGCCACAGTGCCTCTCAGAAGATGCACTTTCTTTCTCCCTGCATTGAATCACATGAGTTACAGTTCTTTTTTTTTTCTTTGTTAGAGTTTTTTCTCTACTTAGCCTTTGAGGACCGTCAATGATAATTTTTCTTTAAGAGACATATTACTTACACAAGTACTTATCAGCTGTTAGTGTTGTCCTAGGAGATATCCACGCAGTCTCCTACACAATAGAAACGGAGATAAATTCTTTATGTGATGCAGTTGCATTAATGGATTTGCAGGGAGAAAAGCTGATATTTTAAAACCACTGAGCTGTATAGGGAAAATTAAAATTTTATTTACTATTCTACACTAAAGTGTTAAGAATATTAAAATGTATATAATTATACTTTAACCATTACAACAGTGATATAAATAAGTATGAATATAATTATAGCCTATCGAAAGGATAAATGGAAAGATGTTTTGGGGAGAAGATGAGAAATATTTCAGATTGCTCATGCTTTTTTCCTTTCTATTGGATGCCTGGGACCAAGGGAACACAGTATCACAGATCTTTGCTACTAGATGCTCGGAGTCCAGGGCCGAGGGACCGATAATACCCAGTGTGATTGAGTGTGCTGAGGGATGTGTCTGTAAGGAATCGGTATCACTTAGGACCCCCAAGACCAAGTTCTCAGAACAGTGAGAAAATGAGATTTGTTTGTCCCACAGGGTCAGAGGGCAGGGAATAAGACAGATAGGAGATAGAGGATGAGGAAGAAGGGGAAGGGAACAAGAGAGAGGGGGCAGGGATGTTTGTCCTGGAGGGACAAAGGACTGCCTCTAGGTAGAGAGGAGACAAACACAGCACATAGGAAAATGATGGTTTATAAAGGTAAAAGGGGAAACCCCACATTAGAGATGAAGTATCTGATTTTAATTGGGCATGTTAATTAGGGCGGCCTAAGTCGGGGGGGGGGGGGGGGTTAATTGCCGGACTTCAGTACTTTGATAACTGGATCTTGGTAGTCAGCCTCAGGAGGAGGAATTGACCAAATAAGGGAATAGACTTCGGTGGCTAGCTTTAGGAATGTAATGTAATGGCTTTTAGCAAGGCAGAGGGAATGGGGGAGAAGGGCATGACTTGTTTGCCACACTTGGGCTGGCTGGAGTCCCTTCAGTGCCAAGGACACTGAGGAAGACTGCAGAGGTCTAGGGGGAAGGGGGAGTTTGAGAACACCCCCTGGAACACAAGTCATTTATTTGAAAGAAGCACAGACATTGACGGGGAGAAGGAAGCTTTTAGCAGATGTCATTGTGGAAGCAAATTATCGAGCTGAAGAAAGCCTGAAAGTTATGACAGGTTTATTGTGACTGGGATTAGCAATGGCAGAGGCAGCAGCTGCCTACAGCTAGTGAGAGTGCTCTGTATTTTGTGTTGGAGTTCATATGTGTATGTGGGTGGGGCAAGGGAGAGATGTGTAGTGTCGAGGGGGAGACAGAGAGAATGTCTCAAAAGTAACCATCCCGGAAAGCAATACTCCAGGAGAAGCCCTGTGCCGCTGAAGGGAGAAAGGAATTAGAGTAGGGATTGAGAGGTAAGAGAAAGCTAGAGCAGGAGTTTGCCACCCTGGGTCTTTAGGAAACAGCACCAGGAATGGTAGGTGGTGCTCATTTCCATCCCCATACAGCTCATGGGACACACCTGTGCGGGCTGTTAGTGCAGGAGCATCCTTGGAGCTTGAGGGTGTGCGGTTCTCCTTTACATCCTCCTCACCTCTGCGGAACCTTTCCAAGTTTCTGGCCTCTAGGTGTTGGAAAGCTCTGGGGCTCAGTGCTTTCTCTTCACACTCACTCCCTAGTAGCCTCCTCTGGTCCATGGTTTTATATGTTGTCAGTATACTGATTGTAGAAATTCACTCAATACAGGAAATAACCAGGCTAGCTAAAGGATAAAACAATTATATTTTTATTTATTATAAGGGGAAAACTCATGAAACAGGAAGGGGAAGTCCAAGCTCAGCTGTGTCTCTGGAGTACCACAGAGAGAGAGAGCACCTGGTCCATGCCCCAGTTTTTTCTCTTGGGCTCCAGGAAGCCACACCTTAACTTAGTTCCACCTCTTAAAGATGTTTAGTTAACAAAGCTTCTCCCATCAGCTGATGGCTCCCAGTTTCTACCTTCTAATTCCACTTCAACCTCCACTATGAACTTCAAGTCACATATGTAACTCTTTACTTGACGTGTCTACTGTGTTCTAAAAGGCGTCTCTAATTAGGATTAAGATCGGATATCTTAATGTCGTATTCGCCCTACATTTGTTCCTTTGTGATTTCCCCAGGTTAGGAATAGCAATTTGTTCATTCTGAAGCTCACACACACATGGGGTGAGGTGGGCTGTGTGTGTGTGTGTGTGTGTGTGTCTTGTGTTGTGTATGTGTGTAGGAGGAGAGAGTATCTAGGTATTTCTTCCTATTCTTCATATTTTGATAGATGATCACCAATACTCTTTTTTCCCTAAAATGCATCTGACAGTTTCTTACCATTCTCTGCCACAGCTTCCTCACTGTGGCCTGAGCCTCATTTCTGCACCTTTTTGAGGGTGTTATATTACAACACTTGGCACATACTGCGTGTTTGGTATTGTTTGATTACTTATGTCAGTTGTTTCTCCGCTAGGAAGTAAGTAAGTTTCATGGAAGCAAGAGCTTCACTTGGTTCATTGCTTTGCTCCCAGTGCCTAGCCTGGTGTCGGTGCACAGAACCCAGTATTCATTGTAGGTTGAGTACATTCCCTGAGGCAGAGACTTGATAGGTAATATACTAAAGAATGTAAGGATATTGTTAACCATATATCCTTCCAAGAGTTTATGAGCGAGAGAGAATGTCTGCGCTCTGCTGTTAATTGCAGACTTCACTGGTTCCCGTCTTCCCGCTGTAACTGCGGTGCACTCCCCGGAACAGTCACCAGAGCTGATGAGACAGTTCACCAATGTTCGCTATACCTTTTTCACTGCGTTCTTTTCTCCTTATGCACAGTGCCCCTTCACCCTCTGTCCCTTGTGTTGTCTTATGAAATAAAAGATGAGAAAACCAAGTTTCTTTATATCGTTTCTACTTATTGTTATATATTTGATTCAATTCTTTTTTTTCTCAAGACAGGTCTTGCTCTGTAGCCTGGGCTACTTTGGTATTCACTCTGTAGCCCAGGCTAGCCACATGATGGTCCTCCTGCCTTAGTGTCCTGAGTACTGGGCTTGTAGACATGCACTGCCTCATCTGGCTGAGATTTAATGCTTAAATGCTACATTGTCTTCTTGAAATAACAACTTGGTACTTTAGAAACACTCCTTTCTGGAAGGGTGGCTTTTTTAAAGTTTATTCAGCAGCCACTCTATTTGAGGCCTGAAGTCTATAACCCTGATAAAATGAGCTGTACTGTTTGTCCTCGGTAATCAGGACACATGTCCTCATGCCACCTCTGTGGAGCCACTGCTTGCTGATGACACCCAGCCCTGACAACTTCTTTCAATGGACTCATTTTCTTCCCTTACCCTAAGAAAGGGTAAGCTCCCGCCTCTCTCTGTTCCCTGTCTACCTCTCTCCCTCACCAAAATGACTTCCCAGTGAGGTGAGAGTAGCCACACAGGCACTTGATTCTTCAGCAGCTCTGTTGTGAGTTCAGCTGCCTGTTTTTTGTTTTTATAAATTGGGAAGTGTTGGCTGATTCCCTAAGCTGTGGCCCTTGTTCTCCCTGGAGCTTTTCTTAAGGACTGAGCCCCATGGAAAGAACACAGCTTTCTTGCTGTTTTTGCTTCCAAGTGACTTCTGAGCTGCCCCAGATCCACATTATGGGGGTAGCGTTCGTACAGCAAGATGAGGCTGATGGAGAAATCAGTGCCTTCTGGAGCTAGAGCTACAGCACATACATCCTGCTTAGCCACAGCGAGAGCAGCAGGAGGTACTCCTGTGCATAGAAGTTAATATGATCGTTAATTCTATGGTTCATTTTATTTCAACACGTTTTAGTTGAAAGTATTATTTTCCTCAGCTTCTTGTTCTCTACTGCAAGTTTCTAAAGATTTAAGGATCTGTTTTAGGATCATTAGAGAAAAAATCAAATTTAAGATTTATGAAAATGGTTTTAATTAACTTGATATAGGGACATTACCTAAAACAATTTTGACTTTGTCTTGATTTAGTCTGGTTATCAAATTAATTATATCAATTTATTAAAAAATCAACCCCCTTTTTTCATCATATAGCGTCATCTGTGAAGAGTTATGAAAAGGGGAAGTCTGTCATCAGCATCAAATGTTGTTACTGAGTACCAACAGCCATGATTATTATTGACATACCCTATTCTTTTTTTTGCAAATGAAGAGTTGGTTCTTTTAATAAATAAACAAAAAATAGAGAAACCATTATCTAAACTAATAAAAAGGCAAAGAGAGAATATCCAAATGAACAAAATAAGAAACAAAAGGGGGATATAACAACAGATACCTAGAAAATCCAAAGAATGATTATAGGGTCATACTTTATAAACCATACTCAATAAAATTGGAAAATCTAGAAGAAATGGATAATTTTCTTGATAGATGCCACTTACCAAAGTTAAATCAAAATCAGATAAGCAATTTAAATAGACATATATCCAACCTCTAAGTAAATAATAACAGTCATTAAAATCTGCCAATCAAAATAGGCCAGGGCCAGCAACTTTCTGTGCAAAATTCTATTGGACTTAGTTGAGATTTTCTCCCTGAGATTTCATTGAGTGAAAAAAATGAAATCCTTGTTAGTGTAGAGAGCATGCTCACATGTAGAAATCTTTGTTGGTGTATAGGGCATGCTCACATGGAGAGTTCTCTGTTTCCAAATGAGGTTTCACATTACTGAAAATTAATTAACTTGCCCTTCTTTGCGTCTTAACAGTTATATGTGATTTTAAAGTAGAACTCCAGATCTTCGTTGTTATCCATAGTTTTGTTTTTTTTTTTAAACTATACTAAGGTAGCATGGTCGGTTGGCTTAAATATATTTGTGAGTTTATATAGTATACTGTAAAGGAAACAAAGTCTTGAGTAGGAAGTTAACGCCCTAAGTAAACACATGTTCAGAATAGACTAGACAAGATTTTGAACAGGGAACTTTGTAAGCTTGCCCACATGTGGTCAGGTAGCAGCTAGGTACCATTTTGCCTGTCTCCTGTGAAGATGCACTGGTAAATTTTCCCACATCATGCCCAAGAGGGGATAAACAAACTCAGAAATGGGAACTTCCATTTTGGGCAGCGAAGTTCCCTCAGTCTGAAAACAAAACCTCCTTTGCAGCTCTGAGTTAATTCTCTAGCCTTAGGTGTTTGGGTAAGCCTGAAATATCTTTGCTGTTTAGGATTTTGAAAACAAATATCAGTTGAGATTCAGTGGTGACTGAAGTGGAAATTTCTACCCTCATTTGTAGTGTGAAATATAAAATCCCCATATGGCTCACCACTTACCTTAGGAGAAGCACAACAGACGCACACAACATGCACACACTCACACGAACATATGCATGTGCACACACACACCAACCTTCAGTTTAACAGTGATCATATCCTCAAGAAAAGAAATTGTATAAAGCTGTCTTAATAGGTTTTTTTCTTGTCGTGTTCCTGTTTCTCATCATACTCTGCATGTTAGGGATGCTGAGAGAAATTCACATTCAGGCTGGTCCATTGCAGGGTTTGTAGGCATGTCCTAGGCTTTATATGTGTTGCGTATTGGGAAAGTAAACTGCATCACAGCTCTTTAAACTGATACGGGAAGACTCTATAAACATGCTGGGACTTTGTGCGCCTGTGTTGAACCAAGGGATCCATTTAAGGAGGACTGTCATCTGACTGTAACTTTCTTCCTAGGAAACATTGCTGGTCCACTGTTGTTGGTCTTAGTTTTTCTCACAAAAGCAGAAATCTTAGCACTGTTCTATATTAAGGGAAAACTACCTTTTAGTTGACTTCATTTAGCTAAACAGTTCTTGATACATGCCATTATAATAATGAGGACATTTCCTTTTTTTTTCTAGTTTCTGTTAAATTTTATTATTTATTTAGTATTTTATATTATTGTGACAGGATCTCACTATGTAGCCCTAGCTGTCCTGGAATTCACTTCTGTAGACCAGACTGGCCTTGAACTCACAGAGATTCATCTGCCTCTGCCTCCTGAGTGCTGGGCTTAAAGGTATGTACCACTACCTCCTAGCTAAAATATGTTATTATTAAAAATAAAAACTGTTTATGACTAAAAATTTACCTAACTTAGTCTATTATTCTCACCTTGGTAGTAAATATTAACTAAAGTAGAGAACTTGTAAATGTTATCTTTTTCTGGTAGCTTTAAGTTAGATACAGGTTTGTTTACTCTTTAAGGAGAAAGTAGTTACACTAAAGGACTTTCAATCCATTGATGGTTTTTCATTGCCGTGGCCCCTTTCCATCGAGCAGAATAGCGAAGTCCTCACTAAGACTTCACGTGAATCTCTCTGGACCCTGACTCACGGTCATGCAATTCAACAGAAGTAAGAAATCCCTTTAAGAGCTGAGTCAGGTCTTGGATTCAGGCTACTTTAAAAGTGAATAGTTCCTATGTTCCTACTAAGAGCCAGCAATACCTGTGTAGTTTAGATTAATGATATATTTACTTTAGCAGTAACTATGGATGGCAAGTGGGAAATACCACAATATTTTCCATAGGTAGGAAAGCTGGCATAGTTTACTGTTAACAGTACTTACGCTCTGTGACTACATGACCCTTACATGACTTCATTTCAGCTTTAAATAATCTAATGTGGACTTAGGAGTTCACTGTCTTGATCTACAAGCCACTGTTTGTTGGAAAGATCATCTTAATTGAATTCCTTTTGTGCTCCTGTAGCATTAATTTCCAAGCGTTTATAGCATAGTAAGAAACAGGATGAGGGGCTAGAGAGATGGGCGCAGTTGACTAAGGGCAGTGTTGCTTTCGCAGAAGACCAGGTTGATTCCCAGCGCCCACATGGCAGCTAGCCAGCAGTAACTGTAGTTTTCCCGAGGATCCAGCACCCTCTTCTGGCCTTTTGTGGGCATTTGTACACATTTGGTAAACAGACATAGTGTAGGCAAAGCACTCACATGCGTAAGATAAAATTAATAATTTTAAAGAGCAGTATGCAGACAATTAAACAAAAAGTGTAGGGGAGAGTAAGTAGTAGTTTTTAAGCAAGAAAATGATACCAAAGAATAATGTTTAGAAACGAATGGCAGAAATCTTGAGAATGTTAATATAAAAGACTGTAATATGTTCTCCTCCTGTTACAACTTGAAGAAAAAAAAACTTAAAGGGACAGGGTTATTGTAGAAATTAGCTCGATTTGGGAAATAACCAGGCTAGCTAAAGGATAAAACAAGTATATTTTTATTTATTATAAGGGGAAAACTCATGAAACAGGAAGGAAAAGTCCAAGCTCAGCTGTGTCCTGTGGGAATCACACACACACACACACAGAGAGAGAGAGAGGAACGAGAGAGAGGAGAGAGAGAGAGAGAGAGAGACGAGCAGAGGGAGGACGGCGAGGAGAGAGAGAGAGAGAGAGAGGAGAGAGGAGAGAGAGAGAGAAGGAGGAGAGAGAGAGAGAGAGAGAGAGAGAGAGAGAGAACCTGGGCGTGCCGTGCACCTGTTTTACTTCCGGTCCCAGAAAGCCACGCCTTAACTTGGATCTTAAAAGATAATTGGCTAACAAGCTTTCCCCATCAGGTTATTAAATCACTTAAATGGAAAAATCGGCAGGTGACTTTTACAGTTGTATAATCTCAAATATGTTGACCAGACATGCACTTAGAATCATGGACCGTTTGTGTATTCTGGTGTAGAAGTCAGTATACTAATAATACCTTCCAGCCTCCAGTACCTGGAAACTGCTCTTACCACTGGAAATTGATTTGCTTTATGGTAAACTAGCTAATCTTTTTATTTTTATTTACTTGTTTTAGAAAGTGTTTGGGATGTTACATTTTTACCAAATTTTTGATCACAGCCCTTATTGAGTAGTAATAAGGAGTTTTAGCTTGTAGTTAGTAAAAGTAGCAGTGTTTTGAAGGCCTGGAGTTAGATCTGGTGATTATCTTCAGGACAAGCAAAGTAAATTTTAAGTGTTTTTTTTCTATTTTTCTCTTAGATTTTCATTGTCAAACTATGTAATGAAAATAGTAGGACTGTTGCTACGTAAGTCTAATAATTCTGATATGTAGAAAGACTAACCAGAAATATTGAAATGTCCACATACAGAAAGATGCCGCCTGCAGCCAATCTTTATTGATGTGTCCCCTTGCCTGCCCCAAGTTAATAAAAAACTGGAAGAACTTACAGCATAAGGTGAACGTTGGGCCAAAGAGTGACCAATGGGGAGTGACATATTCAATGGTAGTAGGCTGTAGATGGTAATGTAGACAACAAGGGGACATGTTTATTACAGTCTGGTCATTAGAGTTCAGGGATTTTGAGACAGGGACTCACTGTGTAAACCCCAGCTTGCCTAAAAAACTCTGTGTAACCCAGGCTTGTCTCTAATTTTCTGTGCCCTCCTCCCTCTGCCATCCCAGGCTACAGGTGTGTCCATCACACCAGCCCTACCAGCAGAGTGTCACTTGTTCCACTAAGCTTTCAAGTTGGGAAACTGAAAAATTAGCATCATAGTCCTTAGCCAATTAGATGCATAACCATTCTTACCATTGTATTTTGTAAGTTCCAGATACAGTTAATCTGAGAGGTAGGTCTTTCTTAGGGTGTTCTATGTGAGAAGACAGCTTTAGATGTTTATATTTGAGCCTCAGACATTGCTTCAGCAATATGAATTGCAATATCCTCTTTCCCCTCAAGAACTTATACTGTATGATCTTATTGTTAACTGGGTGGCTGTGAGTCTCAAACATACTTTGTCTTCATTTTCAGGATAAGGGAAATCTTGAAGGCGTCTAGAAAAACTGCAAGGTGATCCAGAACTGCCGATGTCTTTTACTTTGGCCATCGTGGAGTCAGATTCCACAATAGTCCTATTATAAGCTTACAGATGGATTTATGCTGCCAGACCCTCAGGTCAGTTTTGTAGTAACTGACAGGAAACTGGTGGAGGAGAAATGGCGTGGCATGGAGCAGGCCACTCGGGCTTCCGCTTCAAGGGAAAAACGGCTGTATAAACCCCTCAGAAAACTGTCCCTGTCTTGTGCAAAGCAGTGCGTTCCTAGCTATTTTTGAAAAAATAATTTGATTCTCCTATCCTCTGGAGAATTTATTTCTCCGTAGCGTTTGTGAACTCATCATGCATTAAGCAAGTAACTGAGGTGACATGCAAAGGCCAGTGACAGTTTTAATCAGAACACCTTTCTACAAAATACCAAATTACTTGACGTCCTGTTGGTAATATTTTAATACATAGTTGGCATATGCTTTCTCTCCATTTGTCAGCCTGATTGGGATAGTTATATTACATATCTGTCTGATTTTACTCTTGCATGTGCTCCTCCGCTAGCTGCATTTTGATCTTCTTCCTTTGCATTACAGAATATTTCTCTCAGAAGGATGACATCTCTCCGTCTTGATGCTAATTTCCATTCGTGAAAGATTGGATTTGAGGGCATCGGCCTGTTTCGTCTTTTGTCCTCAGAGGTAGTCAGGCTTGACTTAGCTTGTCCCAAACCTATAAGCTTTCTTTCAGCATAAAACCTTCTCGAGTGGAAGAATCTATATTGCTTGCAAATATAGGGTAGTTAGCCTAGAACTTACCAGAGACATTGCAGTTATATGCAGGTTATACAAAGGCTATGTTTAGAGTGGGGGAAACCTGTAAATGCCTACGCCATCCCACACCTCAAGTCAGTGGACAGGTATCCATGAATAGTACATGAGAAATGCTACAATAAAGAAACTGACATAAGAGCATTCGAACACAGTTGTGGATGTAGATGACACAGCCAAGGTAGAAGTAGACAATCACGTCACCAGTTGTGGTCATAGTAAGATGTCAGGGCGGTGAATGGATAACTTTGTCTTCTCTCAATGTTTCATTTGTTGTTTGTATTACTTTTATAATAAAATGTTTAAAAATAAAAGCTTGAGACCTGTAGTAGTCATCCATCATTGCATGGTAAAATGAGCCTCTTGTAACAGCATATTTATTTTACTTTTGAGACAGGTGTTCTTGTGTAGTCCTGGCTGTCCTGGAACTTGCTCTGTAGACCAGGGGTGGCCTCTAAACTCACAGAGATCCACCTGCCTCCATCTTCCAAATGCTCAGATTAAGGTATGTCTCAACACTGCCTGGCTTAGCATTTTTATAGGAAAGTGAATTGGGCTTGGGTTTGTTGGCTGCAGTCCTAGCTGAGTGTCACTGAGATGTCCACAGCTGCCCACGCCTTGTGATACTCTCAGCCCCTGAAGATAGTATAGTGGAGGCCATGTTCAGCTCCTTGTCACAATGGGCTATCCCAGCATGGTTGCTTTTCCAAAGCCAGCAGGAGGTACAGCAGGAGGGGCTTCTGTCCTGTGTAATGTAAGCCCTTGTCCCGTCTGCAACCTGATCTTGTGGCTGACCAGGGAGCACCAGTGGCAGGGACAGAGAGGACGACAGAAGGCAGAAGTACGACAGTGTAACAGGGTTTCTTGGTCTGTAGTTGATCGCACTCCCTGGCCCGGTCCTGATTTCACTTCCGTTGATGAAAGACGTTCACAGTGTCATATCCCTTTGCTGCCCAGCAGTCTTGAAGAAGGTGGACTCCAGTGTGGCTGTTCCAGAACCTTCAGATGTGAGGTTCTCACCTTAGTTCCTGCTGGGTCGACATGGATTGCATGTAAAGATTCTTTCATCATGGTGCTAGAGAAAACAATCTACATTTCAGATGGAGATGTGAAGTTTAACAAGTGTCAGATTAGTGAGTCGGAGCTGGGCAACAAGACCAACAGGGCTCTTTTAAGTCAAGGCCAGCCCTCAGTTTCACTGTACCCCTTGGGGGCGTTGACTCAGCTTCTGAATGTTCCCGTGGCCTTAAAGCTGTTCTGCCAAAGCCAGCCAGGTAGCTGCTCATGTGCCCAGCCATCCAGCACAAGCTTGAAGAGAGGCAACCCAGCTGTCTCAGTGAAAAGACTAGGTAAAGTGGATTAAGTCACTTTGTAATAGAGTTTACATTCGATTCTCCAGTTAGACTGAGTCCTTAGGAGCGGAGCAGGAAACCATGGCTTTTAAAAACACACCTTGGTTCCAGTTCCCACAGTAACTGGCACTTTGCAGATTCCATAACTATTTGGCAAACAAAGCGTGCTATGGATTTGGGTCTTAGACAGTGGCTTGCATTTTTCCTGGAGGTGAATTGAAACGATATCCGTGGACACCAGAGGGCGCTCTAGGCTAAGTGCATCTGCCAGACTGAAGCCTCGCATGAGCTTGAGGTTTATATTGAGAAGTGCTCCTGAATTTTTATTTCAAATCTGTGGGAAGTAGCATAAATAAAAACACAAATAAGTCTTATGTACCCACACCCCCTCTTTCTGATAGGCCTCTAAAATTATACTCTACCTGCATTAAATATGTTGCTTGAGTCAGGCTTACTCAAAATGAAAATCTATTTAAAAGCGAAAGCCTTTTTGGGGGGAAGGGGTGAGTGGGAGAGATTTTTTTCTAGACTGCTTTTCCCCCACATCCATATGCAGTTATGCTTTTCATTTTTGCTTGCAGAAGCCTGATTTATTCATTGAGTTTCAGGATCAATCACCTAGCAAGAGGCCTCAGCTCTCAAGCTCAGTTTGTATGGGCCAAATACCTATAGTAAAAGACATGGATTACCTCTCTAATCCATTTAAGCTTGTGGGGTTTCTCTGGCTGCTCTCTCCTGAAGTCCTTGCTTGGTGTGCCCTCTGCTGGGAAGGCCCAGGGCAGCATGAGCTCACCCAGGTCCAGTTGCTACTGACTGATTTCTTTTGTTCTCCTGCCTGGGCCTCTTTAGAAGACTCCCCACACCATAGGCCTGCTGTAGGGAGCATGGAGGGGAGAGGCACTGCAGAATTCACCGATTTCAGTACAGCAAGCATTTATGAAGCCATGGAATCTGATGTTTTGTTGTTGTTTGTTTTGTTTTGTTTTTGGCAGAAACATCTTTTCAGATTCATAAGCCTGGAACCAAACAACTTAAAGCTTCACACATGGTATTTCATCTCTTTTGTCCAGAGCATTTCTGGGCTGACTTCCTCTGTGAGGTCACTTTTTCCATTGCTGCCCCAGCAGGAAGCCACTTCCCAACTGCTGCACAATACTTCTTGCCAAAGCATATAGAGCTCCCGTCAGGAGAGGTTGTCCGCCAGCTGGATTTTACCTTGACCGCGCATGGAATAATGTGCTAATCATATACTTTCCCCTTCTCTCTGGACAATGCTGTCTTTTGACACTGGCCCCTTCCAGCAGTGTAGTCTTGATGACCTGTGACTAGCGACTGCTCGTGCTCCCAAATGAAAAGAGATGGAAAGACCACGTCAGTGGGGTTGTCATAATTCCCAGCTATATTATTTGATGATTCCGAGAAACTTCCCTTCAAGTTAAAGACTGACATTTGTTTGGGGGCTACTGAGTAGAGGGCAATATTAATTAACCATTTATTAATTTATCAGATATTAGCTAATATCTTAATCCGGCAGCTTAGAAGTAGAAATGTATTTTCTTGTAGTGTAGAGTCTGGAGGTTGCAGATCAAGGTGTCTGTCTTTTTTTACAAGGCTGTGTCCTTGTAAGAAACCTCACATCACAATAATACCTCCCCAAAGCTCTTCATTTCTAAATTCAATCACACTGGTGCCTTGGCATGTCAATTTGGGATGAAGAGATATGATACAGTCCATAGCAACTGCTTCCTACATGTGCTTAGATAATGAATGGACACAGGCCCTCAAGTAACTCAGAGCCAATGGCAGTTCTCATCCCAGACTCCGGAAGCATGCTGGCAATATCAATTGAAGAATACGTGTCATATGGCTTATGAGCTGTCATTTGTGTAGTTTATGCTATTTACCTAAGGGGTTGGGGCACAACAGCTTCTGATTAAGTTTTTAAACACTCATTGTATGCATTCTGTTTCTTCTCAAGAACATACACTAGAAGAGATACAAGGAAAAATGGAAAATCAACAAGCTAAGCAAACCCTTATCCAAACTTAATTAAAAGAGAGAAAATATCCAAATGAACAAAATCAGAAATAAAAAGGGGACATAGCAGACACTGAGGAAATTAAAAGAATCATTAGGTCATACTTTAAAATCTGTACTCCACAAAATTGGAATATCTAAAGAAATATGTCAGGAGCATTTTTCACAAGCTATTGTGGGCCATGATGCAATTACAGCTTATAGCAATTGATAATTCAGATGACAGCCCACCAGAGAAATTATTCTCAGATGGAAGACCCTGCGCAGAAAGGCCGATCAGGGCCACTGGCTCTGAAAACTGTTGCTTCATGTAATTTCACATGTGTAATAACATCTATGGTATCTCCCCATCATCATGCATTTTCATGTAGTGTGTACATGTAATCTCATGGTTGTATTTCAATCTTATGAGTACATATATTTGTGGATGGTCAGGAAGATGACTTCTATGTTGTTCTGGTATATAGAGCAAGCTCTCATAGTCCAGAAACTTTGAAGGTTCCCATAGTCAGAAACTTTTTTGAAGCCTGTTCTCTATCAATAGTCCAACTGACAGGGCAAATTGGCCAGATGAGTGTCCATGTGGACAGATAACAAGCAGGACTTTCACAGATATTATTCATTAGTGGAAGTGCAGATGTCTGGCCTTGTTTGGATCAAAGCCCTACAGAAGACTTGGTGATCTAGAATGAGAGTGCAGGTGTCTGTCTTTGTCATAGTCCTTCAAGAGGTCAGTAGCACCTATGTTACCCTAAGCTTCCTTTACCGGCACCTCCCTTCTCTTATTCAAAATAGCAATTAACACTACCAATATTTTATGCAAGATTTTAGATTTAGTAGACTATTTTTGTTTAGATCCTGAGCTTCAGGTGATTAAAAAAAAAAAAAAAAACCTGTTAACTGACCGACTATGTCCAAATATTATTAATCACACTTAAAAAACATAAAATAGTACACATATTCGTTGCCTCTTCCTCAGATCTCTCAGTGGTTTAGTCTCCTTCCTTTGTAAGACATAGTCAATACCCCCCACAGCTGCAACTGCAGCCGCAGTTAGCTACAAACCAGCTGATACGTTTTGCTATGTAGCTTCAAAGAATGCCTATGTCCCTGAGAATTTTCCTTGTAGTTTGTTTTATTATTAATAAGTTGCTAATGAATGGAGATATATATGCTTGGGATTTTGTAATGATAAGGAGAATTAGAATGTAAGAAAATCAGTCAATGTAATCCACCATATGAATTAACTGAAATTAAAAAAAAAAACTACATGATCATCTCATTAGATGTTGAAAAAGCCTTTGACAAAATCCAACACTTCTTTATGGTAAAACTTTTGGAGAAATTAGGGATACAAGGACATACCTAAACATAATAAAGGCAATTTACAGCAAGCCTATAGGCAGTATCAAATTAGGTGGAGAAAAATCAAAGCCATTCTACTAAAATGAGGAACAAGACAAGGCTGTTCATGCTCTCCATATCTATTCAATATAGTACTTAAAGTTCTAGTGGGAGCAATAAGAACCAGAGGAGAGCAAGGGAATACAAATTGGAAAGGAAGAAGTCAAAGTATCGGTAGACTTTTGCAGATGATATGATACTATACATAAGCAACCCCAAAAATTCTACCAGGAAACTCTTACAGCTGATAAACACCTT
The DNA here is from genome assembly GCF_903992535.2 of Arvicola amphibius. NCBI lineage: Eukaryota > Metazoa > Chordata > Mammalia > Rodentia > Cricetidae > Arvicola > Arvicola amphibius. The sequence continues at coordinate 69,101,193 of NC_052058.2, forward strand.
TAATGAAGTGGCAGGATACAAGATTAACTAAAAAAAAAAAAATCAGTAGCCCCCTTATAAACAAATGACAAATGGACTGAGAAAGAAACAAGGGAAACAATACCCTTTATAATAGCCACAAATAATATAAAATATCTTAGCAAGTGAAAGTTTTGTATGACAAAAACTTCAAGTCTTTGAAGAAAGAAATAGAAGAAGATACCAGAAGATGGAAAGATCTCCCATATTCATGGATGGCCAGGATTAATGTAGTAAAAATGGCCATCCTACCAAAAGCAATCTACAGATTCAATGCAATCCCCATCAAAATTCCAATACAATTCTTTACAGACCTTGAAAAGACAATATTCAACTCCATATGGGAAAACAAAACAAAAAAAAACCTACCCAGCATATCTAAAACAATTCTGTATAGTAAAAGAACATCTGGAGTTATCACCATCCCTGATTTCAAGCTCTACTGCAGATCTATAGTAATAAAAACTGCATGGTATTGTCATAAAAACAGACAGGTAGATCAATGCAATCAAATTGAAAACTCATATAAATCCACACACCTATGGAACCTGTTTTATTTTTATTAAGAAGTCAGAAATACACAATGGAAAAAAGAAAGCATCGTCAACAAATGGTGCTGGTCTAACTGGATGACTGTATGAAGAAGAATCCAAATGGATCCATATCTACCACCTGTAAGCCCTGGTCTCTGGCCTCCATCTTTGGAGGTCCCGTCCCTGTGCCCACCAAGCCTTGATCCCTCCCCGGAGGAGGGTCAAGACGATCCTGCCAAAATCTTGACCACTCCCTCAGTCTATTTAAACTCCCTAGAAAGTTCCCTCGTGGTCTCTTTCCTCTCCCCCCAGTGGTGGTCAAGTTTGTTCGTGGCTTCCTGGTTTCTCTTCGGGGCCACCCAAGAGAACAGGAATCCCATAAACCTGGATAATTTTTAATTTGGCTTGTTGTGATTTGACTTGATTGGGATTTTTGCATCGGCAGAGAGCTGGCATTAGAAAAATTCCTAACACCACCCTACTCAAAAATCACACCCAAGTGGATCAAAGACCTCAACATAAAACCAGATACACTGAATCTGATAGAAGAGAAAGTAGGGAATAGCCTAGAACTCATTGGTACAGAAGACAACTTCCTAAACAGAATACTGATCGCATAGGCACCAAGAACAGCAATCAATAAATGGATCTTATGAAACTGAAAACCTTCTGTAAGAAAAAAGACACAATCAATAGGACAAAATGGCAGCCTATTGAATAGAAAAGGATTTTCACCAACTCTACATCTGACAGAGAGCTAATACCCCAAATATAAAGAACTCAAGAAATTGGATATTAATAAACCAAATAATCCAAAATAAAAAATGGAGTAGAGATCTAAACAGAATTATCAACAGAGGAATTTCAAATGGCTAAGAAGTACTTAAAGAAATGTTTAACAGGTTGCATAGTGGTGGCACACACCTTTAATCCCATCTCTCAGGAGGCAGAGATTCTGTGAGTTCAAGGCCAGCCTGGTCTATAAAGTGAGTTTCAGGACAGCCAGGACTATTACACAGAGAAACCCTGTCTCGAAAAACAAACAAACAAACAAAAAGAAATGTTCACCAACCTTAACCCTCAGGGAAATGCAAATCCAAATTACTTTGAGATTCCATCCTAACCTTTCAGAATGGCTAAAATCAAAAACACACATGATAGCTTATGCTGGCAAAGATCCACATTTGTGGATGCTGCAGTGGCAACTCCTTATAATCTACAAGAGTGTCCTTAGTGAAGTCTCCAGCTAATGGGGTAGAGCCTGAACTGGCCATCTTCTTTAACCAAGCAAGGCTCCTAGCATTGAGGCTGGAACATAAACCCAGCTATAAAACCTTGAACCTATAATCTGTCCTGCCTGCAAGACCTGCTAGGGTGATGGTGGCACAGATCTTGTGGGAATGGCCAACCCACGACTGCTCCAACTTGAGGCCCATGCTGACATAGCAGTTTAAGATTTGTCTAATTCAATAAAAAAGAATACAGATGCTCAGTAAAGACAGATCCAGATTGGGGAAAAAAAAACCTCTAAACAGGTTACAGTGTGTTTAAAAATATACATAGGTTTGGGAGAAAAAAGGTAGAGACCATCACAGATTAAAACATAGTTCAAAAACAATAAAGTCCTTAAAAAGGAATAGATTAAGAATATATAATAAGCTAAATAAAGATGGGAAATACACAGAGAATCAGTATGTTATTGTGTTGTCTTTAGATTTTTCTGATGGCTAATAAAGGAACAACACTTGCTAATACACATTGGATTATGAAAACTGCTAGGTTAAACCAACCTATATATTTAAAAAAATGTCTTCAAAATGAGTAAAAATATATGTTACTTTGGGGAAGAGTTATGTTTTTATTTCCACAGGAGATGAGAGGCTGTGGATTCATTCCAAGTTGATATGAATCAGGTTGATTGGGCTGTTAGCTCTAGCTTCTTATTGGTTAGCTCTTACATATTAATTTAACCCATCTCTATTAATCTGTGTATTGCCACAAGCCTGTGGCTTACCCAGTAAAGTTCTGGCGTCTATCTTCAGTGGGGCTACATGGCTTCTCTCTGACTCTGCCCTCTTTCTGCCAGTATTCAGTTTAGTTTTCCCTGCCTAGCTTTATTCTTCACTATTACAGGCCCAAAACAACTTCTTAATTAACCAATGGTATTCACAGCATACAGAGGAGAATCCCACATCAGATAACTGTTTGGTTATACATCATTTTGCTATGGTAAAGTTAAAAATCTTTTTTAATAATTAGACAAAAGGGGGAAATGTTATAATCTTTTTGTTCACTGTGAAGATGTGTCTTTGCCAAGGCACCTTCTGATTGGTTTAACAAAAGAGTTGACTGGTTGATAGTTAGGCAAGAGGTATAAGTGGAACAGTAAGACAGAAGATGCTGGGAGGAAGAAGGGCAGTGTCCCAGCAGTCTTGAGAGATGGAAAGAGAATCAAGATGAATGTGCCATGTTGAAAGAAGGTGCAGCCATGTGGCAGAGGGTAGATAAGTAATATGTTTTAGTTTAAAATGTAAGAGTTGGCTAGTAATCAGCCTGAGCTATCAGCTGAGCATTTATAATTAATAAGTGTCTAGGTGGTTATTTGGGAGTGGCTGCCAACACACAGAGAAACTCTAAATACACCTGGCAGAGCCTGGATGACCAGGAACCAGAGGAAGGGCAGCCCAGAGAACCAGCATAGAACCAAATAGAACTAGGGGGAAAAGTCAGTGAAATAATTTCTAAAGATATTCTGCTATACTCATCAGTCAATGCCTAGCTCAGTTGTCATCAGAGGTGCATCATCCAGCAACTGATGGGAGCAGATGCAGAGACCCACAACCAAACATTAGGCAGAGCCAATGGAACCTGAAGAGTGGGCAGAAGGACTGTAAAAGTTAGTGTGGTCCAGGACACCAGGAGAACATGGCCCACAGAATCAACTAAGCAGGCCTCATAGAGGCTCACAGAAACTAAAGCAACAAGATCAGACTCTGTATGGGTCTGATCTAGGTCCTCTGCATATACATTATGGCTGTAGAGTTTAGTGTTCTTGTGGGACTCCCAACAATGAAAGTCGGGGGTGTCTCTTCCTCTTTTGCCTATGCTTGGGACCCTTTTCCTCCTACTGGTTGCCATGCCCAGCCATGATATGAGGGTTTGCACCCAGTGTTATTAGAATTTGTTATGTCATGTTCAGTGGAAATCCCTGGGAGCCCCCCCTTGGGAGCCCCCTCCCCCCTTTGGGAGCCCCTCTCCCCCTTGGGAGCTCCCTTCCCCCTTGGGAACCCTTCTCCCCCTTGGGAGCCCCCTTCCCTTGGGAGCCCCTCCCCTCTCCGCTCTAAGAGAAACAGAGGAAGAGCTGATCTGGGGGAGTTGGGAGGTTGGGGAGGGATTAAGAGGAACAGAGGGAGGGGAAATTTGGGGGAGATATAATGTATATGAAAAGAATAAAAGTTTAAAAAACAAAAAAATAGGAATATACATTTCTCAAGAAGTTTATTGTCTTCTAGAAAGGAGAAAAATCTAAACTGAGAGCACTATAGGAAAGGATAACATACATTCTAAATTATAAGTGTACTGTGCTATTCTCACTAAGTACTTCTCAGCTCTCATCCTGATTCTCACAATAAAGCTGATGTTGTTATTATTATTATTATGATGATGATGATGCTGTGCTCTGAAGGTGGAGAAAAATGAGCACCTAAGTAGTTAAGGAAAGACTTCCTGTGGAAGCAAGCGATGGGTGGGTGGATGGGGTAAGAGCCACGTCTCTCCTCTCAATATCGGCCTCACTTTTCATCTCTACCACGTTGCTTCTCTCCTCGGTGGCCCACAGAAACATAGTGGCGTGTGTCAGAGAGCCTTGGGAGGAGAGATAGAACAGGAGGGAGGTGGGGTTGATTTAAGCACCAGTCACATTCTCCTGAACAAATGCATCAATATGTCAAGCTGCGTGGAGATAACTCTCAAAATTGTGTTTATGGCACTACATTTACATTTTTATTTCAGAGAATAAATACATTCATTTCCATGGTCTTCCACAGACAAACTTAAAATTCAAGAGTAGGCAAAGAGCTTAGAAAATGTCTCCACTCATTGGAGTTAGAGTTTGTGTGGGTACAGAGCATATGATGTGGGATTTCTCTCTGTATGCTGTGAGTATGTTTTATTACCATCTGTTAATAAAGAAGATGCTTTGGCCTATGGCAGCAAAGAATATAGCAAGGCAGGAAATCCAAGCATAAAGATGGTGAAGTCAGGCAGATGCCATGTAGCTGCCCAAGAAGCAAGAGGTAACAAGCCATAAGCCTCGTGGTAAAATATAAAATGATAGAAATGGGTTAATTTAAGATATAAGAGTTAGTTAATAAGAAGCCTGAACTAATAGGCCAAAGAGTATATAATTAATATTAAGCCTCAGAATGGTTATTTCATAAGCGGCTGCAGGAGCTGGTGAGCGGTACCTGGTGGGTGGAGAGAAATCGGACCAGGGATGAGTGGAATGGAGAATATTTGTAGCTACAAGTATACTCAGGGGCATAGAACTGATTTCAACAAGTATGTCCTTTATCTGCTTGCTATTGCTCATAACCGTACTGTAATTCTACCTCCTAACAAAGTTATGACTCAATTTTATCAGACACATATTGTTGTAGGCCCCTCCTGGCTAAGACACAATACTATATATGAATTTTTGGAGGGTAAGTCTACATAGTTTCTAATTGGTCTCAACATTTAATCAGCTGAATGTGGGAGGCTCTGAGTGTTTACTCTCAGTGGCTGCACTTCCTGTTTGGAGACCAGCAATAGTCGGCAGCAGCTTGTGTTGAGAACTCGGAGGAGCAGTATAAGAGCCTGCGTCCCAGCAGGGACTTTCTCAGGGTGGCTCAGATTATGATAGAGTAGCAACCAGTGACTTTACTTAACGAATAATCACTTTGCTCCCATCTCACGTCTCCACGTAGCGTGCATAAACTCACATTGACATTGGCCAGGAATCCTTTCTCCTCTCCAGGAATCTACTACTGATAGACCCTCCTCCTTCTGGAATGCGTCAGTTCTAGTGACAGGAGGAAGAAAATGGTGACGAGTCACAAACTGCAGTTTCATTCTGCCATCATTCCGACCGACATTTCATTGACCAAAGCCAGTTAGATGGCTGGCCATGATCAGCTTGAAGGAGGTGAAATTCCACCACGTTCCTGGACTGGGAGAAGAGACTTATAGGTATGGCGTAGAGAGGAGAGACAGCAGCGAGGGGTCTTTAACAACTGACAGCTGTGGAAACCGGAGCTGGGTTGCAGTGGGGAAGTAACGAGAGGACATTGCAAGGCAAAAAGGCTCTAAAATCCACTCAAGTGGAAAACAGGCTGCCCTAGGTGAGTTCCCGCAATAACCTTTCCTGACTCCTCTGTCAGGTTCTAGCCTTTATGTATTAGGAGTCTATGTTCCCATGAGCTGTTACATACTGTTACCCTGAGATTTTGCTTCCTAAACCCCATGCCTGCATTGCAGGAGACCCAGTTGATCCCCTGAGAGACCGTTTCTGAAGGAAGCTGACTACTAGTGACTGATGAGCTGGGTTTATGAGGACCCTGGTGGCTTCTCTTCTAGGAAGAATAATCATCTGCATGGAACTGTGAGCCTGGAGTATTTGTAGAGACCCGGGGAGATTTGGGCACCCATTGGCATGGATGGATTTCTCAGCCACATTGATGTCAGCTGAACAGAACAAGATCCTCATTTGTCCTCTCCACATAAGTCACCCTGGGTCCTCCCAATCCCCCCACTCCAACACACACAAGAACTTCCAGGTCTGGGTCTCACTCAGCCGTTTCTCTTGGGCCCCAAGGAAATACTTGGTTTTGTTCCTTTATTTCCATGGTCATGTGGGGAACTTTCAGGCCATTTGGCCCCTTCTCCATCTAGATAATTTTATCAGGTAGATGTTCTCCACTGGCATAATAACTCACAGGCAAAGAGCCTCAGAACCTTTGTCTGTGGAGATATTACCCACCCTGGGGGTGTAGGGCAGGGGCCCGTGCTGGCCATAGAGTCCTTTCATAGTTTGTCATTTCCCCTGCCATGTCTATTGTCTCTCTTCTGGGCCAGGAACTCAGCTGGACCAGGTGGGGGGGGGGGGGGAAAAAGGGGGGGGGGGTGGGGACGGAACAGTGACTGCTCCGCGACCCATTCATATCTCTGATTCTTCTGTTTCTGTTCTCTCTTCCAGTTTTCTTTCCCTCCAATTTATCTTAGGAGAGGGGCAGGAAAATTGACTTTGGTTAGTTTGGACTTTATTTTCTTTCCAAGCATAACTTTTTTTGTTTTTTGTTTTTGTCAAGATTTCAGATTTTAAAAATCAAAAGCCAAGAAATTTACCTCTTTTGTTCTGTAGTATAATCCACCCCATAAGGCAGTGTGCCAAAACAGGCTGCACCTGAGAAAGGTCACAGGTAACAAGAATCACCGAGCAGGGAAAACATCATTTAATGCCTCAACATATTATCCTGCTGTGTTTGCAGACAGAAGGTGTTAATTACCACTGACATGCATACTTATTTTTGCAAGAACTGTTTAATCTTGAGAGTATACATTCTCTCTTTTTTAACGCGTGGCGGTACTCAACAGAGTAAGCACTCAGAAATTCCATTTTATTGCATTCAAATATTCATAAGTTGACTACGTCTCATCTAGTTCCATCCCTGCTCTTCAAAGGATAGAGCAAGGACCTGTTTGTTCTTTCTGAGTTGCATAAAAAAAAGGAGCCCCTTGTTCCTTGAGCCATGAGCAAGAAAGAGCATATCCCAAGCTGTCTTCCTTTGTAAACATGATTTTGCTGTGAGACTCTATGCCTAGTAGTTTTGATAAATTAAAAAATATACAAAATATAGTGCCTGATACACTCACTATTTGATTACATATCCCTTCTTATGATGAAACTTATATTTATTTATCCAGCAGTTTGGAATGGGTGAAGACATGAAGATAGTGCTAAATTTAGAAATTACGTAGGAATAGTAATATTCCTATATAATTATAAAATTAGGATGGCAGGACTTCTGTGGACCATAGATGTGGGTGCTATGGGTTTAAAAACTGTGTGAAAAATTGCTCATCTTTTCTCCTATGTTAAGTAAGTCTGATGTGTAACTTGACACTTGTAAATACATAGGCTTTCTTTTCCCAGGTAGTAGGTTCTCAGTCATTTAGATACAAAGGACTATTATTCATCTCCTTTTGCTTATCACAGTCGACTTCTATAAACTGAAGGGGTGAGTGCAGATATGAGTTGAGATGCCTTGTAGTCATGAATTTTGTAAGCTGTGACTGAAGGGTCTTGCGAAACATATCTTCTCTTCCCCCCTTCATTTCTGCCACCCAATTCTGTCTGCACTCATGTTTGGATTTTAAAACCTTCCAAATTTTCTATGGAGTCCATGCTCCTTTGAGCCTCTAAAACTGAGGAAACTTGAAAGGTGATTTTGGTTTCAGGTTGTCTATCATGAGACTGAGCGGTTAACGTCCCAAGCCTCAGTTTCTGGTCTATAAAAGGAAGGACACATGGCACCTTTCTGAAGTGGTTCCTCACGTAATGACATGGCTGCTGAGAAGACTGGGGTATAGTAAATGCTCATGTTCCCTTCCCTTGTGATCTCCAGGAACTTCCTGGTTACATATAAATTGCCAGTTTCAGAGAGAACACACAACTGAGTGCAAACCAGGTTCTCCACAGAATGGAATCTAGCTGTGAAGTAGTGTGGAACGGTAGCTGTGTTACTATGACTTGAGAGTGGGAAGTTAGAATGCATGTGTGTTCACTGTGCAGTGTTCTTGAGCTTGGGAGGGCCAAGATGAAGAAGCTAGCATCATTCTTGCCACATCATTTCAGGGCAGAAGGCACAGAGATAAAAGAGACCAAGAAGTATCCAGACGTCCTTTCCCAGAAGCATCCAATATACCCATGAATGTTGCCATTTCTCCATGGTCTCACTTCCCAAAGCCCTCCTCAAATGGGCATGAATTTCTGCATGGACTTTGGAGTGGACAAAACAAACCACAGCAAAGGTACAGAAAGAGATAGTAACAGGACAGCAACACATTGCCCCAGAGCGGTCCTTCTCAAGCCTGACTTTGGGACTGTTATTGTTGCTGACAGTGATACAAACGAGCTTCGAAATCCAGCTCAGGGCGTGAGAGCAAAACAAACACCATCTAGGAAAATGGATGCGCACATGATGTCAGAGACATTTTCCAATGCAGGAAGACTGTCCTGGGGCAATTTGTTATGATTAAAATGACCCAGGCTTCACTAGGCCAGCCTAGTGTGACATCCCGCTGATGACACCTCTCCCAGCTAGAAGGTGGAGTGTTCAAGTTCTGGGACCTGGCATGAGCCTTCTGCTCTTGATGCGATCTGAGCCTCTTGGAGAAACAGCTGGGGCTTTTGTTTCTGTTTTAAGAAATACTGACTAGCAGCTTGTAATTGTATCCTCTAATACAGTAAGAGATTGAGAGACTTTGTTCTGTTCTCCACTGTGTCTCAGAATTTAGAGCACTGCCCAATCCGCAGCGGGTGCTCCATAAATATTTCTGAAAGGGAAGTTTAGAAAATGATTATATAAAATATTGTACTGCTAAAGGAAAAGTGGAGTGGTAGGAGATTGTGATGGCTATTCTTGATTGTCAACTTGACTACATCTAGAATGAACCAAAACCCCAAAATTGAGGGGTACACCTGTGAGAGATTTTTGCTTAATTTGAAGTGGGAGGATCCACTTCTAATATGTATCTCTGAGGTGGGAAGATACCTTTAATCTGGATCTTGGAGGTGGCAAGCCCCACCTCTAGTCTGGGCCTTGTCTCCTTGTTGGAAGCCCTATATAGGGACATGGAAGAAGGAAGCGCTTGCTCTTGGCCCACTTGCTCTCACCTCTCTAGTAAGTCCATTTCTTTGCTGGCATTAGAGCCTGCTTCTTTGAGATTCCAGCACCTACTGAAGACAAGCTGAGACATCCAGACATGGACTGAAAAACTACTAGGTTCGTGGACCTTTTGTTAATAGACAACCACTATGGGATTAGCTGGACTACAGCCTGCAAGTAATTCTAATAAATCTCCACACTCTCTCTCTATTCACTCTCCAAGTTCTGTTGCTCTAGAGAACCCTAACTAATACAGGGTTAGAACATGACAGGAATCCAACTTTCCTTTGGTTGGTTGGGAAAAGCCTTTGAGCAGAAATAAAGATGCAATAGGGGGGTGGTTCATGCAAATAATTGAAGGTCTGTTCTTGCAGTCGGAGGAGGGCGATGCAAACACGGGCTGTGGTAGGGGCATGATAGGGTCTGAGCCTCTGCATTTCTGAAGAGTTCTCAGGGGCTATTGCTACAGCAAGTGCACGGAACACTCTTTGAATGACAAATAGTTTAGCTTAGAATGTGACCTGGGAGTCAGTGGCTGAAACCAAGAGATCAGGAACCGAGAGGCAAGCTCATTGCTCAATGAGAGGATGGTATAAAACTGTATATGAAGAATAATTTGATCTGTATAAGAAGTCTGAAAATAAGGGATATTAGAATATTATTCCTTTTCTCAGTGAAACCAAATATCAGGTGACTTAGTGTTCCTCTTTGTCTCAAAATTTATTTCATTCATGTTGACCGCTTTTACATTTAGACTACGATGTTTGGGGGAGTTAATAAAAACCAGGAAATACTTATTTTAGTTAATACACTGAGTTCCCTGCGCCCGCATGACTGTTTGTTACTCCAGCTCTAAGGGAGATGAAGCCCCTGTTCTGATCTCTGCAGGCACCACCCATGCAGGCAATATACTCAAACACATAAAATAAAACTAGATAAATCCTTAAATGGTTTTCTCCTCCGTGATCAAATTGAAATCAAAAGAAACACTGAATTTGAGTAGTAAGCAAGTGTGTGTTGGGGTAAAAACAGGAAAAGGTGAGCGCGTGTGCGTGTGTGTGTGTGTGCGTGTGTGTGTGTGTGTGTGTGTAGTGAATGGACATCCTGGGTGTCCCCTGTAGGTGTGACAGTGCTCACTATGCCTCCTCCTTTTCCTGATCTCTGACAGAGCTGCTACAGATGCTATATGCTACAGGGTCCATATGCTACAGATGTTATATACTATAGATTCCATATGCTATAGAGTCTACCTGCTACAGATTCTGTATGCTGCAGTATCCATGTGTTATAGATTCTATATGCTACAGATGCTGTGTGCCACGGGGTCTATATGCTACAGGGTCCATGTGCTATAGATTCTATATGCTACAGATGCTGTTTGCTGTAGGATCCATATACTATAGATGCTATATGCTACAGGGCCTATTTGATGTAGATTCTACACGCTACAGATGATATATGCTACATGTTCTATAATTCTATAGATTCTACATGCTTCATCTTGTATAAATTCTATGTAGCAACAATCTAGGACACTGAACTGTGCTTGATGGCTCTCTGCTCACTAAAAATAGTTCACAATGCTAATACCAAGACCTTACACAGGGATGGAGGGATGACTCAGTGAACAAAATCACTTGTGCAAACATGAGGATCTGAGTTCAAATCCCCACCATCCATATAAAAAGTCAGGAATGGTCATGTGTACTTGTAACCCTACTGCTGGGGTGGATAGAGAGAGGAGGATTGCTAGGGCTTCCTGGCCGCCAGCCTAACTTCACATTCAGTAGGAGTTGCTATCTCAAAGGAAAAAAACAGATACTATAGAAGGTCACAAAGTTCTCTTATGACCTTTATGCATGTGAGTATATAGCTGTCAATATGGCCTCATACACACATACATATGTACACATATACCACATATACAAAATCTATACTGTGTTAGGCAGTGTTCTCTAGGGCTGTGGTGTACCCAGCCACTTGAATTTTAATTCCAGATGTAGTCAAGTTGACACCAAGAATAACCATCACACCTATATGTATACATACATACATACATACATAGGCCACATGCAAAGTTCCTTGCAATTTTATTCATATTGGTAGAAATTAGAAGCAACTTGAATGTCCATCAGTAGGGAAAAAGGTAAACAAACAAAAAGAACAATCTATGGATATACAAATCACAACACATTCTGCTGAATTAGAGAAATAAGATCCCAAAGTGTTCATATGATGTGACTTCCATTTTTATGGAAATATCAGAAACACTGATCTATAGGAGCTGCAGAACAGGCCATTGATAGAATAATGCTTGAAGTTGGCACACGGAATACAAAATGGCTTGAAGGAATTCTGGGGGAGGATGAAGAAATGACGTCATCTGGCTCTGGAGGTGTTCTCTGGGGGATGAGAGTTTCAAGATGCACTTACAATGGGTGAATATTACTATATGTGAATGAAAGCTACTGAGATTCAAATGTGAACTGTGCCCAGAGCAGAGTGGTATTCCCCTGCCGGTGGTGCTCCTGTGGGGTGTCATGGAGCCTGTAGTGGTAGCAGTAATTAATTGGTGGCCTTTGAAGGAAGAGCCGAGGCCCTGGTTCCACCTGGCTCTGCCTGCTTCTTTAGCCTCCTGCTAGCATGCCTGGCTAGGTTGGGCTGTGAGCCAACACAAACTGTTCCTACCCTAAGTAGTTTATGCCAGGCATTCTGTCACAGACATGAGAAGATAAAACACCACCGGAGAGTTGATGGAAACCAAAGGCCACATGCAAAGATGAATTCTCTCCTGCACCCATTTCATGTTGGCTGCAGAAGCAGTCCACAGGTTCTTCCTTCTGCTTCCATGCGGTCTGACTACGGAGGAAGCTGACCCTTTCCGCCTAGACCTGTTCAGCCAGCCCTGTGCTCAGCTGTCGCATCTCCAGGGTTCTCGTCCGTGTGCTCTTTTCTTCCAGCAGGGGAAGACTGGAGAATCTCGAACTTGGACTGGGGCAGGTGGTAGCCAGGATGCTCTCCCTACAAGTCTCCATGCTTACTCTCGTGCTCCTGCCAGGCTCCAGGGGCTCTGGGAGTTGGGGGCGACTTAGTCCAGCCCCACTGCTGTCTGAGACTGGCTGTCTCACAGGCAGACGAGGTTCATCTTGGCTTGTGGTTTTAGAGACTGAGACATGTGATCCCAATGTTAGCATGCCCAGTGAGTGCGTCCAGGAATAAAGGAGAGGACGTTCATGTAAAAGTCTGCTTTCCTTGTAACGGACCCAGTTGACAGGAGGGAGACTTCACAGCCTTGAGAGTTAAATCAGGCCTGAGAGAAAAGTGTTTATTACTTGTGCAGGCTCCACCTCCCAGCACCCCCACGATGCATTCCAGAGTATTCAGACTATAACTAAAGCAGGACAGGAGCCGAGCTCTGAAGAAGGGGACACTGGCTTCCCTTCCCATTGCTTACTCTCCTGTAGGCTTATGGCTCCCTTGGGGGAGTTTTGGAGAGGAGTAGCTGAGATTTAGGACATGATTTAGATAGTATCAGTGTTAATGGTATCTCATTATCACAGTCATTGCTTACACGAGTCTTCCCTGACTACTGTGCCTACTCAGGCCTCAATAACTTTGCATGCGGATCTCTAACAAGCAAAATCACTTCCTGATTTCGGTGTCACTTTGACTTTTAAAATCCAGCTGGAGTCACTTACATAATCCTTCCCACGGGCCAGTCTTAAAGTTCATATAGCTGTGTGTCTCTCGTTCTGTGGAGCACAGAGATTGAATGGGCTTAGGACTGAGGTGAGCGTGGGGTTACATTCTGACCGGCCATTTCTCTCTCTCTCTCTCTCTCTCTCTCTCTCTCTCTCCCTCCCTCTGTGTGTGCATGTGTGTGAGTATTTGCAATTCAATATTTGCAATATATATATATATATATGTGTATATATATATGTATATATATGTGTGTGTGTTTAAATTTTCAGGGTTGTTATATAAAATATACAACATGCAGTGTGAAAATATAGAAGCGATTCCTGCTGTAACTATGAAACTGTGTGTCAATCATGGCTGCCAGACTTTCCTTGCTTCTGGGTCTGGACAGGTGACAGGATGAACACCTGGTGGTGAGTGACGTCCATCACAGCATTAGAACTTTCGATAACATGGGAAAGTTAGGTGATAACATGGGGAAAACTTCAGGCACTAGTGTGTTGTCTCCATTGCCCCTTTCTCCCGTTTGATGGATGAAGAAGCCAAGGAGATTCTAGAAGATGGTAGAACTGGAAGACGCATGGGTTCCCGGGGTCCCCAACTCAGCACGCAGAAGACAGACGCCTGTCACCCAAGAATACCCACATTTTGTAAGGAAGAATTAAACTGAATTTGAGTTGGATCTTGAAATCTTATTCATTAAGGCAGCTAGTGTTAATTACCTGGTAAATTCAGAAACTGGTTCTTTGAAGTGTGTGTAGGGGGGGGGGTTGAAAAAAAAAACAAACACCTAAAATGCACTGCGTTGGCTTTGGCAGCTGGATGGCAGTGGCACAGACACTAAGATGAAAGGTTGGGGAATGGAGAGCTGTCGGGGGGATGGCAGAGCTTTGGGTGAATCTGCTGCCGGTGATAATTGAAAAGGCCAGGCCAGACGCTTGACAAGCTTTCATCTCCAAAGAGGAGACTGACTGTTCGCGACGACACTTAGCAGGTGGAAAGGAGAGAGATGCGCTCGGGCAAGGATTGCTTTGTATTGCTGCAGAAATAAAAGGGACCGGGCAGAGTTCAGAAAGTCGATGCTTCGTAGGATTGGAAAAGCAAACTGCTTTTTAGACTTCAGTCTGTAGATGACACGGTTGCCACCGGGTTTGAGTAACGTGGGTACATTGAAGTAGCGCCATCCAGTAGACAGCAATCTAGCGTGTAAAGAGGCTATGGCATAGCCAGGCAACAATTCCCTGCCCTCAGGCAATTTAGTGCTTAGTAGAAAAGAGAACAGAAACACAGACAACTGCAGTGGGTGATGTTAATGGAAACATACATTGCTATAAATGATGGAGAGATTGCAAGACTCCCCAAGAGTCCAGAGCGGGGGTTCTCAAGCTAACGAATGAAGCTCAGCTTTTCTGTCTCACACTTCACACTTGTTTCATCTTTCCAAAACTTCAAGGTTCATATTTGGCCCATGGTTTAGTAGCTGACATGTTGGGCATCAAGATGGTCCCTCAGGTCACCTGCCATTCACTGACCCTGCTCTTCACTGGCTTTACAAGTCGTTCATTGGAGTGTAGCCTTGTTTGTGTAAAGACAGAGCAGGGTCCTGTTACAGTCAGCCTCTGTCACCTGCCCGCAATTATGAGATGCTTCAAACCCCAAGCACACCATTGTGTTTGCTGATATAGCTTGTTTTTATTGTCGTTTGAGGTTTCAGAATAACCATTCTTTGGGTAAAACAGGAGCGTTTGCAGCTCTTTATTGTGTCCTGGCACCAGCCTAGAATCTTTGCAGCTAGCTTTTATTGCCTCTTTGGCTGTGCAAAGCATTCATCTAAATATAGAAAGGGACAACACCCTGGACAGGACT
Source organism: Arvicola amphibius (assembly GCF_903992535.2). Taxonomy (NCBI): domain Eukaryota; kingdom Metazoa; phylum Chordata; class Mammalia; order Rodentia; family Cricetidae; genus Arvicola; species Arvicola amphibius. The sequence continues at coordinate 69,116,236 of NC_052058.2, forward strand.
AGAATAAGATAAGACTCACTTTCCAATCAATTGTATTGCAACTTCCCTGGTGCCAAGATGGGGTAGCAAAAAGAAATGCTATTGAGTTGTGGAGCTGCCCAAAGCAGAAGCATTTTCTGCAGGCTTCCTGAAGTTAAAGGCCTTTGAAGGTTCCAAAGCCCAGACGTGCAGCACTATGGACACTAGCTCTACCTGGAACTTTGGGATAGCCTCATAGGGATGCTCAGCACACACATGTAACTTTGGGATAACCTCATAGGGATGCTCAATGCACACATGTAACTTTGGGATAGCCTCATAGGGATGCTCAGCACACACATGTAACTTTGGGATAACCTCATAGGGATGCTCAATGCACACATGTAACTTTGGGATAACCTCATAGGGATGCTCAGCACACACATGTAACTTTGGGATAACCTCATAGGGATGCTCAATGCACACATGTAACTTTGGGATAGCCTCATAGGGATGCTCAGCGCACACATGTAACTTTGGGATAGCCTCATAGGTACGCTCAGCACACACATGTAACTTTGGGATAACCTCATAGGGATGCTCAGTGCACACATGTAACTTTGGGATAACCTCATAGGGATGCTCAGCGCACACATGTAACTTTGGGATAGCCTCATAGGTACGCTCAGCACACACATGTAACTTTGGGATAACCTCATAGGGATGCTCAATGCACACATGTAACTTTGGGATAGCCTCATAGGGATGCTCAGCACACACTGCCCCTTAGGAGACAGAAGAATTGTGCGAGGGCTCTGGTCTGCAGATCAGAATTGGCTGTCCCTCCTCCCCCAACACTTACTATGGGTTATGTTGAGTATGTTGGTTGCTTTCACCTATACAAGAGGGAAATAAGAATAAAACCCATAATGTTCTTGTAGGGATTAAAAATGGTTTTAGGTAAGGCATCTTAATTACCATTTATTTTTATCAATCAATCTATCTATCTGAAGCATGATTAATAAACACTCGTGGAGAGAAATTGGGTTTAACCTGAAGATCCGAAAAGCAAATCAGCTAGTCACTGACTCTTACCTTGACCTCAGTCCAAAAATGGCGATTCTGCCTCCAGCAATCTCAGAATGACACTGTGTCTGAGAGCTGTCTCCTCCTGTTTTATAACCCTCTCTAGGACTGTGATTTAAAGGTATGCACCACTGAGATTAAAGGCATGCACCACCCAGTTTCTATGGCAACTAGTGTGGCTACTGGGATTAAAGGTGTGTGTCACCACTGCAGGATTAAAGGTGTGTGTCGCCACTGCCTGGCTATAAAACTGACCAGTATGGCTGTTTTACTTTTCCAATCCCAGGCGAGCTTTATTTATTAAAATACAATTGAAATGTCACTACAACCTGTCTGTCTGTCTATCTGTCTGTCTGTCTATCTATCTATCTATCTATCTATCTATCTATCTATCTATCTATCTATCTATCTGTCATCTATCTATCTAGGAGACAGCATCTCAATATGTAGCCCTGGCTGGCTCAGAACTTGCTGTGTAGATCAGGCTAGTCTCAAATTCACTGAGATCTGCTTGTCTCTGCCTCCAGAGTCCTGAAAGTAAATGTTTGTGCCATCATACCTGGCCCTAAATCATACCTATTTTTTTAAGGTGGATACTTTCCAACAGTTTGTGGCTGTATCTTTTACTCCAGGAGAAATGACCTGTATACATTTACTGATATGAACGAAAAGCAGCTGTCTCCTCCCTGGTTACTAGGATCTAAGCTCCTTGCTGCCTCCATTCTTCTGATGAGGGGATTGCTCCGCTGGAGACAGTAACGTGCAGTGGTTAGAGCAGGGACTCCAGCTAGCACTCGAGACTCACATCCTGGTGTCCTGGAGCAAGTGCTCTAAGCTACTGTCCTTTACCTGCAGCTCTGAACTGAAATGTTTTCTGACTTCACTTTCTTAATATATTGTTTGTCTATTTATTGATGCTGAAATATCATACCAAATAGAAACTTGGTGACTGTTTAAGTCTAGGCCACTACTTAATATCCTGGTGGTAATTCCATAATGCATGGGTACATGCTCCATTTACCTTTATTAAACGTGGATTTTGAATTCAGCACTCATCTGGATTTAGGAGATTTGAACGAGACTCCCCAGGTATACCTGCATAGTGTTGCTGAGCTACGCGGACTTCATGTAAGCCTCTTTGAATCCTGCTGGCAATTCTTATTGTGGTGACATTATTAGGAGGCGTGGCCTTGTTGGAGTGGGGGTGGTCTTGTTGGAGGAAGTGTGTCCCTGTGGGGGTGGGCTTTGAGGTCTCCTATATGTTCAAACCACGTCCAGTAACCACTTCCTGTTGCCTGCAAGCCAAGATGTAGGACACTCAGCTCTCTCTCCAACACCATGTCTGCCTGCACGCCACCATGTTGCACCATGACGATAATGGACTGAACCTCTGAAACTGTAAGCCACCCCAATTAAATGTTTTCCTTTATAAGAGTTGCTGTGGTCATGGTGTCTCTTCACAGCAATAGAAACCCTAACTAAGACAGCCATTGTCCATGGAGGGATCTTTCAGTGAAGCAAAGGTACCGTTTTACATATGGGTAAAGGAAAGCCTGGAGAACCTGAATAGTCATACAACTCTGTTTCACAGCCCAGCACAAACAGCCATTTGGGTGCTAGGCATCACATGGCATGGTGGCAGAGTAGGACCTGGCCATTGTACTCTGCCATACTCCTCTGCCCACTTCTCTGCTCGTTTGGAATCTCTCTAATCTCTCTAGAAGCAGACCCTGAGAAAAGATGTCAGTATGTGTAGTTCATTTGTGAAAAACCACAATATGACAGTGATAGACTAGCAGGGTAAGAAAAGCAGCCAATAGCCAGCCTGCCCTAACCCAGCCAGCCTGCCCTAACCCAGCCAGCCTGCCCTAACCCAGCCAGCCTGCCCTAACCCAGCCAGCCTGCCCTAACCCAGCCAGCCTGCCCTAACCCAGCCAGCCTGTCCTAACCCAGCCAGCCTGTCCTAACCCAGCCAGCCTGTCCTAACCCAGAGCAGGTCTAACCCAGCCAGCCTGCCCTAACCCAGCCAGCCTGCACTAACCCAACCAGCCTGCCCTAACCCAGCCAGCCTGTCCTAACCCAGCCAGCCTGCCCTAAACCAACCAGCCTGTCCTAACCCAGCCAGCATGTCTAACCCAGCCAGCCTGCCCTAACCCAGCCAGCCTGCCCTAACCCAGCCTTTGTGCTGAGTGACTGGAGCTCATGGGAAACTGGAGTCATAGCTTAAAACGCGTCACCCAGAATAATCCCACCCAGGGGATGGGGGAGCCTAAGTATCTATACCCAGTCTCTCTAGAATCTGTGGCTGAGGGTTACTCCTGAGGATGCCATTGGCAGGTGACCAGAAGCAGCTTGACCCTTCCATTATGAATTTTGAAACGGCATGTCGAAGGGATACAATGATCATGGAAGTCTGTATTTTAGCCGAGTTTGCTACTGTAGAGGAACAGCCTTATTTGTGAGATCCCTGGAATGGTTGCTTTCTCACTCAGTACAACTTGCATGCCCATTGACAAATACACTTTGTATCAGAAGATTCCTACCATATATACGCGTGTGTGCGTGTGTGCGTGCGTGCGTGCGTGCGTGCGTGTGTGTGTGTGTGTGTGTGTGTGTAAAACCCTATCATCCTAAAATACATGCCACAAGTCACCGGTTCCCAGAGGCCCCCAGTGAAATGTTAGCTTGTCATCCAGCAGAAGCAGTCAGTACACTTTGACTGTCCCATCGAAAGATGTGCTCAATGGAAGGATGAAGTTTAGACTGAAGGTGTCTTAATGAAGGTCTCATCAAGTAGAGGGTTAATAAGAGATGGGTTAAGAACACTGACAACCCAAGTAAGCAGAGGTACCAAACACCAGGTTGCTGGTGGCATCTGAGGGGGAAAAGCATCATACAAGGACTCAAGAAGTATTTGTATCCAGTCAGGACCTGGGACGGGAGACTTCCTGGGAAGTGACAGAGACTGTGAGCCCCTCGAGCTCAACTCAAGGACATGTGAGACATTTAGCTGAGCAGAGCAGCTGTGGGGTTCGCACCCTGCTTTTGTTTTCACCTGCCGGCTCTCTCTCTAATGTTTATGTGAACAACCTTATATACATTCAAATGAACTCTACATCTAGATAACGTCTAAACATTCATATCAATGTGAACCAACTTATTGGTGAAGAGACTTTGGGCAAATTACCAAAGCCTATATTCATTGATAGGAGGTAGAGTATGTCTATAACTTCCAAAACCAGACTAGTAGCAGGGTGAAGTTGTGGTGGACTCAATTGTGCCCCTTAAAACTCCTGTGCTCAAGTGCTAAGGTCTACTGCGACCAGAGATAGTTCCTATGTGGAGACAGTCTGTTAACACGAGACCTTCAGGGTGGGACTTTCATCCCTAGACAAGGAAGATCTTTCTCTTCTTCACACTGTCCACGACAGACGAAAACCCAGACAAGGACACAAGAAAGCAGCCATTCACTAGGAAGAAAGATTCCCCAGAGGCTGGAATTCCTTACACCTTGACCTGGGCTTCCAGTACCCAGAAGTGTGAGAAAGCGAATTTCTGTTGTTTAGACTAAAAGTTATAGCTCTAGTAGACCAAATACAAAGCTAAAGCATGTAAAGGGATTTGAGAGTTCTTGGAGCAAAGTGAAGATTCATTACATGTAGCTCTCACCACTCTTGTTATTAATAAAACACCAGCCTTCCTAGGACAGAGGGTTCTGGAACTCAGCTACCAAATAGCTGCAGCACTACATCAAGTTTTTTATGAGACATTGAGGGCATTAGAAAGAAAGCTAATGGCATCCACTAAAAATTTCCAATCCCATTTTTTTATATGTCATAATGATTTGCGTCTACTAACATGACTGTGTCTTTCCTTTGAGAAACTGAAAAAGCTTGTACCAACTATTAGCCATTAGGCAAATGTTTGCCAAAATGATTGAACTCAAGGACTGTCTCAGAGACTCAGGTGCCTGAGGTTAGACCTGTGCCCAGAGGGGAACTACTAAAAAACAAAAAGTTGAGATTTGTTCCTTCTTCTCTGCAGTTGAGACAATGCAATTAGGAAGCAGGCCAGGCTATGTGATGTTGAAATTCAGGGCTAAGTATACAGTACCAGACTGACTTTCCTTCAGGTCCAAGTCAGCCTTGAAATATGGTTGTTTTGCTATTTTTTAGAAGACCAGTTATATGTGCACAGTCATATCAGGAATGGAGGACATTCAAGATTTTGGTCTTTCACAGGAACTCTGAGGCCCTTATTTCTTAGACTATCTCTAACTGGGCTCTCCACATGGACTTCTGTGTGAAAACTAAGAGACAGACAGGAGAGGAGGGCAGAAGAGGCTTCTTAAGAGACCTGATTATTTTTGCTTTTGTTTACACTCTAACTGAATGCAGAGGCGATGATACAGAGATCAGTTTGGGAAAACAGAACCCACTGGGATCATGGGGGGAACAGTAAATGAGAAAAGGGGAAACTATGTGCTGACCTCTGACATGCAGGACAGGGTTACATCGGCTTAATTGAAACCAGCTGAAGGATGATGTCAGTTTTGAACCCAGCTAAACTAGTGTTGTCCAGTGGTCCCCAGAGGGCCAGTGAGGCTCAACTGAAAGTTCCAGTGTTCTTTCTTGTCCTGCCTCCATGACCCGAACTTCCCAGGATGCATGTGTAGTCTAAAGGATCCCTTGTCATTTGTGCCTCCATCACAGGTCAATGGAAGTCTCAAATCAGAATAATTTGACTCACTTCTTTGTGCCTCCTAACACCAAGTTGGTGTAGGACAATTCTGTATTCTGTCAATTATGTTTTAAATAAATGCTGGTTGGCCAGTAGTCAGGCATGAAGTATAGGTGGGTCAACCAGACAAGAAGTAGAGGTGGGGCAAGGAGAACAGGAGTATTCTGGGAAGAAGGAAGCTCTCTCCCCAGTCCTGCCCAGAACATGGAAGAAGCAGGATGTGACCTACCCTGATGAAAAATATACTGAGCCATGTGGCTAACATAGATAAGAATAATGGGTTGATATAAGTTATAAGAGTTAGCAAGAAGCCTGAGCTAATGAGCCAATAAGTTTATCATTAATATAGACTCTCTGTGTGATTTTCTTTGGAGCCAAATGGCTGTGGGACCTGGTGGGAGAACAGAAACCCCAACAAGCAGGCCCACATGTTTCACCAAGTGTCTGCTCACAATATGTCAGTGTTTTCAATAGATTAAACAAATTTCTTTCAACGTCTACCACATGCAGCTCTATTAAAGGCCCTGTCAAGTGAGATGGAGCTCTTACCTTCAGAAGGCTCCAATGCAAGAGGCAGAATATATATTAGCATATGGCTGCAAAGAAAGACGGGCACAGAGAAAGGCTTCGAAGAAGATAAGAGTGGCCATAGATGTGACCTCTGATGGAGGGAGAGAGGGAGGAAGGAAGGGAGAAGGGAGGAAGGGAGGGAGATGAGGAAGCATTAAGTGGGAGAAAAATTGAGGAAAAAGAACCAGACAGCAGAAAAGCAATCTTTAACGTACAGCTGATGAGTATATGGTGAATGTATGATGAGTATATGATGAACGTATGATGATAGGTCTATGATGAACGTATGATGACAGATGTATGGCTGAAGGCAGCAAGTAGTGTTAGCATAGATGAGCTTCCTTATATACTTATTTGAAAAGAGAAAGGAAAGACGAAGGAAAGAAAACAAAGAAGTCTCATATCCTTGAGAATAGACCATTGATGAATCCATACACAAACCTATTCCATAATAATGCAACCTCCTCCCAAGGGTCAGGAGATTGGTCTAACATTGTCCACAACATGTAAGAAATGAACACCAAATTCCCTAGTTCCCTGTTTCCGAGGAGAATACTGTGAAATGGACTCAGCTTGCATCAGACCCCCAAGAAACTCACTGACTTAGGAGAAACAATGACAGCACTGCACACATACATACATACTTACTAAGATCATTATATTAAATGAAATATATATTACTATATGGTTTGGACACTATAGTTAATATTTCTCTGCATTTGTCATATTGTTTGCCAAAAAAATCCATTGAAATGTGTTGGGATGTAGTCCAAGTGCACCATCCTGAAAGCAGGTCCCAGAGCTGTGCCCTAGTTTCTTCATACACAAATGTAGAGCTTCTCACAAGGAGCAGGGAGAGAGAAGTATAACTGGCTACTGCGTTAAGGGTTGCTGCCCATGAATGGGGCCAGCGTTAGGCTTGAAGACTAGGAGGGACAAGGGGTAATATGGGATTAAGTCTGACCGAGAGTACCCACACACTTCTGTTCTCCACTAATTGGGCTTAACTAAGGATGTTGGTTTAGACTTTTATCTCCTTAATATAGGAGGAGGCCCAAATAGTGATACAAAAGGAATTACCTCAAACTTGCGCAGCTCAGAGACCAACTGACAGAAACAATTTAGTCGTCTCTGCACCCTGAGTACCCAGAGAAGACACTCCATATGTTCATTATATCAACGAAAGTGTTTGCCACTAGGAAACCTGTTTTTCAACAAGTATTATGCGTTGTCTTCTCTTTGGCATGTGCTGTGCCAAGCACTAAAGACGAGTGAGCTTGTCTTTCTGAAACCTGCTGTCCACAAGAGAAGTCAACAATTAAACCTGGCATTATGATGTCATCACGGTGTTCACAGTACTAACGGCTCGTGTCAGGAGGACGACCTCTTGTGGTAAACGGATCCAATGACGCTAGCTGATGCTCAGTTCTCATGGGCCTCTCTACTGATTTAAAAAAAAAAAGACTGCTGTACATGCAAAAGTAAGAAATGGGCTAACAGAAGAACCCCAATGCAGGATCGTGGCTTGTGGAGGGTAGGAGGTACGAAATCAACTGCAGAATAAGTAGGGTTAGAGACTTCCAAGAGGAGGAAGCCTCGAACTCTTTGAAATATGCGGAGGACAGTGGCATGAAACGAGGAACATGCCAGATCTCATTTGTTCAGAGCTGAGCAGGTGTGGGCCTGGTTAGTACTTGGGAAAATAAGAGAAGAAAGGAAGAGATGAAATTCTAAGTCAGCTTGACCCAGCTATAGTTATCTGAGAGAAGGGAGCCTCAACTGAGAAAATGTCTCCATATGATTGGGCTGTAGGCCAGGCAGTAGGGCATTTTTTTTTAAACTAATGATGATGTGTAAGGGCAGAGCCCACTGTGGGTGGTACCATCCCTCAGCAGATGGTCCTGGGTTCCATAAGACTGCAAGATGAGCAAATTCAATATACGGCACTCCTCCAAGGCCTCTGCCACAGCTCCTGCCTCCAGGTTCCTTCCATGTTTGAGTTCCTGTCCTGACTTCCTCCAGTGATGGACAGTGCTGTGGGAACGGAAGCCACATAAACTCTTTCCTCCCTGTGTTGCTTTGGCCATGGTGTTTCAGCACAGCTATGGCCATCCTAAAACAGCCAGTTAATGTAAGATCGGGAAAAAAGCAGAAATGAATGTGTAGGCATTATTCATTATTCCTAAGAAGATGGCAAAATTCATACAATGTCTGAGTCTAGGTTCAGTGTTAAGGATGAAATATTTAAAAATTGGCCTGCAATCCATTTTCTTTTCTTAGCAAAGGAAGGAAGGCAGGCAGTCCGCTCACACCTTCATGCAAACTTGCAGACTCCAGGCAAACAAACACATCAATCCCAAGTGTTAGTGCCGGATCCTTGTTCTTTGCCTGCCCAGACTGCTCATTACAACAGCCTTGGAATCTACAGATGTCCGGGAAAGGGTCAAGTAAGTCAGTTACTTGACTGAGCATAAAGTAGACATTACACGCTAGCTCTCTCTATGCAGGTACTGTGCACATGCACGTCATGAAGATCTGTGATCATCTGGTCAAGAGAATATCTTCTTACGGCATAAAGCAACCCAAGGGGCTGCCTGGCCACAGGCCATGCCTTCTTCATACAAGCCTTCAGGGACACAGTGTCAAGACTTCCATTTCATTGACTTGATAATATGATCCCTCTTGCTATCTTAGGTACTTATACATTGCCTCACTTCAACCCTGTATGGTGGTTGGCAAGAGAAACTAGTTAGTTGTTTACTACTTTCATACTCTGCCACGAGGAAGCACCAGGAATGGAGGTTAAACCTGTTATAACTCCGATGACCTTGAAGCTCAGCAGGGATGGCTCTTTCCTTCCTCCGGCTCCACGTTGTTTCTCTTTAGATCCCTGAATAGAACCGGACAGTTCACGTGGCTCTAGGAAACCGTCAGAACCATCCCATCGCTCCTTGGAGAGCCATTTCCTCAGAGTAGAATTTTAAAGAGGAGGCTTTCTGATGTAAAACATGGTTCATTTGTGTCACATTTTCCACGGAAATTCATTTTTATCAAACACTTCTCCTCCGGGACTCTGCCACTCATGGAGAGTTTGTGTGCTACCAAGGGAATACTATTACATTCTTTGGATGCTGAGAGAATAAGCAAAAGAAACAAAACAAAGCAAGCAAACAAACAAAAACTAGCCCTGATCAGAATCAGATGGCATGGAAGGGGAATTACGTCCTAAAATGGAAGTGGCGCCTTGTGGGGTCACTAATCCCTTGTGGGTAGGGCCAGCCATATCCCACCAGGATTTGTGGTAGGAGGGGTATTCGCATGCATTCGTTCATAACTGTGCCTTCTTTTAGCTTCTATAAAATGGTCCTTAGGAAAAGCATTGGGAGAGACTTCCTATGAGAACTTGAGCTTCCCTTAAAATACAAGCAAATGACAAAATACCTAGTGATGTGTATGGGGAGAGTTAGATCACAGTCATATACTAACTGCCCCATCACTCCGGTCTTTGGGTCAAAGAGACCCTTCTTAATGAAAGCAGCCTCAGGACAGGAATATCTGGGATCCGACAGCTTGCCTGGACCTGCCTGCCATAATCTTAAGTGAGCAGATGGAGTCGTCTCCCCATTCTGGTCTGTGCCCGTTTAACCAGCTCTGGAGGCAGCTAGCATGCCACCACCTAATAAATGTGCTTACTAAATATCGAGTTCGCCATATTCTCAGAAAGATGCTGAACGTGGGTGAAATGATGATAAAGGGGGACCAGAATCTTTCTTTTAAGGATCAGATGACACACACAGATAGGGGTGTGTCCTGCTGTGTTGAGAGGCACTTTCACTTGAATACAGGACAAGTGGAGCGCATCAGAGAATCTGTGATTTCTATTAAGTTGAGAAAGGCTAATGGTCCGCTGTGGATGGCACAATTATCTTTTTCTGGGTTCTTCCAGACCTCTCTGCCTGTTTTCCACCCTCATCTCTACTGTACTGTTGTTCTCCTGTTTCTAGATGCTTCTCAGTGTCAGGCAGGCCATGTTTATACTCTGACCTAGCATTTCCTTTGTATACACCCTTTCTCAGAAACAAGGAAGTGGTGATGTTTCCAACACATGGAGTAATGACAGTCGCTTGCTTGCTTGCTACTGGCTCACAACCGATGATGGTCCTGTCTCTTTTCTTGGTATTCATTTTGTCTTGGTGTCCTGCTGTATATATCATCTTCTCCTTGCTCACCGCAGTGAGGAAGAATAAACTCAAGCTCAAAACAGAGCTCTTGCAATGTGCCTAAGATGTTTCTGTAATACAAAGTCTACGAGGTAACAGTGGCCCCGAGGATGCTTCTGTAATACAAAGTCTACGAGGTAACAGTGGCTTTGAGGTCAGTTAGCAAAGTAGCAAGGCTTTTAAGCTCCAGGTAGAATGTCTATCATTCTTTGTCTCTCCAAAGGCACGGAAGAAGCCAGCCATATTCATTTCAGCGTTGTCCTTATATAAAACCACACAAAAGAAGGGAGGAGAGCACTCAGAACAGAATAGCTTTCTCTGTTTTTCTTAAACATAAGTAGAAGCTTTCCCAATAGTACCTCCAGAAATTTCCCCACAAACATCAAGGGCCATGCTCATTTTAATGAAGCTGGGGAAGTAACTGGCTTTTATACTGGAAATGGGATTTTAGATTCATTTTTTGAGAATTTCATCCAAATATACAATGTGTTTTGCTCATCTCAACCTCTCGTGCTCCTCAGCTCCTTCCAGATCACCACCACCAACCCCCACCCCAACTTCATGTCCTCTTTTCATAGGCTACTGAGTCAGTGCAGCACATAGGATGGAAGGCCATCCGTTGGAGCACAGGCATCCTGATGAGAAAAGGGCTTTGTGTAAAACAGAAGGAAAGATATTGGATGCCCAACCACCGCCATCAAATGCTATTTGAAGGTGAAGCACACATACAGCTAAAAAGAAGAAAAAGAGACTCAGAGAGTTTGGGATAAACCCATCTCCTCTCCCTAGGGACAGAAAGCTGTATACCTTAAGATTTACAAAAATTAGCACATCTAACTCATGGCTTAAGTGTTGTGAGTATGGATTTCAGAGGCTTTAAGCACACACATGGTAATGCAAGCATCAGTACCATCCACACAGAGGATAATTTGTCTTCCCTCCCCTCCTCCTCTGGCACTCCCTTACTTTCTGTGTCCTCACTGTGACAGCATTAGGTGTCTCATGCACCTGTTGTGGGATAGTAACCCTTCGAGCTTAGTTCTGGTAACTGTTCTTGATGCACAGACTTCTCCTCCTTTCCTTCCTCCTTGTCTTCCTCCTCTTCCTCCGTCTCTCCTCTTCTCAGACCCACTTTATCCCTTAAGGCTGAACACCAAGATTTACTCTTTCTCCAGGCCCCTAGAATCTCAGCCTATGCTGGAGAGTTCCGTGCTTGGCTTTCCCTTGAGCTTGGTCCTCTGGATGCTCACGCAATGGAGTTGTTTTCTTGAGTTAACCTCTGTTTAGTGAAATAATGTCTCATTGTCCCAACTAGACTGCATATTCCTGAAGAGGTGCTGGTGTGGCTCTTTCTCTCCTCCCCAAATCAGCAACCACTCTGTAGGAAAGGGGCACAAACCAGCTTTATAATCTGCATGCTCTCTTATGTCTGGTTGTCTCTTGAGCTGAAAATCTAAGTTCTTCCTTCCTCTCTTCCTTCTTCCTTCCTTCCATCCCTTTCTCTGTTTCTCCTTCTTTCTCTGTCTTTCCTTTTCTTTTGCCTGCCTTCCTTCCTTCCTTCCTTCCTTCCTTCCTTCCTTCCTTCCTTCCTTCCTTCCTTCCTTCCTTTTATCTAATGGAAAATGAATGCCCCCATTAATGACCATTCTTGAAGTCATTAAATGCTTCACCTTAGTTTTTTATTTTCTAGGCTAGACCCCAGATGAGGTAAAAGCATTACATTTGTACAACTAACTCCCTTTTTTCAAAATCTCTTCCCTCATGTAAATATTGGTTTTAGTAGTTAAAAGTCAGCAAATATTTTCCAACCTAGGAAGGATTGTGTAAAAAGTCATTGCTGAGTACCCCAGAGCCTCTGACAAGCCTGCTTTTATTTATTTATTTATTTTCCAAAGGATCCTGTATTGGGTGGCTATTTAAATACTTATTGGAACCCTGATGCCCTGATGATCTTTTTCTTTCTACACACACACACACACACACACACACACACACACAGAGAGAGAGAGAGAGAGAGAGAGAGAGAGAGACAGAGAGAGACAGAGAGAGACAGAGAGAGACAGAGACAGAGAGACAGAGAGACAGAGAGAATAACTATTCTATCCAAGGACTAGAATTTTATATATTCAAAATCTTAGACTTTAAATGAGCCATCTGAGGCTTACCCTCTCAATATCATTGATTAAGTGACTAGTTAAGGGTTTAGCTGGTTTTGTAATGAGGCTCTTGGGTGCTTAATCCTGGGAACATTAACTGAAGTGAATCCAGGGATAGTGATAATAGGTATATGACCCACAATTCCTTTCTTACTGTCTGGTGATCTCAAAAATGCTAAAAAGGGAAGAAGTAACAGAGTGGGCATGTAATCCGCTCTGATAGTTGTGGAAAAGTGGTAGACAGGTTATTAGCAACTATTTCCGCAGCTTTCCTCTGGCTTGGATGTGCTTCTGGAAGTCTGAGAAAATGAAGAAATATTAAATTGGTCTTCAGAACAGTTTATAAAACACTCATGAAGGGATCTAAAAATAAATAACATTTAACGAAAACATTTTCTATTTTATACAAAACAGCTTTGACTGGCGTCCTAATGTCAAATTCGGGAGGTCTGGTGAACAATCCAAGTCGTTTCCCCCGTCAGAAGGAAGTAGTGTAGGATTCGGGGCACCCAGAAGGGAAGCGTTTGCTCCTAGAGGTCTGGGTGGTCACCAAGGACAGTTTGTGAGAGCTTAAAGAAAAAGATGTCTTTGCTGTGAAAAAATTAGGGCAGAGACAGACTAGGAACTGAGACAATTGAGATTTTTAAAAAATGAAGTTTTCTTTGATGAGAGTAACATACCATTGTGGTCTCCTATTCCGTTTTGAGGTTCCAGCACCAATGTTGCCTCCCTAGGGAAATGCAGACAGCCCAAGCGCCTTCATGAGATCTTGTCCATTTGATCGTTTGTGTTTTCTCCACGCATTCCTTACGGTCCAGCATCATTGCTTAGGGGCCTATGGTCGTCCACATTGAGGTTATGAGGCTGAATGAATGAGGTCTTTGCCTAGAGGAGTCCCAGCCTGCTTAGGGGAAGCAAACGGACTTAGAGGGTTTGGGCAAACACGGCCAATGCTGTGCTAGACTTGTAGTGGCTGTTGCTGACACACACACAGGAAAAGGAGCCCCTTACTCATCTGGGTGGCCTGGGAGATCATAGAAAGTGGGATTTAGAGGTGTCAAAGGAATCGTGAATGTTTGTCAAGTTACTGAGAAAGAGAATTTCACTGGGGATCAGGTCTGTGCAGAGTACCGAGGTGTGACTGGTGTAAGGTAGACTCCTGTGAACATAAAGAAGGCCGATGGGGAGTGCCAAAATGGTAACTACAGGGTACCAGTTCCGTGCCCACCAGTGTACCCACAACACCCAACTTGATGGCAGAGGTACATGAGACACTATGAGCTGATTCTCCTTCTACCAATATAGACATCTCCCGTTCCTCTGTGCTCATCACATCTCCCCAAACCCGACCACATAGCTCACCACAAGCATGTACTCCATCCCACCCTGTCCGCAGGAAGCGGCCCTCTCATGGCCCTGTGTGAAATCGTTAAGGGCACTTTTCCCGCTTTTCCTGATGAGATAGGCTCCGTTGGCTACTCTTTTCTGTCTGGGGCTTAAAATTCTTGGCAAGTATTTTGAAATATGTAGCAAAGGTTTAAATGTTTGAGTCTTTATTTCACAGTGAGGGGAAAATGCCGCTCACCGGGAGTCTGCAGAACTGGGAAGAGTTGGTTGGCAATGGCTGTGCTAACAGTTCATTTCCATACGCGATAAATAATAGATGAGGTCTATCCCTGATGGAGAATAAACGATACCAACTGTGGTGGCTGCCTCATTTCCAGATCCGAGAAAGCAAATGTATTTTCCGTTCAGCAATTGAGAATAAACTAACTTTGGAGAGGCTACCCATCTAGATTAGAGAAGCTAGTCCCTTAGCTTCTGCCTTGAAAACATGAATCATGGAGTTAAATACTGCCAGTAAGAAATTGAAGTGGATTTAGTATTCAGACTCATAGTATATGAAACTGTATTAAATACCATTTAAAATTTCTCTAAGTTTTTTTAATAATCCCATAAGGATGAGTTATCACCTTTCATTTTAAACATGAATATTTAACATTTAAGTAACTTCAGGCTTTCTACACAGAAGTCATTATAAAGCAAGTCCCAAGGTTTATTTTCCCCCATGAGATCCTAAGAACGTTGGAAAAGGAAACAGAAAAGCATCATTGGTGCTTGACGCAGAATCCGTTTAATTGGAATAATAGTGTTTGCAGCGTGGCCACATACGGAGTGCAAGTTCCACATGTGTAGCTGGATCCAGTGGCACCTCTGTGGTGCTTATGACACGGGGATGATAGCATTTATTTGTTTGAATCTCATGTTAGACTTCTCTTAGTCTCTCTCAGGGGAAAATCATCCTTAAATAAGTAAATTACAGAATATCAAAGCAGAGGAAATTGAAGAATATGTATACCCAGTGAAGTGAAATATTGAACAATACTTACTCAGGCTTAGGTCTAGTCTAAAGTGTTCTCTTCATAATACAAGCTTTGGTGTGTGTGTGTGTGTGTGTGTGTGTGTGTGTGCACGTGCATGCCTAGGTGTGTATGTGTCTGTCTGTCTGTCTGTCTGTGTTTTAGTGAAATAGCACTTTGTTTCTTCACAGACAGAAATCATTATGTACAGGGCCAGTTTTCAGGGTGGCTATACTGCCCAATTTTAAGCAAAGAATGCGGTGGGAAAGGTACCTAGTCTACTGAGTCTTTAAAGGATAGTGGGTTTGTTTTGTTCAAGCACTAACACACTTTAAATTTGAGCTCACCACAGAGAATTTTAGCTAAACTGAGAAGATAAACTTTAGCTCTGTTTCTAGAAGACCACTAAAAGCAGAAAGGAGAGACAAAATGTTTCCACAAACTTTCAATGAATTAGCATCTCCAGAGGGGTTTTCTTACAGATTTGATAACTATTTAGTTATTTCTACCAGGAACAAAATTATTTTTGGTATGATGGGAAAAGTCTAGTGTCGGAATGAAATTATTAAGTGGTTTTGCAACTTTCATAGTTTAACCTAAATATATTGTCATGTTGAACAGAACAATTGAAATATTTCCTGCCTTTTAGATTGAATTGACTTGTACACAATTTGGTGCACTCCTTGATAAATTTAATAAAGCTTTATAGATACTTAAAAATGATGTTTTCTCAAGTAGTTTGAGAAAGCATGTATACTCTCTCATTCCTGTCTTTCTTAGACCTTTCTTTCTTTTTTTTTTAAATGCCATGTCCCTTCAAGACTCTTTTACCTTTCAAATAGTATAGGGTATGCATATATGCATGCGTATCTAATCATCTACATATATTTTACCTTTCAAACAGTGGAAGTATGCATATATGTATACATATATAATCATCTACATCTATTTTACCTTTCAAGCAGTAGAAGGTATGCATATATGTATGCATATATAATCATCTACATCTATTTTACCTTTCAAACAGCAGGAGTATGCTTATATGTATGCATATATAATTATGTACATCTATTTTACCTTTCAAACAGTAGAAGGTATGCATATATGTATGCATATATAATCATCTCCATCCATTTCACCTTTCAAACAGTAGAAGGTATGCATATATGTATGCATATATAATCATCTACATCTATTTTACCTTTCAAACAGCAGGAGTATGCTTATATGTATGCATATATAATTATGTACATCTATTTTACCTTTCAAACAGTAGAAGGTATGCATATATGTATGCATATATAATAATCTACATCTATTTTACCTTTCAAACAGTAGAAGGTATGCATATATGTATGCATATATAATCATCTCCCTCCATTTCACCTTTCAAACAGTGGAAGTATGCAGAACCTTCTCTGAGGGGTGACAAATGGAGAGCTGGAGGATGAGAATGCCAGGGAGCTTGAAGAAAAGCCAAGTATAACCTCAGACAAGACCTGAAATCGCCACAAACGAAGCCAGGTGATGAAACACAGCACACAGGTGCCAAGAAGAGGCTTCCTCCACCTGCGAGCCTGCGCCACTTGTCACTCCTCTTCTCTTGCAGACAGAAAACTGAATCCGGCCAAGGCAAGGAAATTTACCGCATGACTGTCAAAAGACTTCACTTCCTGATCTCCAGCTCATCACGACTGGCTAAGTCTCTCCTAGCATCCTGACTCCCATTCTGCTTATTAGTGCAGAGATGGAAGACAGAACCTAGACAAGGTATAAAAATGGTTGCTCATTACTAAATTTGTTCTAATTTGTTTTTATTATTTGAGTTGTTTTAATGCCTCTCAAGCAATTAGCTGTTATTACTTTAGCAATACAAATGCATAATATAAAACTTAGTAATTCAATAATATAAGATCACAAGAGAAGAAATGAGCATTCAACTAATTTATTATTATTATTATTATTATTACTATTTAGTAGGCTGTACTTGATAAAGCTCACCGCTGGGCCTCTGTGCTCAGGATCCGCTACAACACGCCATTTACCCAGAGCCAGCTGCTGGAATTCCAGCTGCTGTCAGAGAAGAGATAAGCGGTCCCTGCCCTGCCGACCTGGGAAACTCATCTCATTAAGCGGGGCTGTGTGTCATAGGCTAAGGATGCTCTGAAGAGAGAAGCGAGGCTGTGCTTTCGCCGGTAGACACAGCTGCAGTCAGGCTCTGTAGAGACAGCCGCTGAAGACAGAGGCTAAGAAGATGAAGGCCTCACCAGGCGGCGGAAGTGGGCGTGACGAAAAGCAGGCAGTGCGTGCACGCGCTCCTGGGAAAGATCATCTGTATGGAAGTTAGGAGTAAACCTTTCATGCGCTTCCTGGTTACTTCACGCAGTATTCTATGCCCCATCGTTTCCTCCCTTCGAGCATATTTTGTGTATGTGTGCGTGGATATTCATTTGGTCCCAGCTTGCGAGAGTGGCAGTCATGTTGGTATATACTGTAGACTCGCCTCCACGTCTCTACATCTTTTGACTTTTCTGACCTCACCTTGGGGCTCAACTCATACCCTAGCCATTCTGTTGTGGCAAGCAGTTTGGTGACTATGAAGCCACTCAATGCGACTCTCTTGGTTAAGAGTTTGACATGACTACTGTACGATTAGCAGAAAACCCCTGGAAATGAGGCCATACCAACTGCAGACTGCACGAAAGAACCAGCCAAGAGCCACGTCTAAACATCAAACATCATCTCACCATCGAAACTCCACCAGCAGGGCCAGCCTCTCCCTCCCATACTGGAGTACCATTGCCTCTCACCCTTCCTGAGCAGCAGGAAGATAAAGCAAGGTTTTGTTTCTGCCCTCTCCAAGCCCTCCATCCCTCTCCAGAGCAGCCTCTAGTGGCCGTTGTGCTGCCCACATAACCACAATGGCAGAGGGTCTGAGTTCAACCTTGCTTGTCTTCATCCCAGACTTTGTTCTGTCCTTTGGCTCACTGTGTGATCATAGACAGATTTGTTAGCTTCCGAGACCCTCCCTTCATTCAGTTGTGAAGCTGGAATAATGCCAATCTCATAGAGGTCTAAGATTGAGAAAAAAAGAAAACCACTTAATATATTTGAAATGGCTCTGAAAATATGTGGCCACACCAAATGAGTGTAGATGTTCAATAACCTACATATGCTATATATATTGTGTAAAATTGTTATTATCACTGAATTGTATTTCCATCCTTATCTTCATCTATCTATTGATACATTTATTCAATAAAATCTTATTATACAATCGGCCTGAGCAATCACTATGTTGGTATGATTGCAAGCAGCCCAGATAGCATTTCCTATATTAAGCAGGGTCCTCTTGAAAAGCACAAACAAAAGGATGTATTTATCTCTAGAAAGGTTTGTCGAAAGAAATCAGAGCAAATGGCAAGATTTGCAGACTGAATCATAACTATGTGAGACCCCAGGAGAGAGGGGTAACTGTCTGAAGGCCAGCAGGCTTGAGACTCAGCCGAGTTCCATTGGAGATGGGAAGAAGGCAGTGTCCCGGTTCAAAGGCAATCAGAACAGAATTCTCCTGCCCGAGGGATGCCAGCCTTTTCATTCTAATCAAGTTGGCAAATAAAGCTAAGCATCACGTTCCTTGCAAAGCCTCTCAGCCACTTAGGAGAAACCACGACTCATGTATAATTACAAAGCTTTCAGGGGCTCCAAATCTAACTGAGCAGGCTGCCAGGTGTGAAAATAATGGTAGGAAATGTGATCACAAAATTGTGAGGTTCATAGACTTGAGACCAGAACCTCCAAGCAGTAGGGAGTGCACGGACCTCAAGACCTCTGAGGGTCTGAGAATCCGAAAGGGTTGTGTGGCTAAAACCCAGGAGAGGATAGTGCTGTGAGATATGAACAGGCAGAGGCAGACCCTCGGGGAGCACATGGGACCAAGTTAAGGAGGGGGTTCAGAAGTACGGGGCCAGGACAGGAAGCTGAAGAGAGGTTTGCAGGCTAAGCAGATGATGCCCTTGTTAAAGAATATAGTCTATTTAAGACATGATAAATCTATTAGGAATTTGATCTCTCAGGTTGTGAGGGATCTCATTCCATTTTGTTTAATATTTGTATGTAGACACATGTTATCTGTCATTGTTGTGACTCTATACTGTTCTATAGGAACATTTCCCCACTGTATCCCATAAACTTGTCCTTTGTAAAGCGTGTAATATTCCATCATGGTGTCCCCGGTCCTCATGTACCCTCCCATGTGTCTTATTTCTGTTTGTCTTTCCTAAGAACTGGTACTGTCAAGATCGTATTTTGAACTCATTTTCTTAGGAACTCTTCTCTGAAGTTACACTCCCCTCGCGGGTCCCTTCTCTTTGGGTCACAGCCTCCTCTGTTTTCCGTCTCGTGTGTCACACTTCATTTGTCTTGGCTGGGCTGAGGAATTCTGGGACATTTCTGGGACATTAGATACAGAGAGGATGCAGCAAGAAGAGGACCAAGCTCACGAGGATGAAGAATCCCTTATGGGGCCAGCACACTTCATCCTTGGGATGTGGGCTCTGCTGCAGATTAATTCTGCACTTGGCATCCCTGTATCCCTTAGCTGGAAAGACAGCTTATTCTCTCTCTTTTTATAGTTTGCTTGAGGGCCAGTCAGGCTTCTGGTACGAGTTGCATCTGGAATAGAGAATGTGTTAGAAAGCAGTAACAGAGATGACTGTTTATAAAGCTCCATGAATGTAATTAACCGAAGCTAACATGACGTCATCTGAAACAGTTGCCAGCCCCCCGTTGCCAATATGTTTATTTCTTCCTTCATTTAATATATCCATTCTAAACCTTTTGATGTGGAGAAATGGCCAGGGACGGTCTTCTCTGGCCAAACAGAATTAGGGAAACTCTCCTCGCCCCCTTTCTTGGCCTGATCATAGTTTGCCCACTCAGCCGAGCACATATTGCTGAGGTTGGCCAAGAAGCAAATAGAACAAAACTGAGCAACTAGGTCGCTTGACTTAGGAGAAGCATGGAGTTGGTAGCTGGTTCTTTGGAGAAGAATTACATTTCTGGTGTCAAACACACTATCATGTGGTCTTGGTAACTAGAGAATAAATTCCAAAGGATTTCCTCGGTGTATCCAGAAAAAAAAATTGCAAGGCAAGGGTAATTAGAACCATTTATCCTCTTCCCTGAAAAAGTCATGCCAGAGAGGAAACAGACTTGTGAGATTCCTGTGAGACTCCTGTAAATCTTAGCCATTTGGGTCAGAATGACCACCTACGGCCACCAGCACTGTCTGTATCTAATAACAACAGTGTATGTAGCCATGCTGGGCCCTTAGCCATGTTCCAGGGACAGTACTCCACTCCCATGAGATAGGTTACCCCAAGTTTGCAAAGCTGGAAGTGTGAAAGACTCAAGATTCAAAGTGTGGGCCCAGAGCCAGCTCTCCTGATCCCTTCTACCCGGTGATGACCTAGAGACTGGAGGCAGCATGGAGGCAGCATGGGATGACAAGACAAGCCCAGGGCCCAGGAGACACAGTACAAACAGCCACGCATCGTGTTCATCTAGAGTCTGTTAGGTGGAGTTAGGCGGGTCTCATAAACTCTTCAAGGCAAAGCTCTGTCTATTTTCTCTAATTCCCACTTGGAGACATGCTGATAACAGGCGCGGAAGTTCCTTGATAGCTAACCATGGAGCCCTACAGACGTGAAAGACTTGCTGTTCTCTACTGTGTTTACTAGGATGACGAGGCAATTTCTCATACTTAAAATATGAGACACACTGTGTCTGTTCTGGAGTGTGGTTACCTCAAGGGATGAAATCTAAATGTCTCACGCAATGGACTTGAGCTTCAGAATGAATCAGGTGATAAACTGATAGCCAGGGAATTGGATCATTCATGTCAGAAGGCAGCAGGACTCAAGTGTGCTGTGTATTGATTTTATTGGTGGAGTGGCAGATGTACTCTGTAGGCACCAGGCTTCCCAAACAGATCTCCTTTCAGGAACACTGGTTGCTGGGCAGGTTCCACCCCCTCCAGCTTCTGCAGCCTGGGGACTGATCTTAACAGAATGAGGGAGGTGTCTAGAACAAGACTGCGGTATAGCTGGGCCCGGGCGCTCTGCAGACCACCTGTTATTGTTGACATTAGCCCACAGACGCTCTGCTGTGCCTACACAGCTCATCACTCGGTGTTCTAGGTGGTAAAGTAGATTTTATACTCAGTTCACACAGAAGGACCTGGAAGCAAAGGCCGAGATCTCATCCGTACTCCAATCAACACACTGTATTGGTAGCTCCAAATCCCAAGAAAACTAAAAATAACTTGGATATATCAACCAAGTGGCACTTTTTGGTCCCTATTCCAAGAGATGGTTATTAATTCCATTGGTCTAAGGTAGGGAATAAGAATCTATGTTTGAAAAATTCTTCAAGGAATTTTCTGCAGAGAATGCATAATTTTCATTTGCAGAGACGCAGAGCGGTAGCCGATGGAAGGGCTTGGCTGAAGACTGCCATGATAAAAACCAAGAGAGCAACATTTATCTAGCGCTTGTGATAAAGCAGGCGCTGGACATGAATTCACTCATCCTTGATCAACCCTGTGCTCACATTTCCTCCATTTTACAAATAGCGTGTGTTCTAGTTGGATTTGATTGTTTCCCAAAGTCTTCTGTGTTGAAGGCTTAGTCTCAGCAGGTGGCATGGTTGGGGGCAGTGGTTCCTTAGGAACACATATTTTAAGACTACTTTGAGACTCCCCTGGTTTCCAACAGCTTCTCTCTCTTCCCCTGTTGCCATGAGGTGAGCAGCTGCTTCCGTGATGTGATTCTGCCATGACCACCACAGGCCCAAAGGCACTAGGACCAAGGGGTCATAGACTGATTTCTCTGACTGACACTCTCAGCCAAAATAAAAATTGACATTTCTAGCTTTTTGTCACGGTAATGGGAAGCTAACACAGGCTACAGAGAAATGAGCTAAGCAGACAGCAGTACCCATGATAGCAAGTCTCATAAAATGTGAAATCTTACTGTCTCAACCTTATTGCAAAGAGATAGAATGTGCAGGTTCAACCCAGAGGGACAACAAACTTTCCCATTATTGCAGCGATGTAACCTGATTCTCATATGAAGAACCTCACAATAGCTTTGTAGCTCCGGTAAAGATGGAAGCAAGGGACTATTTCACTCTAGAATCTGTTTCATGGTGTGCAAACTCTATTACCCCAAAACATGAAGCTCCAGTAACTTTTTTATCTAGAGTGCTGAAGTTGTGTTTCTCACCACTGTGTCTCTGGCTGGGATGGGTTGCAGAGCTATAGGCCTCATTCATACTTGCTCCATAGATCTACAGAATGAAGAGTTATAAAGCGTCTAGAAATTACATAACCTCAGAGGCAGAGACATAAGAAAGAGCTGGCCCTACCAAAAGAAATAGAACATTCCAGGGAATCTCTGGGTGCAATTGAGGCATCTAGGTTGCTACTCCACTGTTTGGATCGTCCTAACGAAATAGGGTGCCTGGCCTTGGTAGGGTCCCCATACAGAGCTTAAGTGTTATTTCCATGGTGTTACCCACATAGCCCCCTTTCTTCAGAATTTCTCCCTTACTCTCTTTCTTTCTTCCTCCATTTTTCAAAGCCTCCCTCATCTGCTAAGGTCCAGCTCAAAGGCCCACACCAAGCCAATGCCTCCACGAACCCACCCCTGACCAGACAACAGAAAGTGAGCTCGCCTACTGTGGTGGGGAGTCAACCTGACAAACCTTAGCCATCAGGGAGCCAGGCCTCTGGGTGCATCTGTGGGGCCTTATCTTGATTACACTAGTTGACATGGAAAGACGTGCCCGTGATGTGTGGTACCATCCCATGGGGTGGAGATCTTGGACTGTCTACAGTGGAGAAATCAAGCTAAGCACTACCAGCTAGCATGAAACTTCCTTCCCTCTCTGCTTCTGGGTTGAGGATACAGTGCAACCAGTTCCCCCAATTCCTGCTGCTGCACTTCCCTGCCATGATGAACTTGAAGTACGAGACAAAGTAAACCCCTTCCCCCATAAGCTGTTTTTCTCTGTGCATTTTATCACAGCAACAGGAAAACAAACCGGGACACTTACTCTTGAACTCTAGAAAGTAAAAATCTGGATACATTTTTAACAAATAGATGGATGTGTGATTCCCAGGCAGATGGATATGACCATTGCATTCCTGTAACTGGTCTGTATGTCCCTTTGCAGGTCGCCTGCTGCTGAGACAGGGAGGATGAGAATGGGTTTGCTTGTTTAGAAGGATGCTGAGACAGAAAAAGCATGACAAATGAGCCCAGGGAGAAGAGATGTCTTCTGCGAGGACATTCACAGATCACTAGCAAATAGAGAGCAGACTTCAGCTCCAGGACTTAGGGCTGGAGGTGAGTGTGTGCAGGTGTGTGCAACAAATGGGGACAAAAAAGTCTCCACATTGCTGATGTAGCAATTGTACATTAGGGTTGTTCTTTTCTGTAAAAATTCATTTATTTTTAATTAAATATAATTGCATTATCTTCCTCCATCCTCCTCCCCCTCCCATGGCCCCAAATCCCTCTCAAATTCATGGCCTCTTTTATAAAATTATTACACACACACACACACACACACACACACACACACATACATACACACACACACACAAATAAATACAACCCTTTGAATCTGTTTAGTATTATTTGTATATGTGTTTAGGGTATTAGATAACCGATTAAGGGGCTCATCCCCAGAGAAGACTAAATCTCCCTCCCCATTGCTAATTACCTGTAGCTCTTATACTAGGGAGGATCAAGGTGTCTTTTCAAGACAACTCAAATGTAACCAAGACACCTCATGATCTATACAAAGACAACAGGAATCACACGTTGACAGCAAGTCCTCATCATCAAGGGCTCAAAATTATAGAAATGCAAATTCATCTGCAAAGAGAAAACCTGAATGAGAATGCCTCTGAGAGGTTTCCTGACCAAAACTAGTTCAGCAGCCACACAGAGACTGCTAAAATCGCAGTTCAAGATCAGGCTACATCTCAAGTTTACAGCAGGCTTGGCAGCAAGATCCTTGTGGTGCTGGTTCCACAGGCATGGAAGATGCAAGAATCAGAGGGTCTTGGAGTCTTTTGCTAAAGCTCCTGAAAGCTACTCAGGCCAGGCAATGCGTGGCAGTGTTGCATTCCCTGAAAAGAGGCCCCGAGGGGCCACTGCTGACGTTCTGAATGTGAAGTTCAAATTCAAAACTCACAGAGCTGTACTTTGAAGAAAGCCACAGGCTCAGAATATAGTTAGCTCGAGAGAGGGTATGAACACCGCAAGCCCCAGGGAATGAAAGGTGGGGCCAGGGGATGCTGTCACAAACCCCAGATGCCAAAGGTGGAGGCGCTTCAGGTGTTTCTGCTCAGCTTTGCTCTTATTTTGACGGGGTCTTCCTATACCCCATCCCTCCCTGTTGGAATAGGAATTTTTATGTGGGACCACTGGATATTGAAACTATATATCTTAGTTTTGGTTTTATAAGAGCTCAGAATTGAGATTGTCTTAAAGACTTGCACTTTTAAACAGCGTTTGGACAATTAAAGACCACAGGAACTTTTGAAGCTCAACTGAGTGAGATTTTGCTTTGTGAAGTGGCTGCGAGCTTATGGGGACAAGGGGTGGGAAACCATGGGTTAAAAGTGATATCTGTGAGTGTCAAGTTGACGAGGACGGCGGGGTTTGATATTTATTGATTGTCAACTTGATGGGAGCTAGAATTAAACCTGTAGGCGTGTCTGAGAGAATGTTTAGATTGGGCTGAGGCATGAAGACCCAGACTGAACATTGGCAGCATCATTCTGAGAGCTGGAGTCCCAGACGGAATGGAAAGGAGCACAAGCTGAGGACCAGAGCCCATCTCTCTGTTCCTTGACTGTGCTGCAATGTAACCAGCTATCACACTCTCTTGATCCCATGCCATCCCTGTCCTGATGGCTGTGTCCCCAGGCTCCGAGCCAAACCCTTCCTTCCTTTAGTTGCCATTTTGTCACAGCAATAAGAAAAGTAACTAATATATATGACGTGTTATAGTTTTGAACATAAATACTTGCATTTGTTGGTTTAATTCTACTTGGTGGTGGTATATGATCCTTCCATATTTTTAGATTCATCTTATAAAGTTTATCAGGACTTTTAAAATCTACGCCTATAAAAGATAGCAAGCTGCTTTCCTTGAGATGCCTGTTGGACTTTTTTTTTTATCTGTATAATAACTAGGCTCATGAAATATGTGTAGAAGTGTTTTCTTATACTCTTAGGAGAGTATTTATAAAGAATTTGAAGTGTTTCTTTCCTGAATATTTGTTAGAATTCACTATTGAAGTCATTTGGAACTGACATTTTCTTTTTAGAAAAACTTGAATTACTAATTTGTTTCCTTTAATTTAGGTTTATTTAGATTTTCCAATTTTTGAATCAGTTTAGGTCTTCTGTGCATTTATCATAATTTGTTCATTATGCACAAGGCATTTAATTTGTTGGCACACATTGTTCATGCTAGTCATTCATTATCCTTTAATTGGAGGTTGTTAGCAATTTTCCTACCATCCCCCTGATTTTGGTAATTTGTGTCCTGTTGTCAAGCTAGAGATTTGTCAGTTTTGTTGATATTTTTGTGGAATGAACATTTGGCTTCATGAATTTTCTCTTTTCTGTTTCATTGTTTTCTACTGTAATCTTTATTGTTTCCTTTCTTCTGTTTGCTTTGGATTAAATTAACGCCTCTATTTCTAGTTCCTTATGACAGATGTGTAGATTGAGTTCTTCCTTTCTTTTCTTTCTGAGATGGGTCTAACCAAGCAGTCCATGCTGGCCTCTAGCTCACAGTACTCCTGCCTCCCCATCCTTTGAGGGCTGGCCGGGATTAGAGGAATATGTTTTCTTTTTTTAAAAAAAATATGTGTTTATTGTTGTTGTTATTGTTGTTGCTGTCATTGTTAATGTGTGTACAGGAGAGAGTGCAGACATGTGCATACCATAGTCTACATGTGGATGTCAAAGGGCAAACTGTAAGAGACAGTTCTCTCCTTCTACTGAGAGGGACCTCAGGTCGTCAGGCCTGTATGCCAGAGCTTTTAATCATTCAGTCATCTTGCTGACCCTGAGAGGTTTCATTATTGTTCAGC
The DNA here is from genome assembly GCF_903992535.2 of Arvicola amphibius. Lineage (NCBI taxonomy): Eukaryota > Metazoa > Chordata > Mammalia > Rodentia > Cricetidae > Arvicola > Arvicola amphibius. The sequence continues at coordinate 69,142,508 of NC_052058.2, forward strand.
TGAAAAGATTTAAAATGTTTCCTTCTGTTTACTTGACAAATAGATTATTTAGAAGTGTCTTGTTCACTTTCCTGGTACGTGGTGAGTTCTCAAACTTCCTTCTGTTGTTAGTATTTGACTTAAGTGAATTGTGTTTGGAAAACATATTTTTTATGATTTCAAACCTTTCAAGTCTATTGACGCTTGTTTTGTGGCCTAGCATATGGTTGACTCTGGAGACTGTTTCATGCATGTATAAAAGAATGGATCTTCTTCTCTTGTGTGGAATGTCTGTAAATATTACTGAGCTGTCTGTATATACCCTGATTTTCTACCTAGATAGTCAATCAGTTATTGAGAATGTGATGCTAACAGCTCCAAATGTCATTTTGAAGACTGTCAAGCCTTACTTAGATTATTGTAATGCCTTGACAGGCTCTCTTCACTCTCCCTGCTTTGTGTTTCTTGCTAGGAATCTCCCATCTGATTTGGTATATATTTATAAAGGTCTTCTGAGTAGGGACTTACCAATGCTGATGTATGAGTGGCACACATAGCAGTGACATGTATCATTCACAAATGTACACGTTAGATGAGTGAATGCATCATCACACAAATGGCTCCTTCTGGTTTCTTAGGCAAGTCGAAGTTTCCTCATGCTCACCATCTGGAGTAAATCTGCAATGGAAGAAAACTCGCGGAAGACTGAAACACACTAGGGCAAAGGAGGGAGTTAAAAAGCCTTCCTTCTGCTCTTGGCCATAGGAAGACATCTCTGCTCCTCCTTCCTATTTGGAAGATTTCCTATCTATCTATCTATCTATCTATCTATCTATCTATCTATCTATCTATCTATCTATCTATCTATCTATCATCTCTATCTATCTATCTATCTATCTATCTATCTATCTATCTATCTATCTATCTATCTCAGGTAAACTGTTTCAGTGGGTGCACCCATCATGGTCTTGACCTCTTTGCTCATATTCTCACTCCTCCCACTCTTCAGCTGGACTTTGGGAGCTCAGTCCAGTGCTCCACTGCAGGTCTCGGCCTCTGTTTCCATCAGTGGCTGGATGAAGTTTCTATGGTGAGATTTAAGATATACATGTCTGACTACAGGGCAAGGCCAGTTCTGGTACTCTTTCCTCTATTGCTTAGGTCTTAGATGGGTTATCCTTGTGGATTCCTGGGAATTTCTCTAGTGCTAGCTCCATAATGGCTCCCTCAATCAAAATATCTCTTTCCTTGCTCTCATCTCTGCCCTTCCACCATCTCGACTATCCTGTTCCCTCAAGTTCTCCTCCCCTTCTTCCCTACTCTTCCCCTTCTGCCTTCCCTACTTCCCCCACCCCCATGCTCCCAATTTTGTCAGGCAGTCTTGTCTATTTCCCCTTTCCAGGTGGATCTATGTATGTTTTTCTTGGGGGGAGGTTCACCTTGTTACTTAGCTTCTCTAGGATCATGAACTGTAGGCTCAATATTCTTTGCTTTGCAGCTAGTATCTACTTGTGAGTGAGTACAAACCATGTTGATCTTTCTGGATCTGGGTTACCTCACTCAGAATGGTATTTTCTAGTTCCATCCGTTTACATGCGAATTTCAAAATGTCATTGTTTTTTACTGTTGAGTATTACTCTAATGTGTAAATGTGCCACATTTTCTTTACCCATTCTTCAGTTGAGGGGCACCTAGGTTGTTTCCAGGTTCTGGCTATTACAAATAATTCTGCTATAAACACAGTTGAATAAATGTCCTTGTAGCATGATTGAGCATCTTTTGGGTATATGCCCAAGAGTGGGATTGCTGGGTCCTGAGATAAGTAGATTCCCAATTTTCTGAGAAACTACCATACTGATTTCCAAAGTGGTTGTACAAGTTTGCGTTCCCACCAGCAATGGATGAGTGTTCCCCTTACTCCACATCCTCTCCAGCATAAACTATCATTGGTTTTTTTTTTTATTTTAGCCATTCAGACTGCTGTAAGATAGCATCTCAGAGTTGATTTGATTTGCATTTCCCTGATGGCTAAAGATTTTAGACATTTCCTTAAATATCTTTTGGCCATTTGAGATTCTTCTGTTGAGAATTCTCTTTTTAGTTCTGTACTCCATTTGTTAATTGGGTAATTTAAATTTTGATGTCTAATTTTTTGAATTCTTTATATATTTTAGAGATCAGTCCTCTTTCTGATGTGGAGTTGGTGAAGATCTTTTCCCATTCAGTAAGCTGCCTTTTTGTCTTATTGACTGTATCCTTTGCTTTACAGAAGCTTCTCAGTTTCAGGAGGTCCCATTTGTTTATTATTGCTCTCAGTGTCTGTGCTACTGGTGTTATATTTAGGAAGTGGTCTCCTGTGCCCATGCATTGAAGGCTACTTCCCACTTCCTCTTTTCAGGTTCAGTGTGGTCGGATTTATATTGAGGTCTTTAATCCATTTGGATTTGAGTTTTGTGCATGGGGATAGATAGGGATCTATTTTCATTCTTCTAATGTTGGCATCCAGTCATGCCAGTATCTTCAACAAATGGTGCTGGAATAACTGGCTTTGATTTTGTCTCTCTGGATTTTTGTAGTTATCAAAGTGATATGTGTACTGGCTGTAGGTCTTGAAGAAATAATTCATGAACCTTGTATTTGCCTGCCTTCTTTGGGCAAAAGAATTTCTCCTATAATCAGATGCCCCTGTGTAGCAGTTAATTCTCAAGTAATGAGGACAGACAGGAAGGGCATATGGAGATGTATATGCACTGTGTCTCTGAAGCCAGAGAGGCTTCATCAGGATCTGATGCAAAATTAGGCATTCAGATTTCCAACCAAATACGCTTCCATCGGAGCATGATTGGCATGATCTCCTCATATATCTTGACATAGCTTTTGGAATTTGATGTGTAGCCTATGGAGGAGAGTTATTTTATACATCTTAAGGAAAACAAAACATGTGCTTGTTGATGAGTGGTTGGCAAGTAATATTTAGACACTTTGCATGTATTTGACACGTGGGGTATTTTGCATGATCTATATGCTCAATTGACTCAAAGATTGACTGCTGTTTTTCTTTTACTTGTGAAAGCAAAGCCTATGCTTTATAAACTGTTCTTAGAGGCCCTGTATACAGTTGGAGTTCCGGGAAGGGAATGGGACAGCAAATTGGGCACCATGAATAATACATGGTAATTATTTATAATTTATGAAGATGGGTTACCATCTAGAAAGTGAAAAGAGCCGGGTCCAAAATGTTGGGGAATGGTCATAGAGGATGATGAGACTGAAAATGCAGAGCAGGGATATCCAGAGTTACAGAGGGAGCCCAGGGGTGGGGTTATCCAGAGAGGTGAGGGAGCCCAGGGGTGGGGTTATCCAGAGAGGTGAGGGAGCCCAGGGGTGGGGTTATCCAGAGTTATAGAGGGAGCCCAGGGGTGGGGTTATCCAGAGTTACAGAGGGAGCCCAGGGGTGAGGTTATCCAGAGTTACAGAGGGAGCCCAGGGGTGGGGTTATCCAGAGTTACAGAGGGAGCCCAGGGGTGGGGTTATCCAGAGTTATAGAGGGAGCCCAGGGGTGGGGTTATCCAGAGTTACAGAGGGAGCCCAGGGGTGGGGTTATCCAGAGTTATAGAGGGAGCCCAGGGGTGGGGTTATCCAGAGTCATAGAGGGAGCCCAGGGGTGGGGTTATCCAGAGTTACAGAGGGAGCCCAGGGGTGGGGTTATCCAGAGTTATAGAGGGAGCCCAGGGGTGGGGTTATCCAGAGTTACAGAGGGAGCCCAGGGGTGGGGTTATCCAGAGTTATAGAGGGAGCCCAGGGGTGGGGTTATCCAGAGTTACAGAGGGAGCCCAGGGGTGGGGTTATCCAGAGAGGTGAGGGAGCTCAGGGGTGGGGTTACCCAGAGAGGTAGAGAGAGCCCAGGGGGTGGAGTTATCCAGAGTTAGTTTTAGTAGCAGATTTATTTGTAAGCTTGCTATTTTTTCATGCTTTATTTATTTTATGTGTATTGATGTTTTGCTTATGTGTATGTCTGTGTAAGGATGTCAGATTTCCTAGAACTGGAGTTATAGACAGCTGTGAGTTGCCATGTGGGTGCTGGGAATTAAACCCAGGTCTCTGGAAGAGCACCCAGTGCTCTTAACCACTGGGCCATCTGTGATTCATTTCCCCTTTAATCTATCCATTATGCACATAGGAAGTACTTATTCCATGCTGGGCAGTGGGAAATGCATGAAGCAAGGCATGATGCTCAAACTTCGGTGTGCATAAAAATGCCTGATAAACTTAATACTACTGTATCAGTTGCCTTTTGTATAACTATGATATGCTCAGTGGTTAAGAGCACTGTCTGATCTTCCAAAGGTCCTGAGTTCAATTGCCAGCAACCACATGGTGGCTCACAGCCATCTATCATGAGATTTGGTGCCCTCTTGAGGAAGAGACCTGGTCAGTGGTCCTCATCAACTTACACTAGGAAACACAATATGGACAAGTTCAAGAGAACCTCCATATACAGGCTGCCCATGCATGCTTCAGCATTGCCAGGACATAAATTCCATGACAAAAAGTACCCAGAAGACAAAAATCCTTACAAGGAGGAATTATTTGCCTTTGTTCATGGTTTGTGAAGTTCAAGCTAATGTTTCTTGCAGCCACGTGATTGGGCAGAACATCATGGTGGTGACTGGAAGCCATGAGCAGGACAGGAAGAGGTCATGGAGAGACACTGCTAAGCCCCAAGCCTAGAGAAATACTTCCTCCAATTCAGCCCACTTCCCTGAAATTTCCAGAACCATCCAAAATAACACTACTGGCCATCCACGTAGGCACTAACACATGAGCCTGTGTGTGTGTGTGTGTGTGTGTGTGTGTGTGTGTGTGTGTGTGTGTGTGGTTATCTCTTATTTAAACCATTACGTAAGCCTATCCTTTATAACCAGTAGGTAAAGGGAATTTAAGTATTTTATAGCAATCTCTCCACTTGGTTCTGACTCACAACAACAACAAAACAACAAAACCAGATCTAATAGTCTGTGGAAAAAATTAATGCAATAAAGTGTAAGAGGTATCGGAAAATGCACGGGGTAAAAAAGTGAGTTTTCATCAGGAACAGTGAATATTAAATGGTATTATATTTGTGTTTTACCATAGCAGGAAGCTGTACATGCAACAATGTTATTGGAAGGTTCACCACTAATAGTGTTTTGGTTTTCATTTTAATACCTTAGCCATATGATTTGCAGCCACAAATACTGTTGAAAACTTTAATGTCTTTGAAATGATCATAAAAGCAAAAGACTGCTGTAAACACACAAGTGTTACCGCATCGACGTGTATCCGTCCCTCAGCAGGAACGGGGAGGGTTGTGATGGTTTCCACTCGAAACTCTGGGGAGCTTTTCCATGTCATCACGGGGCTGGGTCTTTCAGAAACGCAGTCATATTTTCTTCCCTGCGTTGTCTACAGAGATCCTTTGCAACCTGTTGGTAAACCAAGTTTGAAAGGCATTGGGAAAGTTTTATCTTAAGACTCCAGTGCCGACATAACGCACAAAACCCCAAGTCTTGCATCAAAACAGGTTTCCTTCCAGTGATAACTGGTGGGGCTTTTTTCCCCTCCAAAAGAGTTACTTCTTGACCACTCACGTCAAGTGAACTTAGGCAGTAAGGAAACTGAACAGTCTAGTTCCTGATGAAGGGAAGCTGAGATGTTTGTCTTTCCAATTTAAGAGGAAGAGATACAGATGATGGACAAGTACTAGCGAGTTCAAGTCAAAAATAGCGCAGGAGAATTTGAAAGTCCTCAGGAGTTTCTGCAGAATTTCTCTTCAGAATGTCTCTTGGTCCCCTGACTTAATAGTTGTAGAGGAGTTTGGGAAAGGTCCAACCATAGCACCACAACCCTGTTTGCTCTCTTCTAACTGGACAGCCAGAGAAACTACACATCCTGATCTCCTATGTGTTATAGATGAGCTCCAGCCAACCATATGTGAGTGCAAGTGGTACTCACTGCATTCTTTCTGCCTGGTCCGTGTGCCTTCTCCATCAGCTTCTGGATGATGGTGTCAGCCAGGCAACCTTAGAAGCCTCAGACAGCCTGAATCATTGGACCCACTGTGTGGAGCAGAGGCACCCCATCCCATTCCTTCACATTCTATGGTCCTTGTGATGTCTGAGGGATGCTTCTGAAATGTTGGGGCATGTGTATAAAGTCAGCTGGCCTGCGCTCACACAGGGTGTGAGTCCATAGGAGAGTGTGGGCTGGGAAGACATGTTCCAGTCTGCTACCTTTGAAGCCAGAGTCCTGAACATCGTGCATACTGCTCGCGGAACTGTTGCCCTTGCTGGAATCTCCCATGGGGAAAATTGTGTGGGCAAAGCTCCTCTGACACCGAGGGGCAGGCTTAAGTTGTCAGGAATTTCCTAGCTCTCCATGAAGTCTGAAGGTCATAGTCCTTCTACAACACAGGGGCTAAGATACACACTCAGAAATCATAACGCCAAACTTTGGAGAAAACAAAGTGAGACAAGCAAACCAGAGACATGGTCGTGAAGGCACACATCCTGCAGGGGACACAGAACTAAAGCATATGGTTACCCTATTACAAACCTGACGTCAGCCTGAGCCACTTAGTGAGATTCTCTCATGAGATCTAACCATAAAGTAAAACGGGCTGGGAATATAATTCGGTGGCACGTTGCTTGCCTCGCATGGGCAAGGCCCTGGGCTCAATCCCCTGTACCACAAAATAAGCAATGCAGTGAACTGATAATTTTTAAAAGATGGTCTGAGCCCCCAGAATGTCTCCCACTCGTGGAGGTCACTTTTTCCACTCCAGTAGCCGGTGGGTCTGGATGGTGCTGGTCATGTCAATCTCCTTATGCAGAGGAACTATTTAGAGATTTATACCTTGATTATGTTTTTATCTTATTTCTAACTTTTGCATGTGTGCGTGTGAGTGAGCATGCCATGGCGCATGCATGGAGGTCAAAGGGTAACTTCTGAGAGTCTGTCCTCCTCTTTAACCATGGGTTCTGGGATCTGAACTCAGGTCATGAGGCTTGCGTGACATCTCATCATCACTGAGTCATCTCAGTAGCCATGGACTATATTTATAATATCAATTTTACTCTTAGTCAAAATATTCCTTTCAGCTAGACATCCTTTAGTTATCTGGGCTCTCTCTCCTCTCTCTCTCTCTCTCTCTCTCTCTCTCTCTCTCTCTCTCTCTCTCTTTCTCTCTCTCTCTCTGTGTGTGTGTCTCCTCTCTCCTCTCTTTTTCTTGGTCCAAATAGTTACCACCTGTTTGAAAGGAATTTTATACCAGATATAGCCTACATTACACTATTTCATCTCCACATGAAGTGGGTACCATTAGTATATCCATTCTACAGATGAAAGAAACTGAGACCACAAATTGTTAAGCAACTTTGCCAAACTCATGTAGCTAGAATGAGGCAAGAGCAGGACCCTTCACACCCTGACCTTGCAACCTTTCCCTTTAACCACCATGCAACCCACCTCCATCTCCATCCAGTAGATTCTTTTGCTCATCAGCTAATCTTTTAGAGAGGCCTCAATAGAATTCAGTTTACGAGAACTCCCTATTTCACCCTTTCTTCAGTGCAGCACTTGGGGTGTGGGGGACCCCCCAGTAGGGTGCTGGAGCTCACCCTTAGGTACAGCTCCCTCCTCTCAGTCTTAGCTGATGCCTAGCATGGTGGATGCTTGGGTTTGGGCCATTGCCACAGTCTTCCGAGAAGGAGAAGCTAGAAGAAAGGCTTCTTGGCTCTGGCACACTCTAAACAAGCAGGAGAGGAGCCTCGCAGTGGGGCCAATCTGTCACTGGCTCTATATTTAGCACCATCTGCCAGGAATATGTCCAACTGCCTATTTTAATACACAGCACTTTGTGCAAATGAGAGCGCTCCGCCACTAGCTCGTGGGAAACCGAGGGCACTAAGTGGGTTTGCTGGCTCGTGTTGTGTTGCAAGTTGGCCCTTCTGCCAGACTTCACATGAAATATGAGGAAAGAGGGAGGTACAGCTTTTACCAGGGTGTTAAACCCACGGATTGAGTGGCTCAAAAGTCAACGAAGGTGGGCATCTGGAGGAGTGTTGGAGATGGTTCTTGTGGGGGGAGGGGAAAGGAGTACACAGACTCGAGGCTCTTCTGCTGCATACGCAAAGCAAAGGCCCCAGCTCCATCTCTGAAACCAATATAGACTCTTGCAGCCATAGCTAACCCCCGACATGCTTCTTGGATCTCAGGCTCCCTTTTCTTAAATAGTGTTTAGTTACACCCACCTGGTCATTTTTTTTCTTTATGATGTCCTGGTGAGGGAGAGTCTATTCTTCTGTTTCACAGATGAAGGAACTGAGTCTCAGAAAGAATCAATGACTTGCCCATGAGCCTGCTGCTTATAAGTGGAAGATTCAGAATTCAAACCCAGGTCTGTTTAAAAGCTACCATGATCTTGCTGATCAGTTTTATGCTAAGCACTTTCTATACTTACTACAGACCTGGATCTCTCTGTTTTCTTGTTACTAGTTATAGACATTGTGTCTATACTTGCTATAGATACCATATCTGTACTAGCTATAGACACTATATCTATACTAGTTATAGACACTGTATCTATACTTGCTATAGACACCATATCTGTACTAGCTATAGACACTGTATATGTACTAGCTATAGACACTGTATCTATACTAGCTATAGACACTGTATCTATACTAGCTATAGACACTGTATCTATACTTGCTATAGACACCATATCTGTACTAGCTATAGACACTGTATCTATACTAACTATAGACACTGTCTTGGTGATCTTCCATTAGATCAGTCCCACCGTCTCAGTCAGTGGACGCACCCCTCGAGGTCCTGACTTCCTTGCTCATGTTCTCCCTCCTTCTGCTCCTCATTTGGACCTTGGGAGCTCAGTCCAGTGCTCCAATGTGGGCCCCTGTCTCTATCTCCATCCATCGCCAGATGAAGGTTCTATGGTGATATGCAAGATATTCATCAGTGTGGCTATAGGATAAGGCCAGTTCAGGCACCCTCTCCTCTGCTGCCCAAGGAACAAGCTGGGGACATCTCCGTGGACACCTGGGAACTCCTCCAGAGTCAAGTCTCTTGCTAACCCTAAAATGGCTCCCTTAATTAAGATATCTACTTCCCTGATCCCATATCCACCCCTCCTCCATCCCAACCATTCCATTCCCTCAAGCTCTCCCCATGCTCCCTTTTCCGTTCTCTCTCCCCATCTCCCCTTATCCCCACCCACCCCCACCCCCGTGCTCCCAACCCCTGCCTGGCAATCTTGTCCACTTCCAATATCCAGAAGGATAACTATATGTTTTTCTTTGGGTTTACCTTCTTATTTAGCTTCTCTAGGATCACGAATTATAGGCTCAATGTCCTTTATTTATGGCTATAATCCACTTATGTGTGAGTACATACCATATTCATCTTTTTGGGTCTGGGTTATCTCACTCAGTAAAGTATTTTCTATTTCCATCCATTTGCATGCAAAATTCAAGATGTCATTGGTTTTTTTTTACCGCTGAGTAGAACTCTAAAGTGTGTATGTGCCACACCTTCTTTATCCATTCTTCTATTGAGGGGCACCTAGGTTGTTTCCAGGTTCTGGCTATTACAAATAGTGCTGCTATGAACATAGTTGAACAAATACTTTTGTAGTATGATTGGGCATCTCTTGGGTACATTCCCAAGAGTAGAATTGCTGGGTCCCAAGTTGACTCCCAGTTTCCTGAGAAACCACCACACTGATTTCCAAAGTGGCTGCACAAGTTTGCATTCCCACCAACAATGGATGAGTGTTCCCCTTACTCCATATCCTCTCCAGCATAGGCTATCATTGGTATTTTTGATTTTAGCTATTCTGACAGGTGTAAGATGGTATCTCAGAGTTGTTTTGATTTGCATTTCCCTGATCACAAAGGAGGCTGAGCATGACCTTAAGTGTCTTTTGGCCATTTGAACTTCTTCTGTTAAAATTCTCTGTTCAGTTCAGTACCCCATTTTTTAATTGGATTAATTAGAGTTTTAATGTCTAGTTTTTTGAGTTCTTTATATATTTTGGAGATCAGACCTTTGTCCTTATGTCGGACACAATGTGAATTCTATGTTACCAGAGAGACCCAAGAAAATAAGGCCAACTACTTTATCCCTTAGAAGTTGCATTGCATCAAGGAAAAGTACCACTGTATTTTTCAGTGTAGATGAGTAAGAGAAAACACAGATATATTTATCAAAGGGGGTGGTGTCAACACAAATTTATAGGGACATGTAGTATTTATTTGAAAAGTAATCTGCCATGCCAGTTGCCTAGACTTTGGGAAGAACTTAGGTTTGGAATACAGTGGAGTGTGGTTACCAGTGTTTGAGTGGCAGAGGGGGTGACAGAGCAACAGGGAACAATTCTATTATGCACTGGGAGCTAGGGATAGACACAGCAGTGGGCAAGAGACTGGGTCTTGGTCCCCATTCAGGGTACGTTCTGATGGGAGGGAAAGGAATCTGTGTAAAGAAAACATGTAGAAGTCCAGTAGGAGGTGAACCATCTGGGGCTGACGGCATCTATTTTAAACAAAGTACCCTGGGGAGACCTGTCTAAAGTGGGGAGAGTGGCAGAGACTTGAAGGAGTGGGAGGGAGAAGTGGACCTGCAAACATCTGGAGGAAGGGCTCTGGGGATGAGGAATAAAGATGGCATGTCCAAGGCATGACAAACATCTCGGTGTGCCTAGGACAGAGGGAAGGATTAAGTTAGAGAAGGGTGGGAAATGAGCTATGGGAAGCGGCCAGAAATTAACAGTTAATCTGGGGCAATATTCATTTCAAAGCTTTGCTGTTGTTATTTGTTTCCCTGGGTCTTAAGATTTAAGAACAAGTCTTCCTTAAAAGGTGTCCATAATTAATATGGACATCTTGTTTTCTGAGTGTTAATGACCGTGATTTCATCTGAGGCAGAGCTGACTGAATACTAATTTCAAAAAACATCTCTGACATGAATGTAGAAGCATCTGGCCACCCTTAGGGTACCTTCTCACCACTTAAAACAGCCAATCTGGTCTTTGTCAGGGCATCTTTCTTTCGCTAGGGTAACTATGACAACGGAGTTGGAAGCCACGGGTATGTGGCAGTTCTATTTGCACACAGCATGTGATGCGGTCAGATGCGGAGTCATGAGTTGCAGCAGCTTCAGCTTTCCCCTTCGGTGTGAACAAGCTATCTGCTCCTTGCTTCACGTCATGCTTTTTTTCCTGGCTTTGTTCTTTTGTGACTCTTGTGACACATATGGTCAGCATGATTGACAGTCTACAGCACTGTCTTCCAAACTGTTTGGACCAGAACTTGTATGCTGGTTGCCCATTGTTGCTGTGACAAATGACCACAAATGTAACAGCTAAATACCACAAATACATTAACTTAGTTCTATAGGTCAGAAGGCTGGCACAGGTCTCGCAAGCTGATACCAGCTTTCAACAGGGCTGGGTTCCTTCTCTTGGGTTCAGTGGATTGTAGGCAGAATTGACTTCCTTGCCCTTGTACAGAAGTCTCCACTTCCTCATGGCTGTCAGCAAAGAGTTACAGCTCCTTCCTGTGTCGTGAAAGCTAGCAATGGTGGGTCCAATCCATTCATGCTCTATGCCTCTCCTTTTCCTCCAGTCTCAGTTGCCCTAAACACAGCCAGCTAAGTTTCCCACCAGTTACGGACTTGCATGATTTGACTGTACCCTCTAGGATAATCTGGGATTATTTTCTGAAATCTTTAACCCTAACCACATCTTCACATCTGCCATGTGATTGAACAGTCACAGTTCTGGGGCTTAGGATGACAGATGAATTCTTCTGTCTATAGTCACTTTCTTTCTTCCACTCTGAAACGCTACAGTTTCATGGAATACAGTCCTTCACAGCAGAGGTATTAAGAGGCAATTATAACAGATACAAAGGAACCGCTTTTACTAAAAGACACACACTCCTCACCTGGGTCCACAGGGCAACTAAAAGCAGGAGGGGAAAGCGGCATCTCTGACCCATTGTGTATCTGTCTCCATTGAAAGTTAGGTCTGGATGTTGATCATCTTTGCTTGCAGTCAGACTGCTGACTCCAGGAGCATCTGCCTGGAAACTGGTGACACCTCGCTGGTCGCTCACCTCGCCGGTCGCTTCCCTCTCCAAGACTGAAGGCACGAAGATAAGAGTAGCCCAAAGAGGTGCCTGGAAAACCTCTGATCATCGACCTAACCATCACTGTGGATTCTGGGAGCACTGGCTTCTGGATTCCCGGTACCCCATAGACAGATCATCCCATGATGAAATCACCCCCAGGCAGAGAAAGTTATCTAATGGGAATGGATTGTCCCGTGGGCAAGAAGGATTTCTCCAAGGCCGATTCACAGAACCAGAGCTGAGATAGTGATCAGCCAGGCCAGTTTCTCCAAGCCTGCTTCAAGTGCACCCTCTCAGTTCCTGCTCTGGTTCTTCCTCTGTGCAAACCTAAAGCTCAGTCAGTACCCCTAAGAGATGCCCAAGTGCTTAATTTCCATCTTCCTCAAATGTCCTTTTGATTCCTTCTTGCCTTTTACAACTAAATTTGTTCTCTTCCAGGTGAGAGGCTGGAACTAACACGTGGGAGCCCCTGGAGTCAGGCCTCTGGCCTAGAACTCTGGTTACATTTGACTAATAAAGTCCAAAGGGCTGGGTGACCAGGAGACAAGGGTGGATTCCTCCATACAGCCAGGTATGGGTGGAGCGGAGGAAGGTATAGCTGGCTTCCAGAGGTGAATTTACCTTCTTGTCTGACAGAAGGATGAATCAATCCGGTAAATCTTGTGACTAGGACGGGCTGCCATGAGTGTCTTCCTGTGGTGCCGGAAGGAGGAGGGACAGCGTCTCTTGTGGGTAGTCATGTGTGGCATTATCTGTGCTCAAGTCCTCTCAAACCTGGACTTTTCCTGAGACGATATCCTTGCTCCCTCTGTCCATTTCATTTTCTCCTCCCCTTCCTTCTTTACAACTTAAATCATGTGCCCCCAACAAAAACAAACAAAACCAGCCCTGCCTCAAGTTTTGCTTCTAAAGAACTGGCTTCAGCGGCTCTATGTCTGAGCTGGTTTTCTATTGCTGTGACAAAATACCATAACCAAATTCAACTTACAAAAGCATTGAATGGGGTGACCAGCTTCAGAGGCTCAGAGCCTAGAGGGCGGAACAAAAGCATGTCAGCAGGAGCAGCTGAGAACTCACATGTTTAGTCACAAGCAGGAGACAGAGAGAGCACACTGGGAATGCTCTGAATCTTTTGAAATCTCAAAGCTCTTCCCAATGACACACCTCCTCTAAGACCACACCGCCTAATCCTTCCCAAACAGTTCAATCAGTTGGGAACTAAGTATTCAAATATATTCAAATAATATTCACTCACACTGTCACCTGCTGGCTTCCTAGTTCCAAAGTCCTCACTTTGTGTAGCACCTGGCCTAGAATCAGACCAGCACCGAGAGAGAAGTTGGAGACGTCCCCTGGGTACAACCAGAATGTCTCCCCTTCTAGGTATAGGCTAAATAAATCAAAAGAAATGTGTTTATTTGTAAAATAGGGTAGGAACTTGGTGATGCCTCTGGAGACTTGAGCCTGTGGGAAGGAGAAGAGGGAGAATTTAAATACAGAGCGCACGCCACTGTGAACTTTGGAGGAAGAGGGCCGGGGAGTGTGTGCATTCTTTTTATAACTGCACCCCTGCACTCAGGGTACGCTCTTGAGAGCCAGGAGGTTCAGCTGAGAGAAAAAAACTGGAGAAAGAGGGTACGCTCTCAGGAACATATGCTCCTCTGCACCCTCTCTTCTAGCAGAGCCCCACTTCTGGAATGTTGCCAGGAATCTGAGGCCACATATTCTCATCCAGAAAAGTGACCTTTCTAGCCATCGCTTCCTCCTTCTACACCAGGGGAGTTGCCAGCAGCCTTTTCTAAATAAGAACACACCATGACTTTTAACAATTTAGTGGACCCCTATGTTGGACTTAGAGTATTTTTGTTAAGGTTATTTAAATTTGCATAATATAAAACCAGGTTTTAACTCGTATTATCTTAGAGCTTATATAAGACTAGGAAATCCATGCCTTAAATATCAAAGTCATAAAATCAGCAAAATTAAAGACACCAGCATTACTAGAATGTGACATAATATTTTGCTAAAATGAAACTTGCACAGCCTGGCACTGACTGGAGCCAGATCTGTTCATAGTTCCACAACCCTGGCACCATCCTTTTCTCCTGCTTCTTCATTTTTCTGTATTCAAATTTCTTCCAAACCTTACTTCGTATAAAATGCACCCTGCTGTGTTTTAAGCTTTCAGCAGATGAAAACACATTTCTACGTCGAGTCCATCTCTGTTTGCATTAGCCTGATGAGGAAAGTAGCTTTGCTTAGCATTAATGGGCTCACAAAGCAAGCAGAGAAGCTAGAGCCACGTGGTCCCCAGAGTACAAACTGGATGTCCAGAAAGTTTAGAGCAGGTAAGTTTGTGAGACTATAATACTATATTTATGATATACTCATCATGTAACTATACTATATACATGCATATTATATCCACAAGGTATCATCAAGCATAGCTTTAAAGGGGCAAAACTGAAACTCCCTTAGGAAACTCTCAGACTCTCGGCAGAAGCTGTTCCCAAGTCATCCGAGTCCGGGATGCTGACTGTATACAGGATCCATCCCTCAGCCACATCCACATGTGGATCATGCTTAGAACATAATTATCTGTTTTACATGTGTATTTATAGATCTAGCCACCATATGTGATGAACAACACGTTAAAGAAACAACCAACAAACATTCAGTGCCAACAACTGCCTCTGGACTTCCCAAGAGCTCTCAAACAATATTAATCTGATTGTTGCTGCAATTTACATTCTTAAAGTAAGAAATCTGGGGTTAGAGAGTTCAGCAGACTTGCTCAAGAGCCATCACACCTGCACTAGGTCTTGGAGTTAATTTAAAGCTCCCAGCTCTGTTCCTTGCTGTATTCCCTGAGTATTGAAAGGTGCATATGTGTGGTAGGCACTTAATATAGGGATTTTTAATGAGTCCAGGAATGGAGAGCTGTTTGCATTGCACCAGCAGGCATTGCTGCCTGCTCTCCCAGCCTAACTTCCCCTAGAAGGCCCAGAGAGCAAAATCTAAGGTTAATGTGCACCTCAGTATCTGCCGGAGACATAGTAGACACCGGATGCACATTAACTTGAACTGACACGACTTCTTCCTGTGGCCCAAACTTTGTCCAAGGCCTAGTTCGCAGGAGAACATAGAGCTCGGGAAAGAGTGTGTTTTGAATGACAGGAACCACTGACCAACCTTCGCAACTCAGACTGCTCCCACATGAGGCCCACTGCATGTCTGTCTGGCTAGGCGATGCTTGCACGGGATCAGATTGCAGCAAAGCATGGAACTACGTATCAAGTTCAGAGTCACGGGACCAAAGTGTGCAAATGGTGAAATGAGAAAGACGGCAGTGTGGGGGGAGGGGGAGTTGCCGGCAAGCTACCCAGAATGGCGGCACAGAGAGAAGGGCTTGGGTGGAAATGACAGGAGTCTACAGCTAGCCCATGTAGAGAGATTTGCTAAATGGGTTGTAAGGCAGCTTTTGACTTCCTAGAGGGAAGGAGCCTCCCTCTGGATCAAGGAGGGTGACAAGTTCCTGGGGATCTGCCATAACTGAGCTGCCTGCTTTCCCTTCCCTCAAGGCCAGTCCTCAAGTCAGGCTAAGCACTCCTGGGCTCCACGCTCCTCTTTTCCCTCTTACAGCCTCTGAGTTTTGCTATTCCCCACATTTGCAGGGTTTTGTTTCCATCTATGAACCTATCAGCTATCTTCCCTTCCAGAGTATTTACAGACCTCTGTCCCGCCAGGGAAACGTCCCCCTGGTGTGCAGCCCCACCCCCAGGCCCCCAGCAACAGTCAGCCAGGCTGGCCCTGTGTTCTCATTGGCCACTTACCTGGGTAAGATGAGATGAGGCACACATATGATTCAATCCTCAATGCCTGAGACATTGCAAGCATTTCAGTGACTGGGCTCTTTTCAAAGCTGCAGCATCTTTCCAAACATTGCCTGAGATGAGGTAGAAGAAGAGATGCAAGTGATTTATGCTCCATCTGCGCCAGACGCCGTACTGAGTTTCCAAAGTATATCAGCGTGCAGCCATCCAGCAAGCCCACTATTGACCAGGACTCAACTGGGATTTACCTGGGACATGGTATGGAAACAAAGGGTCAGAGTTCAATGCCAGTTTCCTGGCGCTAGTGCCCATGAGATCATAGCTGAACCTACTGGAGGGGCTTTGGTCTCTTCCTCCTGACTCTTACTGCCTTCCCTCCCGCCCAGGGCTTCCTAAGAGGCAAAAGAGCCTGTGATTAATAAGTTTTCCCCAGCCCCCTCTTCAGGTACATGTCCCTTCAAAGCAGGGTCCATTCATCTGATGTTTTCCAGGGTATGTTCAACCCCATGGAAGGCTTTCATTTGTAATAAATCAACTTTGTTAGTTTGTGACTGTGGTTTTATACCATGATTTTGGACAGTTCTTATTCACACACACACACACACACACACACACACACACACACACACACACAAACCACAGGAAGAAAAAATATTGTCAAGCACCATGCCTTGACTTTTAAATCAGAGAGCACAAATCCTAGCTGCGGTGAACAGCCAGTCTCTAACGCTCGCAAGAAACACTGCTCCTTATTCTAATAGTATTTTTAAATGTTCTTTTCCTTGCTTTTGAGGTGTTTTCATTTGGGGGGAGAATGTTCTCTTTCTTCTTCTCTGTTCTGGGCACAGGTAGAACTATTCTGACCCTTTCTCTGAACAGACACATGATCGGGAGGTCTCAGTGAGCTTGGCTTAATTTCCCATGGGCAGAATCCAGGTGTTCCTCAGTTCGGCAGTGACAGCGACCACTCCATCACTGCCCCTTACAGCTCTCCTCCCGCACATCCCTGGTGAAGAAGATTGAAAACTAGATGCTCTATCCTGGGAACCCAAAAGAAAGCCCTACCCCCTCCCAGACAGCAACCCTGGGCTGCCTCTCTCTCTCTGCGGGCATCACCTCTTCCCAAACTACTGAGTCATTTCCTCGCGGGGACATTCTCGTTAAAATCTTCCTGTTTGGTTTAGCTCTGGAACTCTTCTCCGAGTTCCTTTTCCTCCCCATCTCCACCGAACTGTAATAAAAAAAAGCTTTTCATTGAGTTTCCTTTCCATTTCCATCGCTGGGCAAAAGTGAAGGCTGGACATTTGCACACGGCACCAGAGTTACAGGTGTGGAGGAAACGGGTGTATACCTCCTCGATGGTAAGGGACCACTGGAGAATAAGCCCAGAAGAATCCAGAAATACACACAGGAGCTTGGCCAATGTGCTTGTCCCTAGGTGCCTGGTGCAGCGAGCAGAAGAGATGACTGTACTTGGACATGCTCCGGCCTCAGTAGCAGCTAGATCAGCTGGGAGCTGTCTGTGGTTGCCTTGAAGCCCTGGTTTAAGATGTTGTGTGCACACTGAGATTTGCTGACCCTAGGAAGAGTTTGCCAGGTAGTCATTAGCACGGAGATAGAACGCTATGGGTGAAAACAGCTAGGAGACATTGGGAAAACTCAGTGACTCGATAAGAGGAAACATTGACATGGGGATGAAAGGGTGGTCACCGTCAACACCGTTCTGTAGCTCTTCTGCCCGGGTTCATTATTTTAGGAAAGTAGTTCTCTGTTTCTGCACGCAGAAAACTGTATCTTCTCATTGCAGGCACAGTCCCAGAATATTCCAAATGCCACCTTTTCTAGATAGATGCATGCTCTAATGAAATGTTTATATTGGGAACAAGACCCCTTTCGCCCTGTGGCTATTTGACCAACGTTCCCTGAAGCAAGCCACACTGATATTCAGGGGTGTTTGTGATGATAGGAACGGACCGCAACTCTGCGGACCTCTAACCTTAATTGGCTAGTCTCCTCATCATACATCTGGTCGTTAGAGAGAGCCGCTGGGTGATGATGGGCCGTTGGGTGCCCTTCACATTCCCTCAAGCAGGCAGGCCCCTCCTCTACCAGTGTGAAGTCCCACGGCTTGATGACTGCTGATGCCCCTCTGCACTGATCCCCAAAGGAACCCCAGTCCCTCGGGAAACCGGCTTTCAACGCGTGTTTACAGCAGTCAACCCTTAGACTCGGGCGTCTTCCTCTGTCTGGCCTGCCTCTTCTTGTGCGGGCCCCGACCCTGCCCTCTGATGGAGAGTGCTCCCACCCGAGTCCTGCCTCCTTTGCTCTTCACTTGTTTCCTACTTCGTGGACTCCTGAATCTTGGACCATAAATGATCCTTTTCTTCTTGACCCGATCTTTCCCATTGCTGGCCTTTCCCAATGTGTTCTTCAAGATGCTTTGTCAGACTTCTTACTATATCCTCCAGGGGGCGCCATTCACTGCATTCCCCTACCAACCACTTTAACCAGCGGCCCCTAGCTCTGCCCTGTCCAGAGCCCTCTCTGCCCTTCCTGCTCTAATCAGCAGACTCTGCTATGATTCTGCCGGTAGTCTCTTCCGGGTTGATGTGACCCAAGGACAATTTTTCTGGAACACCTTCCTCTGCTTTGCCCGCCTTCTCGGGTCTCTTGACTCCTCAGCCTCTAACCAGCTTTCCCTCCACCACAGGTTCTTCCTATGCCTTTCCCTGGCTAATTCCTTTTCTGGTCGGTCCTGACTCTATTTACAACTTAGCCAAAGATGACTTCTCCTTCTTGCTTACGGAAATGCCCAAACGCTGTACAGGCAATATACAAACGCCCAGTTCCTCAGCAACAGTTTCTTAATGCTTTTAGCCGTGCCCTGAAGCTTATTGCTTAAATCAGTAATTACATGAGGGGCTTAGAGCGATTATCATTTGGGGTTCCTGATCTAAGAATATTTCTTGGCAGAGCTATTTGCTCAGGTGTGGGCTGGCTGAGGCGACAAACTCGGATTGGTGAAACTCCCAGGGCTTGTAACCGTTCCTACTCCTGAAGGGACAGCAGAATAAAATGGTTTGCCTGAATGACTGGGGGCCAGATGCCATCATGCCTGAGGAGCTGCCCACCAGGAGACGTGGTGTTTACGGAGGACGGCAGTCATAATCCAAACTGCCACCTGGCAGGGCATGCACTATTCAATTATGGCCATCTGCCTGGAGCAGAGTTGCAGGACAGGGGAGGTGGGGCTCTCGGAGCCAACCCTGCCTTTCCCGGGTCTGCCCGTGTCACTGACACTTGCAGTCAATGCGAAGAGACAGGAGAACACAGATGGGCACAACGTCAGAGCCATCAAGCTGACTTTGGGTGCTAAGGCCCAAGGTGGGACAAGACGATGGCATTTGCACCCGATGACAATCTTTGTTTACAGGTTTGCCTGGAAGCTCTTCCGTCTCCTTGCAAGAAGTATAGAAAACAAAGCTAGTCTAAAGCAAACACACCCTCATCCCTGAATTGTTAGAGACTCTGACCCTGGAACATCTTCGTTTAAAGGCACAAATGTGCCCGGTGTGTGTATGGATGAGTCATTGATTATCTCGGGGGGGGGACCTTTCCAAGGTACCAAGTATCATGAAGCATCCCTTCAGACAGAGGAGGGTCGGGGACCCACAGCTCAGACCCCTTTCCTCAGAATGAGAATAAGACACGACAACTTGTCATTCACTACAGCTAAATGACACAGGGCTGATAACACACATGACGCCATTCAGCCAACCTTTAGAGCCAGGAGACATGCTGTTTCCCTGGTGTCTGGGTGGATATTTGTTCCCAAGTTTTCTTCTAGCTGGCAGGCAACTGGGGAGTATCCATCGATGGCCTGACACTCAACTGCATGGGTCAGAGAAGACAACTAAATTGAAGGCTGCTCTACCACTCACTAACTGGGAGGTCTCTAATGTGTTACTTAATCTTCCCAAACCGGTGCTTACACCCATAAACCGTGGTGATCACAGCCCCACCAGTGCCAGGGGGATACCTTTGAGGAGGAAAGAGGTCTGGATTCAGGAAGACTAGAGTTCAAAATCTCAAGTGTGCCTTTTAGTCTTCATGTGACATAGAGTGAAGCCACCTGGCCTTTAAGCCCCTGGGTCTAGAAAACAAAGGAAGTGACACCTTTTTATGGTGAGGAGTCTCAAGAATAAGGTTACCTGCTGAAAAGCCCTTGGCTGGGTAACCGGACTTCGTTAGCACTGGGAATCCCTTGGTAGGCTCAAGGAGCTCAGACCTTACACAGTGTCCTTACGTGTGGGCGGAACCTCGGAATATGGTACACTATTATTCTTGTGATGATGCTACATTCTACAGAAAAGAAAAGCTGATCCTGGGGCATCCTACCTCTGGGGAGCTCCTAAGAGCAGTAAGTTTGGTTCTATCGCCTCAGGAAATAGACTCGGAGAGGCTCCTCCCTCTGGCAGGCACAGTGGACACAAATGCTACACACACCTATGGGAACACTGACACTTGGGAGCTGAGTGTGACACCAGGCTAGCAGCAAGCACGAACATGGGGAGCCTACTCTACCACAGGAACTGATTTCCGCCAACCGTGAACAAAACTTGGAAGAGGACCCTCGGCAACAGTCACGGCCTTTACTGCACCTCCGGAGACCCGCAAGCAGAGGACCCAGCTCATCTGGTCACACACGCCTGGTCTTCTGAAAGCCTGTGGCAATAAGCTAGCCTTGGCTTAGTCCGCCATTGACGCGAATTGGCTCACAGAGGTGGAAGACTATTCTGCAGTCTAGACCTCCTCAGCACCTTTTCTCCCTTCCTTGCTGCACTCGTCTCTCCTCCGAATTGCCGCCGGCTGCCGCAGTTCCCGACTGCATAAATCATTACTGTGCAGGACTGAGACGAGTCTCCCTCCTTCAAGACTCCCGTTAGAAGGTAAACACCTCTCTGGCTGAATTCTCCTGCTAACGGGCTGCCGACCGGCCCTGGGAGGCAGTGCTTTATAGCCCTTGTGGTTTTAGGAAGGAATAAAAATATCTTCATAGTCGAGTCTTTCCTGGAAGGCTTGACACATCGCGCGGAAGGCTTCTCTTCATGTTGCTTCCTGTTTGACACCACAAGTCTCGCTACAAAGAGCTTGCTGGAACCTGAGGCCAGACTGCGCCAAATGATCCGCTGGCTGCTGGCTGTCTTACTGAGTATATGGCACACAGGAAAAGGAGGCATTAAACGAGGAGTTACATAAACGTGGAATGATAAACTGCCCTGTTTTTGTCTTGAGCTTGAGCATGAGGATTCAAGGCAGGCTTTCCTGAGGAAATAATCATTATGGGACCAGGAGAATTAATGACTAGGCCGAGAGATAATAGAGAACGAGCCTAAGAAATGGCCCAGGGCAGGAAGAGACTAAACTCGTCTTACTAGTGTAAGGTATTGGAGGCTAATATGCGTCCTTCGGCTTTTGCTGAGAGGCAAAGCCACTGGTGAACTTCTAAAAGAGGGGTCTCATCGCCAGACGTCTGTTTGACTGGATCTCTCCTCTGTCAGTCTGAACATGGACCAGAAAGGCGCAAGAGGAGGTGATGGCGAGACGGGGTTAGATGGTGGACATACCCTGAGAGTGGAGTGGCCAGGCGTTTCTGATGATGCAGATGGGGACCTCCGGAGTGCAGAAGGAGATTAGGGACTCACTGATTTCACCCAGTAGCCTAGACAACCGTAGGGCTGTGTAGAGATGGAAAGGGCTAGGGGAGGCGGAGGCATCACTGGATACAGTCTGGAAAATGTCCTAACTGCTTTCCAGTTATTCCATTCTCTTCATAGGCCATCAATGTGCTGGGGAGATCTGACTGAAGTCAGAGCATCAGGGACTCTGCCACAATCCTTCCCAATATCAAACTTCATCCCACAGATGCAGACCTGTCTCCTGCTGGAACAGTCACAGATGGATGACCGTGGCCAGCCAGTGTCTGTCTCTGATCTGACGGGCCCCTCCCAGCAGCTACTCTTGGTTCACCATCCATTCTGATTGTTTTGAACCCAGTTTAATCACCATTCTCTATGGCAGAGTGGGTACAGATGGAGCTGTGGCTCTTTCTAAAGGACATGTTTCCCAGTTTGCACTTCTAGATGAGAGAGAGTGGAGAGATCCTCTCAGAGTCTCTGCTGTGATGAAACTGTTACTCTCTAGGATCTGGATCAGGTCTGTTTTCTCTGCCAGTTAAAGAATTAAAAGGCAGGAAAGATCTCAGACACAGGCGGCAGCAGGTAACAAACTTGTTATAAGTGAACACACGCACACACGTGCATGCGTGTACACACTCACACACAGAGTGGGGGGATGACAGAGACACACTGCGGACACTAGAAACAGTGTATTTTTTTGTATTGTCCCTCTGGTGCCTCCTAATGGGCAAGCTCACCATGGCTCCCACTCTGAAGGAAGGATGCTTAATGGAGCCCTATCCGTTATGCAGAACACAAACTGCAACGTGGTTTTGCATTGGGGAAACAGCAAATTGTGACTGGCTATAACTCCCAACAGTGGTCTGATAAGAAAGATTAATTCCCGCATTAGTCAAACCCAGAGAATAGCAGTTACCCAGGGATTAAGGGCCGAGAGGTGGAGCGTCACTGTTTTAAGCATCTAAGTTTTGGAACGAAGGTCTAGAGATGCAAGGAGGTGATGGCTACACAGCCATGTGTATGTAATTAATTCACCAAATTATATACCCCAAGTGGCTAACGTGCTAAATGTTAGTTAGATATATTTTGTCACAATAAGAGTAGGAGCTGAGGAGATGGTCCAGTGGGCAGGGTGGTTGCTGTGCAAGCATGAGGATCAGAGTTCAAATCCCCAGTACCCACATAAATGCTGGGTAAGCAACTATTTGTTACAAATCCTGTTGTTCAGGAGGTGGAGACAGTAGATCCCTGGAGCAAGTCAGCTAGCTAGAGTAGCTGAACTGGAAAGCTCTGGGTTCACTAAAATATGATGGGAAGTGATTGAGGAAGACACCCAACCTTAACCTCTGGCCTCCATATGCACGAGTCCCTCATACACGTGCCCACTGAAGCACACACATGCATGGCGTGTGCACACGCACACACACACACACACACACACACACACACACACACACACGATTACTTCGCCCTGCTCCTCTACCTGTTATCTTTGCCACTGTCATTTCTGTTTCTCAGTCCATACACTAAAAGCGTCGTCATTAACGGCCTCTCTGCCTATTTTTTTACTCAGGACACCAACTAGACAGAGTCTGTGCACTCAGAATTCTCTCCCAGATTCTCCTGAAAGCTTGAGGCAGTGTTGGTCCATGATGACTTCCTACAGAGTGCCCGTGCTTTGCCCCAGCACTAACTTTGACCCTTTGTACCGGTACTGTCTAGTATAGACCTGTCCTCAGAGTGTTTGTGTGGGTTTGGAAAGCAGGGATGGAAGGTGGAGGCGACTATTAATCACACAAGAGGGATCACTTGATGGCTTCTGTTCCCTTCCCACTAAGAAAGCTAAGAAAACAAATACTTTTGAATCCACATTATAAATGAAACCGATGGACAAAATGACACCAGATCAGGCAAATAAGCCTTTCCTTCTTCCTACCTGTGTTAGTAGTCTGAATTAATATAGCAACATAATCAGAATTGTTTACCAAGCTCATAGCCATAGGTTGTTTCTTACATGACTACAAAATTGCAGCCGCATAGCCACATGTGGGCTTGTATTAAGAGACTTAACATTAACGGTGGCTGTTTTGGTGGTTGTCATCTTTTGGCTTGCAGGTGCCGCTCCTCTGCTGATAGATAGCTCCATCAGTTGCCTCAGAGGCATACTGGTCTGTGTCTTTACAGGCTATGTGCATTTTGGCTCCAGATTATTGGATGGAAAAATACAGGAATTCTCCACATTGTAAACACAGAGTGTGCCATCTATTAGTTTGGATTTCTTCCTTAACTATCATCATACGAAAATGTGGTTTTTCTAGGAAAAAAATCTATCCAAATATGTCTTTGGATGCAGAAGCCAGGAAGTCTGGTTTTCTCCCTGGCTTGGTTGCAGACACACTGAAAAGGGGCGAGTCGCTTCCGTCTTTGTCTGGTTCTTTCCATCTGGTGAATGTAAATTCTGACACTTGCCATCAGATACTGTTTGCAAAGTGTTGGCTGGTCCTCACTGGTAGGCAGTATGGACTTCAAACTGTTCGATTATTCTTTTCTGCCCTAAAAATTGTATTCTTTGTCTTCGAGAAACCTAGTTTTAAATTAGGAGCATTTTGCAGCACAAACATGCAGCAATGCAAACTTATTTTAGTTCTAAGGGTATTTTTTAAAACAAAGGTCCATTTCCAAAGCATACTCCAGAGGAACAGCTTAAATTTTTTCTATAATGCAAACCCCTACAGTAACAATTTACCATCTCTTTAATTTTTATGTATCAACCCCAAAGAATGAATACGTTGTGCTCTCTTAGAAAGATATGGCTCTTGGCTCACTTGTACTCATCCCTTAATAACTGTCAGGTATATTTGGGTTTTGAATGTTCTGTGAGACACTTCTAGAGATGGAAGTGGTACCCAGCCTCTGTCTCCCACTGTGCCATTCCCTTCAGACAGCAGTTGATTTAGCAGCTTCACCTTCTAGTCTCCTCCCTCTCTTCACGGCTACTCATGGTTTGGCTTCAGTCCATCAGATAGCTAATTTTACATTGTCAAAATTCACATAATGTATTCTTTCTTGTATATATATATATATATATATATATATATATATATATATATATATATACTGATGTTTCTGTGCTTCAATTTGTGACATTTAGAAATAGGATTTCAAGTATTTTTGATAAAAAAAATATGGCATACTATGTAAAAAGTTTCATTCTGTTCAAATAAAAATATGTGTTGATTACATTCTCTGAGCCAGGCACTGCTCCTACTGTGAATAATTTGTAAACATAACAATGTCTCTGCCTTCACGGCAATTACCTTTATTTTAAATTTTTGTTTTATTTGTGTTTATGCATATGTGTATGTGCAAGCGCATGCCACATGAGTGCAGGTGCCTGTAGGGGTCAGAAGAGGTGTCCGATCCCCCACGGAGCTGGGGTTACAGGTGGTTGTGAACCACTTGACATGGATGAACAGAGCTTAAGTCCTCTGAAAAAGCAGCAAATGCTCGTAATTGTTGAGTCATTTCTCCAGCCCCATAACCTACACATTTAACACATGTCAGGTTATAGTAAAAAGGAAGTCATCTTGGAAGAACTCTCCCCAGACACTAGATCTGTGGGTGATTTGATCTTAGGCTCCTAGCCTCCACACTGCAAGGAATAAGTCTCTTTTCTTCACAAGCTACCTAGCTCACAGAATTCTACTATAGCATCTTGAAGGGGCTAACACAACACCACAAGAACCTGAAGAGCCAACCACAGAATAGGAAAATTGTTGCAGGCCCTCGTAACAAAAGATTTGAATTAAGAAGGGAAAAAGCACTTGCAACCTGATATTATCTTGCAAACTGTTAATGATGAATGCATACTCTCGTTTTAAAATGAGCAAAGGATCTGAGGAGATTTTTAAGAGAACAGCATCCCAGCTAGAAAACTAAAAGGTATGCATCATCAACCAAAGGGGATAGCACATCAAGACCACAGTAAGACATAACTTCATATTCAGTATGGCTAGAATAAAGGGAGCTAACAATCAGAGCTGACGAGGCTACAGAGAAACTGAAAAGTGCATATATTATTGGAGGAATAGAAATGGAGCAAAAATTTCAAAGGTCTGGTAGTCCCTCAAATATTACTACAGAGCTCCAGAAATTCTGTTCCTTGTACATTTAAACCAAACATGCATCCACACAACCTTGTATGTAAACATTTGTGGAACCATTATTCATATTCTAGATAGAGAAGTAGCCAATTTCCACTAACTATTGAATGAATGCACAAATAAAATGTAGTAAATTCAGACAATAGGATGCAACTGGGGGCAAAAGAAAGTGAAAGATTGGAGCATGATACAATATGAAAACCTCTGATGCAGATGGAAGTTTCTGTTCTGCCTGATCCTGCAGCTGTTCAATTCCAAAGAAACACTCAGAGGCTCATATTAATTTTAAACTGTTTGGCCTATTAGCTCAGGCTTATTATTGACTAGCTCTTACAACTTAAATTAGCCCACAGTTCTTATTTATGTTTAACCATGTGACTTGGTTCCTTACTCAATGAGGTATTCTCATCTGGTTTCTCTGCATCTGGCTAGCAACTGCCTCTCTGCCTTTCCTCTTCCCAGAGTTCTCCTAGTCTGGTTGCCTTGCCTATTCTCCCTGCCTTACTACTGGCCAATAAGCGTTTTATTAAACCAATACAAGTGACAAATTTTTCCACTGTAGAAAAACATTATTTCACAGCACTCTGAAAACATGACATTGAAAGAAGTTACTCAAAAAAGGCTGAGATTGTGTGGTTTCATTTACTTAAAAAATTTAAAATAGAGGCTGGAGAGATGGCTCAGTCATTAAGATTGTATACCACTCTCACAAAGGATCAGAAATTTGGTCTCAAGTACCTACATCTGGCAACTCACCAACCACCTGTAACTCTAGCTCCAGGGGATCTGGCACCTTCCCCTAGCCTCTGTGGGCATCCCCACACAAGTACACAGTCACAAAACAGATACATGTAATTAGACATAAAATACAATCTTAACATTAATATGTCTATAGACATAGATAAGAGAGTGAGTACCCAGGGCTAGGGTTAGGATGGGAGCGAGGATGTTAGGCTTAGAAGGTGAGACATTAAAAAGAAATCCAGTGCCTTTGCTCAGAAATGAAGTCTTTTAAACTGTGGTGTTACCCACACACTCTTTAAAATACTAAAACCCATTGATCTACACAAGTAAAGAAAACAGATGGATCAGAAGGCCTTGTTAAATAAAGGCCAAGAATACAGACATTCAAGGAGGTAGACCTGGCTTTGTGCCTTTCTGGTTGTGTGACTTACAAAGGTATGAGTTCTCTCCACAACTAAATTTCCACAGCTGGAAAGTAACACACACACAAGCTGGGAAGTTTGAGGAAGCAAGAAATGGGAGGCAAGTCAAAGGCCTCCCCTTGCTTTTCTGTATTAGCCCATACTCTCCTGACTGTCCTGGCCAAGAGGCAGATCTGATCTGGCTCCATCTTGCCATCTTGGCCGGAGGGGCGAGAAGACAGATCAGATGCAGTGAGGAAACAATTAACCAGTAGTCTATCATCTTCTCTTGGGCTCGTATTTCTCTGAGTTTACCAATCCCAATCTTGTGTCCATATAGCTCCTCCCTTAAATGTGAAACACAGAGGATAATAAATGGCAAATTATATTATCTTCAAATATAAATAACTTCAAAACAATCTCTCATTGCTTTGATATTCTACTCAAGATTACAGGTGCGTTGGAGACAGGACTGAAGAGGTACCAAGTGCAGACTCCAGGAGAGGGTGTTTATTCAATGGACATGGAAATGACAAGTGGCACTCAGAAGCTGGTTGACTTTGGCAAAGATCAAGTGGATTAATCACTGCAGCATAATATAAAGTCCAGATGAAATCAATCAGCCAGCAATTTTAGTTCGAGAGAGTAGTGTACACTTCAAAAACAACCAGGCAAAAAATATAGACTACAGGAAGCAGCTATTTTGAGAGGCATAGCAACCTCAGGAGCCGCTTTTCCAAAAGAATGTTCTATTTCATGCCAAGTCAACCTGAGATGAAAGACCTAAGATTACAGCCTGCTGTAGCTACCAATCCATAGTTATCAATAAAGAGCTACTCAATAAGGACATGCATTCCCAAACCCCTTTCTTACCTACTCCACTCCAATGTAAAATTGAATCTTACTAAGAAAACACCAAGGGAGCGTGTCCAGTATCTGGGCTAGCATAAAACCCGCTTTCTTACAGCAGTATGACACTATAGCTTGCCACAGGGAGGCTGGCTCTTACCAAATGACAATGAGCAGAATCATCACATTTCAAACTCTAGGGCAGATAAGACTGTCAACAAGGCAGTGGTAAAATGCTCACAGCAAGCATTTGTAAAGAACTCCCCACCCCCCAGAATTCAACACAGTTTATGTCTTAACTCACTGAATTCTCAGGAGAGCCCTACAAATAAAATTTCCATAATTCATAAGAGAAGTCTTAGGTGAGACACCAACCTCTCATTTGGTATTTCTCTACATGGGGACCAAAAGAAGTTAGGGATCCTGCATGTTAGTATTAAAATTTTATTTTATTTTCATTTGCTTTTTCATAAATTCTTCATCTTCTTCCTTTTTTCTGTATTTTAGGTCCCTTTGTTTATAAATCCACCTTCTTTCAGGGACATGGCCCATGCCAGTCCCTTATTCTGTATGCTTCGCAGATCCCCCTCCCCTGCCATGTTATCCAGCCACGCCTCTGATTTTTGTCTCCTATAGCTTTGCCCCCCTTTATCATTGTTCTCTTTGCTGTGCTTGGGATTAGCAATCATTTTCTCCCATGGAAGCATCTGCAATTTGCCTCCTCACAGTCTGGAACTTTCTTCTCCAGGTAGATACATAAATGGCATCTTTTCTTACATCATGGACTGTGCTCAGAAGATACCTTATCAGACAAACCATAAGAACAACCAATCATTTCCACATTCCTGGTACCTTCCTAATTTTGGTTTATTGAAAGCCTTAGTACTTATGTTCACTTAATTGTGTTTCCTTGTTCATTATTGGTCTCCTCCTAATCACCCTCAGCCAAAAGAATGTCAGATTCTGCAGAGGATTCTAACTGTTAGAATGGGTACTTGTTACAAATGTGGTTTGTTACATTGGCTTGTGTGATGTGTGCTGAGAAGTCCAACAATGGCTGTTGGCACCCTGGAAAGGCTGAGAACCTGGGGGTGTCTCAGTCTACTGGACACAGAGGATTCCTGGAGATCTACGGGTCTTCAGTCCATGTGGAAGGCTAAGGAAGTTGGGTTCTGACGTTAGGATGTCAGCAGAAGCACAGAGCATGTGTTCTCATCAGCAGAGATGAAAAGGAGGCAGAAACAAAAAAAGAAAAAAAACCCACTGTTTTTCCCTCAGACCCGTCCCCCAGGTCACCACTGGAAGACGGTGCCCACTTTGTGGGGAGGATCTTTATTCCTCCACTAATCTTTACTGGAAACACCCCCATAGTCCCATCCAGAGGCACATCTTCTAGTTGACTCAAGATCCAATCAAGTTATAATCAAGATGAATGAACACAACCACACAGGGACTGCTGTGCTTGAATTAATGCATGCATGAGGCTAATTCAGACTCCCTCCTATCAGACAGCTACTCTGAATGAAGACTTATCTTTCCTTGCATACATATAAGCAACTCTCCTCTCACTTTAGGCCTTGTGATTGTCCTTCACAAATTCCACGACCCTACCTTATTATCCTAAGGACCATTTTCTCTGAGGATTCACTTAGTGGTTAAAGTTTATTAAAAGGCTGACTATATTGCCTTGGTTTGGGCAGGGTTCTTCAGGCATTATATTAATCATTGTGGCCACATAATTTCCTAGAGCAAGACTAACATCCTTGTGCCGCCCATATAAGAGAAGAAACCTCTTCCCATCCCCCTCCTCCTAATTCTTCATCTGAATCCTCCTCCTCCCCATTCTCCTTGGCAAAAATCCTGAAGAACTGAAAATACTATAGTTACAACAGTGTTCTGACACAGACTTAGGAGCTAAGAACCACACTAGTCCTATCCCCATAATAATGCATACACCAGGCATAATACTTTCTAATATTCATACACCAGGCAGATCCACTTCTAATATGCATACCAGAAACATCCCAGTCTAACAGGTGTACCAGGCACATTCCCGTCTAACAGGTGTACCAGGCACATCCCCTTCTAACAGGTGTACCAGGCACATCCCCTTCTAACAGGTGTACCAGGCACATCCCCCTCTACTATGCATGCACCAGGCATATCCCCCTCTAGTGTGAATACACTAGGCATCAATCTATCTGCTCCAATTGCATTGCTGGTCTCCTGCCAAACGAATGGACAGTTATACGAAGGAATTTGCTGAAGAGACCAAAAGTTTGTTTTGCTTACTGGCTGTTTTTTAACCTTCGTCCACTGAACAACCTTTAGAGGCCCTGTCGTATCTATTCTCTCTCCACAGGACTGGACAAGGTCAAGCTCCCATTAGTGACCCCCTGACTTGTATTCTTCTTCTCCTGTTTTGACATTAATGTGGCTCTGCTTGATTAGGGCAAACACATGAATCTCAGTGAGTTCCTGTTTCCAAGGAAAGGAGGGCTCTGCTAACCCTCCACCCATATCCCCTGCACTACCCGAGAGGTCGCCTGCCGGTGGTGGCTTACACAGGCTCTGGTGACTTCCTGTGGCTCTCTGCCTGGGGGGAGTTGTAGAGCCGTGCGCCTATGTCTAGCTATGCTTCCATATGCACGAAGGAATGAGGTAAACCCGAAATGCCTGGCCAACAGCTCGAATACAACTCTGCATGGGAAGGATGGAAGCTGACAATTCAGCTTTCTATTCCATTAGGACAACACCCCTGAGCTGTGTGTGTTTAATCTACTTTCTTAGAATGCCCTCATAAGTAGTGAGTGCTAGAGGTAGCCTCCAGATGGTAACCTCCCCGTGAACTCCCAGTGGTTGACTGATGCCTTTCATGACTTCTGTACTCCTTCAACGTCCTGGAGCTGACTCCCAAACTAGGCAAAACACACACAAATTCTTTTATCAGATTCTGATTTGTGGGAACAGGAACAGAATTCGAGACATATGTTGCTATTGACAGGGGTCTGTTCCAGGTTGCTTTCCAAAAGAGCAAGAACTTGAAGGTAGAATGTCTGAACTGATGCTGGCACCAAGAAACTGTCACCGCATGCATGACACGGGACAGGGGGACTGAAGCGCCTTTCGTCACTTGGATAATGAAATTGTTTGCTGGTTAGTAAGTTAAAGAGCAAGCACTCACTTCTTTACTTAACCTTATGGACTGTGTAAGTTATCAGCACGAATAACAGCAATGCCTAACTATCTACTGATGATAACACAAGGCGCCTGCCCATACTTCCAAGAAGGGCTGGTCACTTATAGACTTAACTTGATAAGAATATTCAAGGAGCTCCACAATCGAGGGAGCTAAAATCTCAAGACAAATCCAGCCAAAACAAAGCAGAAATGCGCATGAGCGTCCCTTGGAGCCACTGTTAAAAACACTGGGTGTGCAAGCCCAGAGTGCAGTTGAACTATAATCTTCAAAGAATGAGGGGCAAAAAGTGAGTTTGCGCAGGCTAGAATGATCACGTGGGGGCATTTAGTAGAGATCTCCGAAAGATCACACATTAGAAGCAGTTGGAACTGAAGCTATTTCAACCACAACAGATGGGTGTAAACGCCATTCTCTGCCACATGGCTTTCCTTCCCACAATCCCTCGCGTTCGTCCTTTCTAAGCCAGTCAGAATGGCTCAGGCAATGAAGGGTGGAGAGAAAAAGAAGGGCCTTTGTGTTATCAAGAGGCGGCTCTACATGGTACCTTACATGTCTGTTACCACATTAAAAAAAAATCTATAGACATTGTGCATGAGAGCTAACCTGCTGGATATCAATAAAGCTGCAGAACTGCCAAAAACACTATAAAACAAACAAACAAAAAACCTTCTCAAGAAGATCACGCTATGGGGCTGGAGAGATGGCTCAGGCATTAAGAGCACCGGCGGTACTTCCAGAGGACGCTCACTTGTACTGAAGTCAAATGTGCAGGTTTACTTGTAAGAATGACTGTGCTTCTATTTAGGTTTTTACAACCCCTCTTCCTAAAAATCAGAAATAGCTGGTTTTCTCACATATTTTTCAGTCATTTTTTCTTTATCATGCATCATCTATTGAATAAACCACCTTAGCAGAGGGTTTGCAATCTGTCATGTGTTTATTTTCATATACATGCTTTTCTCTCTTTCTCTTTCTCTGCACCGACACCACATAGGCTTAACTACCATCTTGGCTTCCTTCCTGTCGCTGTAATAAAGTACTCTGCATGGCAACTTAAAGAAGAGAGGATTTATTTTAGCTATTAGTCTGCATACACTACATCGTAGTGTGGAAATCAAGGCTGCAGAAGCTTGAAGCAACTGGTTGGATCATGCCTGTATCCAGGAGAGGGTAACGTATTCACATGCTTCCTGTCTCCTTTTCTCCACTTATGTGGTTTGGGATCCCCTGCCCAGGGAGGGTCCTCCTACCAACAATGAAGATTGTCCCACATCAACAAATGGAATCAACAAAATCTCCCATAGGTAGCCCAGGGGCCCATCTCCCAGGGGACTGTAGATCTGCCACACAGACAACACCCACCTCACCCTTACCATGAGTTAGAGTGTGTTATAACCAGTGAGAGCAAGCATCCTTGTCAGGTAGAAACAAACACAAATCCTCTCTGAAGAGCAAACTTTACAACCTGCCTTAGGAAAATCTCATCCTTAAAGCTGCATGCTGCACAGGCTTATTCTAAACAGAGGAAACGCATGACCATGAAGGAGTTTCAGCAAGAACAGCAAACCACAAACATCATACCTGCAGAGACTCTGGGTATTAGAACTAACAAAAACCAAAGGCACAATATAAAATTAAGGCATTAATTAATTAACATATATGCAGCAATAAATTTGGGGAAAAAAAGAGTTCTGGAAAGAATCTTCCAGAAATAAAAAATAGTAATTGAAAGCAGACTATAGATAGATGACATTAATATTTCATTAAACACAATGACAGAAACAATTATGGATTGGGAAGTGAGACTGAGGAAGCATGTGGGACAGACACAAAAAACAGGAAAAAGATGAAAAATCGGGAGATGAGAACGAGTCCAAGAAAAGTACAAGCTGAGTTCTATGGAGAAATAGGAACTAAGGAGATCTAGTGCTAAAACACATAATGCCCAGTGCTTTCCAGACGTGCTAAGGACATTAAGAACAACAAATCATCCCGAGTGACAACAGCAAGAAGGAAGAGAAATAGACGGCGGAGGGACAGATTGGAGATGCGGTGAAGGGAAAAGAAGCAGCCAAACTGAAAAACAAGCAACAGACAAAAACCCCAAGCCCCAAACACCTACAGTGGCATGGCTGACCCTTCAGAAGTCACGCTGGCAATGAGAAGAATAGAGGATCAACTTCTAAAGTCCAGAAAGAAGTCAGTTTTCATGCTGAGATCTATACTTAGCAATGCAAGCTCTCAAAACCATTGAAACTTGAGAGGATTGGCTAACAACACACTCACAATCAACTTCTAATGGCGGATCTTTCTAAGGTCAGGAAGATTTGTGGTGCACAGCAGCGGGAAGGGAGCATGAATGCTGACTGTGTCCAATGATAGACATGTCTAAACTGTGAGTCTAAAGTATCAAGAGTGTTTTACATAGAAGTTGCCCGTAGGTGGTGACTGGCATGGTCCAAAAGGAAAGTAAAGCTATAAACATTGAACTTTTAAATGATGTATGTTAAAATTTCCAAGATAATCTCTAAAATGATAGAAATAATGTTGATATCCTCATCATTACTGTGATTATGAGTATGCTCACAGATCTTATAGAAAGAACAAGAGAAGGGAATCGCATACCAACACATACTCACACTAAGAGAGAGGGGAAGAGGAGGGAATTTTGTAATCAAATCAGCTTTGAAGTCAACATATTTCCTGCTTAACTTCTCTGTTTTCTTCTCGGCCAACATGTATTTAAAATCCCCAGGTGGGGGCCGCAGGTTTGTAGTCCTCCCTGAGAACCTTGATCACACGGACATTATCACGTTAACATGTTGGGACTATCTTTCACGTTGAATCTGCATTCTCAAGAAGTTAAGTGACTAATAGAACCACCCAAGCTTGAAGAGAATAGCAGAGAACTTTAAAGTGACCTTGGTCAAAGGAGAGTTAAACATTGTCCAGTGATACTAGGAGGTGTGGGACGTGTACACAGAACAATCTGCTAAACTGGAAGAAATAATGAAGACTCCACCTAGCAAACAGGTTCACGAGCTTCGTTTGCAAGACTGTTGGATCATCTGGGAACATGGCCAAAAGTTTCTGGGAGCAGACTTGGTGCTGGCCAAGTGTGGCTTTGTGTTCTTTAGGAGAGAAAAAAAAGATTATTATGTAAGTCATAATATATTACCCAGAAGCCAAATTGACAGTCAAAATTCTGCTTGCCAGTAGGTGTATGGTTTGACCACAGCTTTGGCCTGAATTGTAGAATACTGCCCCTTCGTGATCAGACAGGATGCAAACCATCTTCTCAGCCATCTTCAGTGTTTCAAAATTTTCTCCCCAAATGATAGGTCTGTGGTATTTTTCATTATAATGGAATGTTATTCAGCTGTTCTAAACACAGCTGTTTGGTTATAGCAACAGAAAATAATCACACTTATAAGAGAGTGTATGCCCAGAAACTGAGACAAGAGAGTTCTGAATTTCAGGCCAGCCTGGGCTACATAATGAGACCTTGTCTTTAAAAAGAAAGAAAAAGAAAAAAAAAAAAACGGTATTGAGGAGCTAGTTAACTGGTTCAGGAAAGTGCTTGTGGCAAACCAAGCATGAGGTCCTGAGTTCAGATTTCCCAGCACTGGAGAGGGAGACACAGGTGGTTTCCTGGGGCCTGCTGGCCAGTCAGCCTAGCCAGTCCAGCGAGCTCCAGGCCAAAGCATATGCGTGCACACACATGCACTCACACACACACTTTTGATCGTACCTGTTCAAATAATTACTTCTTCTATGGCTAGACATTTTGAAAATGTCCAAGCAAAGAGAAGGGTGAGATATAATTTAGCAGGTAAGTTTTCTAATTTTATGCTATTTAGAACATAAGGTGCTATTTTTCTAAATCTCTAATACTTGTACCTTTGGACATCATTTAAGGTCCTAGTGCTTTATATAACTGTGTGCGCTGGGCTGATTTTCTGTAGAGACTCGGAGAAGTCTGCAGGCCTTCATTTTCACAGTTCCTCAAAGACATTGACTAGAAGCAAGTAAAGACACCCTTAGCCTGCTTTGCCTGTCCTGGAATGCCTGCCCTCCATACTGGCTTCTCTCCATATCCTGACGTGTGCAAAACCTACCTCCACAGAGCTTCCCTTGACAGCTGTAGCCCACCCCAACCTCGTCCACCTCTCTGCACCTTTTCTCCCTGGTGGCCCTCACATCCGACTGTCTTACGTCATTCCTACTCACTAACCTTGTCTTCCCCAGACAAGAGCAGCCTGAAGGCAAGTCTGAACCTTGCATTTCTGATTTCTCCTTGGGTCAGTGAGTTTACAGTCTACAGCCCATACTTACTGAGAAAGTGTCTAATGCAAGAATCAGAGTGCGTCTGTTTAAAAAAAACAGTGATTCAGGCCGTTCTCTGACAACAGCAAGGCCCCAGTTATCTGGGATTAACTTTATATGTTGTCCTTTTTCAAAGCCTCTAGCAACCTGTGCTTCTTATTTGTGTTGTTATGCTGTTCGACTGAATGTAGAATAAAGGCCTTTCCAAAGCTCTGTGTGTGGTGAGGGCTGCTGTGAGGGAGAGAGGGGATAACCAGGTGAGCCAGGCAGTGGGGTTGTGATGGGCAAGGCTTGCAGTCCTCCACCCGAACCCAGTCCCCACCCCCACCCCCGCCGCCCAGTTTACATCCTTTAAGAGCTGCTTTGAAGACTAGGATTTAGAAACATGTGGTTAGCCTTGCTCCGAGGTTTTGCAAAGTCAACAGGAGGCATTTTGATTATAGCTGTTTGTTCTCAAGGGACAGTGTGTTTGCAGAAAATTAGAGATGGAAAATTGCCTCTTACAGATCAGGCCAAGCCTGTGCCGCAAGGCTGGCTGAGGCAGACTCACTGCTAATGCAGGGCCTGAGTGGGCTGGCAGACAGCCTGCTGCAGCTCTGCTGCCTGGCTCCTCCTTGGAGCAGGACTGCAGTGGATGGAGCAGCTGACGGAGCCACCAGAGCAATGTCACTGCGCCAGTCCCAGGGGGACGAAGTTCAGTGACTGCGTTTACCTGGGAACGGACAGTCGTTTAGAGTAAGAGCCTTAACCAGTTTGGCTGCATCATCTCAGTGGCTTCCAATCATTTGAACATCCTGAGAGCTCTGAAGCCCCCAGATCACATGGGTGTATATTTTTAATGGAACCCAATTCATAAAAATCCAAGTTCATCAAATTGGTAAATTGTGGAGGTGGACTCTTTTATAAAATTTTCATTTACTTTGTGTGTGTGTGTGTGTGTGTGTGTGTGTGTGTGTCTGCGTGTACATCTGTCTATCACATTCATACAGTGCTGGTGAAGGCCAGTTAAGGGGGTTGACACCCCTGGGACTAGAGTTACAGATGGTTATGAATTGCCATGTGAGTGTGCTGGGTATTGAACCTGGGTCCTCTGAAAGATCAGTCAACGCTCCTAACTGCTGAGCCATCTCTCTAGCCCTGAGATAGAGTCTTTTTAACCACAAAATGATTTTGTGACCGATTTCAGGGTGCCTCTTAATTATTAACCAATCATTCTCCTTGTGACTATCATATTGATGGATTTCTTTTTCTACTGAACTTAGTTACAATACACCACCTGCGTGACTAAAAGCCCATGCTGTGACTTCAGCCAACAACCAGGTTGGAAATCAGGCTCTGCCATTTATTTACAATGTATTTATATTAATTCTGACCTCCAAAATACAGTTAGTTTCATTAAAGACTAAGCAACATGCCTCTGGCAGGTAATACTACTGAGATTCAATAGATAAGTGAGCAATTCATGCATTATTAGAATACTTATATGAATTATTTCTCACCTACATTCCATTTAAATGCACTCTGTTGTTTACTCTGTTCAATGTGTGATTAACTTTCATTGCTATGTGGCTCCTCCTTTTATCTATTTCTCCTGTTATCTTCTAGGCCTTTCTTGAGCATTGTAAATAGATGGGTTAGCTACCACACTGGGTCTAGGTGGAGAATTTTCCTAAAATAGTGATTCTCAAGTAGGCTGTGTCATCTGGCAGAATCTCCTGGCCAAATGTTGATTCCTGTGGCCCAGCTCCAGGGTTTCTGACAGAGTTGCAGTGGGAGGGGAGAAATGTGTATTGTAATGACCCCTTTGTGCTAATTAGATGTGAACTAAGCTCTCATTTAGTTTGGGGGTGAAGTTTTAAGCTTGGTCTTTTAGACTGACCTGTGGGTGCTAAAGACAGATTCCTGAGACCACTCAGATCATGTCCTGGGAAAGGGGACGAAGAGTTTTAAGAAATATTCCCAGAAAACGCTGATGATTTAATTAGCATCTTTTGTTCTAGAACAACTGGCTGATGCTGTGATTACCCTGGGGGAAAGAGAAGAGGGGCAGTGATTAAGAAGACAGAAGTTTGGATGACTGAAAGAATAATTAGATCAAGAGTTGCCCCACCCCATGGTGTTTGACATTCATTGAGAGTCTGCACACAGCACTGCCCACAGTGTGGGGAAAGTGAAGCCAATTGGAAAACTGACAGCAAACCCAAGAGTGAAGAGTGAGCTCCTGAGTAGAGATAACCCTTCAGTCCCAGATGAACCATCATGGCACTTTAGGTGAATAGAAAGAATGGCTGTTGTCAGATGTGGTGATACACGCTTTTAATCCCAGTACTCAGGAGGCAGAAACAGGCAGATCTCTGTGAGTTCAAGGCCAACCTGGTCTATAGAGCAAGTCCTAGGACAGCCAGGGCTGTTACATAGAAGAACCCCATCTTGAAAAACAAAAGAAGAAAAAAGAAAAAGAATAAAAGAAAAGAAATACCTTGCTTGCAGTTCTTGCCTGTATCTTTCCCCTAAATTGTTGCTACTGCTCCTTCCTCCTCCTCCATCCTTCCCTTTCCTCCTTCTTCCTCCTCTTTTTCTTCCGTCTGGATAGGTTTGTACCTCAGTGGCTTCATTTAAACAATATCATGCTACTCAATGCTGTCTTCTTGGTGACCTTGAATGAGTTGTAACTCATGTACTCTCCTTGTGAGCCTCTATACCAGTCTTCCTATCTGGAATCAACCTATGATGGCTCATCCTTCATCTAATAGCTGTTTAGAAACATCTGGCTAGTGATAATGAGCCATGGTGCCTGAAGTCCAAACTCTGTGGCAAATAGATCAACCTTATATCTTATTGACACAACAACCAGTCAATAAAATCTAGCTGTATGGACATTCTCTTAGAACACCTTCCCCTCTCTATTCTGCCTTTCTTTCAACCAAGCTGGCCCATCTTCCTCCAAGTCTGCCATCTACTCAGTGGCAGGAAGGCTGTGTTCCAGGAAGATTGGCCGAGTTCTATCAGAGCCACCACATGTTACCAGGGAATCATGGTATCATTTGGGAGCTCATGGTCTTGTTAATAAAAGAATTTAAGAATGGACCCAAATGGAAGTTTGAGAACAATTGTGTTAGAGTTTGAAATTAAATCCCTAGGGCAGGCAAGCTATAAATCTCGGCAGCTGCTCAAGAGGGAGATAGAGAGGTGGAGGAGAGAAATGTACCAGACTGTTTCTTTTAGGCTGCCAACCAGCTCCCAAATCATGGCACAGAGACTTACTAATTTTGAATGCTGCGCCTAGCTTAGGTACATTACCGGATAGCTTGTTTAACTTAAATTAACCTGTTTCTATTTATGTACCTTTTGCCTCTGGGCTTATTACCCTTTTTGCCTCTGTGTACCTTACATTCACTGCTTCTCTATGTCTGGCTGGCTGGCATCTGCCTGTCTTCTTGCTCTGGGTGTGTCCTTCATTCTCTCCTCCTTCTTTCTTCCTTCTTTCCTTGAGCCTAGATTTCTCCTCTTATTTATTCTTTCTGCATGCCAGCCCTGCCTATCCTTTCTCCTGCCTGGCTATTGGCCATTCTGCTCTTTATTAGATCAATCAGGTGCCTTAGGCAGGCAAGGTGAAATAAATGAACACATCTTTACACAATTAAGCAAACGCAGCGTAAACAAAAGTAACACACTTTTACACAGTTAAAGTAATATTCTGCAGCATAAACAAATGTAACACATCTTTTCCTAGTTAAAATGATATTTTACAACAGAGAAAGTTACATCAATTAAGTCAAGCTAGCATAAAGGTCAGCTACATGGTAGATAAGCAGCCTCATGGAGGAAAGAGAGTTTCAGAGGAAGATTAAGGAAGCCCAGAGTAGCAGAAAAGACAGATGCTCTGGTCAGCATCCAAAAGAGACAAAAGAAGAAAAAGGTAAAGTTATACCTTTCTGGGTCAGAATTCAGATAGACTGGCAGACCTGCCAGAACACCATGGTAGCTATGTAGAAACGATGCTTATTTCATTATTCCTCCCATTTTAGTAGAATGGCTTAATGTGGATCTGACTTCCAGTGGGCTGGTGGTATAGCCAGGCAGTGGACCTGCTCAGCCAGAATACTAGGTCTCCACTCACAGATAGGTTCCATTCAGTCTTTTGGCTAGGAAGTAATAGCAAAGCTTTCCTTTTGTGGATTTTTTCTCTTACTACAATAGCAGCCCACAAACAAAGGAGAGTGTCTCTTCTATTTTCCATCACAGGTCATACACTGTCTGCTTCTGTGGTTTGCTCTCATGCCATTCCTGAACTCAGCATACCCCTCTGGACAGCACTGCTTTTCCCTTTTGTTTTTCAAAGTTCTTAGTTGTGGTCCAAAAGGCTGACAGGGGAGTGTGTGCCATGGCATTCCAGCCAGCAAACATCGAATGATGGTCTCCTCTGGGTGAAATGTTGTATAGGCCTTGGGGCCATGAAAAGATGAGTAAGATAAAGTATGGCAGCACTGGCCTGGAGCCCCAGCTACTCAGTTGTCTGAAGCAGGAGGATCACAAGGCTCAAGAGAACATCCAAACCTCCTCATAACAACTCCATGAGCGCCTATCTCTAAATTAAGTTTTCTTAAAAGGGGTCTGGGATGGGTGTCTGTGGTGGTGTGCCTGCCTAGTGCACATCAGGCCCTGGGTTCATCTTCCTATTTACATTACAAAGGAAAGAAAGAAAAAAATGCAGTAAATTCAAACGAGGAGTTTCAGCAAGTGACAGAAATGCATCACAGTCATGCTGTTCAAGTGCAAGCATGATGTGGGATTCCCTCTGCATGCTGTGAATACCACTGGTTAATAAACAAACTGTCTTTGCCTGTGATAGGGTAGAGCTAGGTGAGGAAAAGCTGAATGATGGGAGAAGGAAGGCAGAGTTTAGAGAAGCTATGGAGCCACCACCAGAGACAGACATGCCATAACTTTGCTGGTAAGCCACAGTCATGTGGCGATATACAGATTAATAAAGATGGGTTAGTTTAGGATATAAGAGTTAGCTGGAAATGTACTTAAGTAATTGGCCAAGTGGTGATTTGACAGAGTTTCTGTGTGGTTATTTCAGGGCTGAGCAACCAGGGACAAACAAGCACCCTCCAACAACCCGAACATATATGGTAAACAGAGGAAGAACAGAGGAACCATCCACTGTGATGTATGTGTGCACAGTTCTATGGGTTACACATTATTAGGAAAACAGATTGACAAACTGTGTCACATTAAGTTTGTGCTGCCACCAACATAACCCAGATTGCTCAGTCACAGCTATTTGATAATTCGGGCAAATAACAGTAGATTCCAAGAACTTAGGGGACAGTGGCTCTTTCTGACTAACTTGTTTCCAGGTGGTATATAGTAAGGAAGGCAAATCTCAGTCCCAAGCCTACCACCCTACATCCTTTGGCACATAAGACCATAGTCATGCAGGATGCTTTTTTATTGGCTTCTTCCCTTAATCTCTCTGCCAAATACCTTCCATGTCAGCTCTACTTGTGGTATGTACAGTCATATTCTCTTGGGAGTATCAGCTAGCCAGCCAGAACAAGATACCAAATCCTCTGGTAAGAGATAGGACATTTGACCCAATGTTAAATTGGGTCAGTTTCAGGCTGGAAACATCACACTGAATGTGCTCACAGACAGGTAGAAGCACAGGTAATTTAGTCTATTAAAAGCTACTCAGCTGTGTGTGTGTGTGTGTGTGTGTGTGTGTGTGTGTGTGTGTGTGTGTGTGTGTATTTTGTAAGAGTGTGGGCACATGTGTGTGTATGTGTGTGGAGGTCCAAAGTTGATGTCAGGAGTCTTCTTGATCACTTTTTACCTTATTCAGTGAGGCGGGATCTCTCATTTAAACTCAGAGTTCCTCAACACATTCTAGCCAGCCAGCATGCTCTGGGAATCCCCAGTGTCTGTCTCCAGAGTGCTGAGATCACAGGCAGGCCACCACTCCCCTGGCATTGCTGTGATGCTGGGGACCTGAATTCAAGTCCTGACACGTGCACAGCAAGTGTTTTAACCAACGGGTTACCTCCCTAGTTCCCCACCATGGTTCCCTGATAAGGCTACGCCGACGGGCCAGCGAGCACCATCCTCTCCAGCTGTGGAATCACGAGTGCACTGTCGCATGTGGTTTTTATTTTTATGTGGGTTCCTCTTATCTAAGACTAGTTCTCATGCATGCACACCAGCTACTTCGTGGACTCAGCTACCTCCCCACCCCCTCAACCAGCCTCGGAAAAGGCATTTCTAACTCTATTTACAGCCGTGACCAATCTCTCCACCACACGTGGAAGAGGAGAGAGTGAAAGCACTTACAGTACTCCCGAGCGTCTGCTTTTGAATGGGCACTGAAAAATCCAAGGGACCCCTGCATAGCTTATTCCTTATAAGGGGTGTTACCAGGTCTTCTTAAAGCTATTCTGGAAATAAGCACGGAGGTTCTTCAGAAGGTTAAAAAGAGACTTACCATACCAGTGAGCCGGCTACACCACTCTTGAGTGTTTACCTAAAGGACCTCAGGCCAACACACCACAGAAATACTTGCTAACTGCAACACTGTTCACAACTAAGAGACTAAACAGACTAGATGTCTATTAAGAGAGAGAAGAAACTTGGTGGTGCTGGCCCACGCCTTTAATCCCCAGCACGTGGGAGGGAGGCAGAGGTAGGCTCTGTGCGTTCAAGGCCAGCCTGGTCTACAGAGCTAGTTCTAGGACAGGCTCCAGAGTTACAGAGAAACCCTGTCTCAAAAAAAACTGAGAGGGGGGGAGGGAGGGGGAAGAGAAATAATAATTCCAGATTCTTAGCGGTCACTGGCCCGCATTCCCCTGCTTCTGTTTCTCGCACTGATTCACCAGAAGGAAATTCTCTGGCTACAGTTATTTGAGAACAGAGTCTGTACCACTGTTCCCTATCACCTCGGACCTGAGCACAGACTATTATGTGCCGCTGAACCCACTCTCTGGGCTTCCTGATAGCTGGCAGGCAGTTTCAAGCTCTCATGCCTCATGCAGCCCTGTGATCACGATCATGAGGGGGGCAGTAGTGTTTTCACGGTGCCCAAGTCTAGAGGAGAGAACAATGTTTAGCTTTTGTGCTCTCAGAATTTCTCAGTTCTTACACATTTTGCGTTACATGCTGACGTGTCCATGAGGCTGTGAAACAGGATTTTTCCAAGCTTTGATATCACAAACACCAACTGACAATATTTTTAAACATAGGCATAAGAAATGCTATTTTTCAAAAAACTGTCTTGTTAGGACAGCAGCAAGCGTCAACAATATCAAAGACTGAATACACAACAGAAACAAAGCAAAACCATTTGATCTTCAAGTAGAAGGGTAGTAAATTGTTTCAACATTTTTCAGAATCATTAAATGGTTTCAAGGTTTTTTTTTCCCCCTGAGACAGGGTTTCTCTGTGTAACAGCCCTAGCTGTCCTGGACTTGCTCTGTAGACCAGACTGGCCTTGAGTTCAGAGATCAGCCTGCCTCTGCCTCCTCAGTCCTGGGATTAAAGGTGTGTGCCACCACCACTGCCTCACAGTTGTTTCAGGTGTTATGAGTATGTTCTCCAGGCACACCTATAGGCTGGTCATGGAATACAAGTACCCCCAGGCACACAGTGTGAGGAACATCATGGTGGTCCACAATAACAGGTCTCCTTTATTATGTTGGGAGGGTTATTTATTACATATATATTTTTCTTGAAAAAATATTATTTAAGAACTTCACAGACTCATATAATGTGTTTTGACTAAATCAACTCCCCATTCCTTCTTCGCCAATTCTTATTCCCTTTCCAAGTTTTCCCTCTCAACTTTGATGTGGGATTTCCCTCTGTATGCTGTGATTACCATTCATGAATAAAGAAACTGCTTTGGGCCTATAGCAGGGCAAAACTTAGCTAGGTGGGGAAAATTAAACTGAATGCTGGGAGAAAGAAGGGCAGAGTCAAGGAGAACCCATGTAGCCCCGCCAGAGATAGATAGACTTAACTTTATCCCATAAGCCACAGTCACGTCGAGATACACACATTAATAGAGATGGGTTAAATTAAGATGTGCTAATGGGCCAAGCAGTGATTTAAATAATACTGTTTCTGTGTGATTATTTCAGGTCTAAGTGGTTTATTACTACACAACTTGATGTGCTCTTTTTACATACCGATTGTCCACTTAGTGGCTGCCTATATGTGCACAGGTGCAGGACCATCTACTAGAGAAAGCATGGCATTTCAGGATACTTGATCACACTGTGTACACCAAGACTGTGTTAATAAAATTACCCTTTGACCATGAGGTGGAGCCAATAGCGAGTTGACAGAAATTAGTCATAGAGAATACCAGGGAGTCAGGAAGATGGATAAAGAGATGCACAAGAGTAGGAGGGAGGGGCTTGGAGTTTGACTGCCTTTTTGATTTGGGACTGTTGGAGAGATGCTCTCCTGCTGGTCAAAGAGGAAGGTCAGCTGGTTGCTTCCTGGCCTCTCTGTGCTAGCACGTTTTCGCCCCAGAATTGGGCTCTTGAGTTTTTATTGAGAAATAGAATGATTGAGACTTTAGCAACAGTGGCTTGAGCAGTGGGCACTGACTGTGGGACCACAGACAGCAGTGAAAACAACACATGGGTACCCTCTCAGGGATTACATCCCAGAAGAAAACTGACTCTCCTTCCCCCAGCAGTCATCAGTGGCCAATGTCTCCTCAGCTAAGGGTAGGATTGCACAAGCCCCTACCCATCCAAGCTCATCTTTTGACTGGCTTGCTCTTGTGCAGCATCCAAAAGGCAATTAAAGAAAAGAGAACAGATGCCTATGAAGCTACTTGACTTTGTCCTTCAGTCTCTACCATCCTGTCCGTGGTGCTTTTGGAGGGAGCAGGACTCTAGAAGACTGAGAAAGACCCTGCAGGGCAGAAGGCAATACTGGTGAAGCTCCTCAGCA
The DNA here is from genome assembly GCF_903992535.2 of Arvicola amphibius. Classification (NCBI taxonomy): domain Eukaryota; kingdom Metazoa; phylum Chordata; class Mammalia; order Rodentia; family Cricetidae; genus Arvicola; species Arvicola amphibius. The sequence continues at coordinate 69,186,859 of NC_052058.2, forward strand.
GCTGCAATGGAGAGGAACACAGGACAGTCATCAGTCAGACTGCTCAGAGGGCAGAGTGGCCAAGATACTGCTAGCCACCACCTCATCCATAGCCCAACCACCACAACATGCCAGGAAGCAGGAGTGGGTAGAAAAGTTGGTGAAGATGTAACAGCCATCACGTCTCCTGCTGTGCATTTTCTCCTCTCTCCCATCTTGCCTCTCCTCCCCCTCCTCTCACCTCTCCACTTCCATCACTCATTTCTCTGTAAATAATTGCTAAAGGGCAAACTCTTTTTAATTTAAAACCATGACTATTATGCAAATAGAAAATGAACATATGTCAGACATTGCATTTAGTTCATCCATAAATGGTGTAATCAGGAAGACATGGCAACTGGTCTAAAGAATTCCAGCAACCCTGTAGAAATGGAGAACAAGGAATTTGGAAGTGGATTTATAAATAAGTGCAAGATATAACCACCTTCGGGGGAAAGTCAACTAGTTTGCATTTCCGTAACAAATTCATTTGTCTTATTACCATTGCTATACAATTTACAGAGTTGTAAAATAGTTCAGAGCCAATGAAAGGTGTGATAATTTAGACGAGTAAGCTACCAAGGATATGCTCTGGTTCATGGTAATTACATTGTTAAGTGTTAGCTACTATTTATTATTACAAAGTTATATGTTTGGAATCAGAAAGATTATGATTCAAATATTACATCAGCTGCTTATTAATTAGATGTTTGAGAAAGGAAACTCTTTCTCAGCTCAATTTTCTTATCAGCATGTACTCTGAGCTTATTTCATAATACTGAAGAGTAAATAGAAAATGCTTATAAAGCAGCCAGCATGGAGCCTAGTAAAGCAAGAATACAATAGAATTCTTTTTACTGATATTTAATAACACAATTTTGTTATTGTAGTTTATTAAAATTGGCATTTTAAGCAATGTTAAAACTTTTATTTGCTAGTAATAATCAATTACTATTTCCATTATTAGCACCATAACACTTTTTTAACGTAGCTAGGTTTTTTTTAAATTTATTTTTAAAGTGTGTGTATGTGTGTATGTGTGTGTGTGTGTGTGTGTGTGCGTGCACGCATGTGAAATCTGTGTCTACAGATGACCTCAAAGTTCAAAAGAGGATATCAGATCCTCAGAGCTAGCGTAATGGGAGTTTGCAAGACACCAATGTGGTGTTGGGATCCAACTTGTGTCTTCTGCAAGAGCAGCACGCGCTCTTCAGCACTGAGCCATCTCTCTGGGCCCCGTAGCTGTATTTTAAATCATAAATACATTTTTAAAATGCACTTCAAGTATTGTGTCATAGAACCTTACCTATAATTTCTGTATTGTTTCCAAAATAATGATTGAGCATATGTATGTTTACATTTTTTGTTTTCTTTTCTAAATAAGTGATTTTTTAACCCTAGACATGGGAGGGGCTTTTTATTGTTTCACAGGAGTAAAACACCACAGACAGACAGACAGACAGACAGACACACACACACACACACACAGATTGAGAGAAAGGGGGGAATCAATAAATAAGATAGGAAACTTCAGGGAACCCAACCTGTTCATTCCTCCAGTTTTAGAAATAGGAAACTGCTATTCAGAGACACTAAGCCATTGGCCAGTGCCCCCAATCAGTCATCAACATAAACAGCAAGCAAAAACCAAGTCTCTTGATTGGAATTTCTCTCAGTCTTCCTGTTGTGCATCCTCACCTGGCTGGTTACAGCTCACACAGGAACTGTTCCCTACACTTCCTCTGTGCACACCGAATTTAGAAATCAAGGCCTAAAGCAGCGAGGAGCACAGACAGGCTGTGCCTGAAAGGGAGGTCGCGCTTGACCGGAGCTGAGCAGCCGCTGTCCAGGGTGGAAAGAGCAGTCTGCTCATCCACAGTGCTGGTGATTTATTGACTCCACCAGCACCCATGAAATATTCATCCAGCCCTTCCAGTCGCTGCTCCACTGCCTCCATCAGCCTCTGCTCCCTCCTCCGCCGAGATGGGAAGTTTGGAGAAGACACACCACACTGCAAAGAGGGCTCCTTTCGGAGCATCCCGGAGGCAGAACGTCAGTTCTCATCTTGATTTGTTGTCCTTTTTTCCAATACCATCATCGGTGTGATTGACTCCCCGGGCTCCCTCCTGACAGGCTTGAAAGCGAGGACTGTGAAAGCCGTGAGGGAGGCGGGGTTGGCTGGCTGGTTGGAGCGTGCCCCACCTGGGCTCCCTTTCCCCTGTAAACACAAAGCAGGCCTCAGGGAAGCAGCGCTTGTCTGGCAGGATCCTCCCTCTTGTCTGCGTCTAGTGCCTGGCATTGATGTGGGTTGTTTCATACCGCCTCTTCTTTGTGGTTACTATTGTTACTCATCAAGCACAGAAAGAAAGCCAGAGTGGTGGCTCAGCAGGTAAGGGAACCTGCCACCAAGCCTGGCGACTTGAGCTGGATACCTGGGAACCACGTGGAGGAAGGACAACACCAACTCCTTCAAGTTATCCTCCAACTGCTGTTTGCACGGCATCACACGTGGTGGGGGGCACACAGCACAAATATACAAAATAAATAAAATAGTAACAAAAATTAAAACCCAAAACGAGTCTTACCCACTTCCCTGATTACCCTTCATCAACTTCTGTCCTTTCCAGATTGTCCCGCTCTGCTCTCCTGGGTGTCTATTTCCCATACACGCTTTTCTTTTTGCACCCACAGTCACGCACTCTCTCTCGAAGAACAACCATTTCCCAGTATCCCACCATCCCTTCCTCCTTCCCTCTCTTTTTTTACTCTTTCCCATATCTGGTAGCAGAAGCTGTGTGTCCAGGGACAGACCATTACTCCGCAAACCCAGCAGGTTCCAAGCTCATTCACGACCTCTGTCTAATGTTTAGAGCCCTCTACTCAGCAAGCCAGCTCCGCCTACAACTCTTCCTCGCCAGAAAGGATCTCCATCCTATTACTAGGACAGGCCTGGGACACACTGAGGCTGGCCTCCCTCTTTCTCGCTGTTGCATCTCCGGTACCTATGGACACAAATCTTAGCGACTTCAAACAAGGGCCACATTTCTTTTGCTCATCACTTGTCACTGGGGCAGGGCTGCAGCAGAGGAAGCTGTGTCTTGGTTCGTTGTGATGCTGGAGGTCTGAACTGAGGACTCATTTCTAAGACTGCTCCTCCATTGGCTGGCATTGTGGTAGAGATCAGCAGAAGGAACCCAGAATGAGGGTCTCAGCTTCTCTCTGCCTCTTTATGGGCCTCCAGGCTTTAGTACAGTTGCTGCTGAGTAAATAGTCCAGGAGACACAAAGTGGAACACACCGGCCTTTTTAAGTCTGGACTTAAAGCCTCAATCAGCATTATTTCTTCTGTGTCTCTGATCAAGCAACCTGAGCTCCCATAGATTTAAAGGCGGAGTCATAACACGCCCTCTTAAAGGAGAGTGTCTGAGAACATGGGCTCTGTTTGGTAAGGCTTTTTTAAATCTACATTTCCCTGCGTGCTCGCTTTGTCCTTGAGCGCCTTTCTCCACCGTGCCCCACTCTTTCTCCCAAATTCTTCCCGAGAGTTACCCTGCTAACCCCTTCATAAACCTCCACCCTCAGGGCTGCACCACGACACCCTAGCATTTGTGATTCCGTGTGAGAATTGTTCATGATACAACTTCCTTAAAAGGCTGTGTGTGCCACAGAAGCCTGTCTTGAAAGGTTTCAGAAGTAGGGATGGGGTGCGGAATATTGAGAGGGGCAGTGAGATGGATTACAGGGGAGTAAAGAGTTTGTTAGAAGAGTTATTAATGCCATGGACAGATACACATAGTGGGGCTCATTACAAGACTTACTGATGCCATCGACAGATGCACATAGTGGGGCTCATTACAAGACTTACTGATGCCATGGACAGATGCACATAGTGGGGCTCATTACAAGACTTACTGATGCCATGGACAGATGCACATAGTGGGGCTCATTACAAGACTTACTGATGCCATGGACAGACAAACACAGTGGGGGCTCCAAGAAGTTCATGCACCAGCACCAGAGTCAAACATCCCAGTGAGGTCTTCTGAAGAAAAGATCAGAGACCGTGGTTCAGAAATGGAAGTCTCTTCTTATACTCTTCTGAGGGTTGGGGAGGGGTTCACAGTACAAGTCTGTAGCCAGGATCTTTGGTTTCCAGGAGTGGGGCAGGGAAGAGGGTAGGGAGCAAGATGTATATATAGCCACTCATCCTCCCTGTGTTGTTAGCTCACTTTCCAGGTAAGAGACCCTGGCCCTGGCATGCCTGGTATCTAGGCACTCACAGACAATAAATATCTCAGTGTGGTGCCCGTTGGCATCTGTGAGAGGTGTCTGCAGGTATTACGACCCAAGAACAGGCTGGATTCTATTATATTCTTATGTGCCTTCTCCACTTCATGTGCCCCAGAACCAAGCCCAGAGCTGGGGAAAGACTTCAGGCAACATTTACTGCATGGAAAAAGGTTTCCCTCTGTCAAATCTCCCCACCATCCAGAGTGGCAGAAGCAGGGTGTTATTTCTCTTCCACGGCTTTACACTCTTATCTTACACAACAAGAAACAAACAGACATGGCAAAGTTATGTTGTTAGCCACGGTCACAGCCTGCATGGTAACAGAGTCGCGGGGAATTCATTTCTTTAAAGGTAGGTGGAACATCATGACTCTAGGGATGACAGGGTGAAGGCTAAGTAAACGACCAGATGAGGGTATGTTGCTGTTTGCAGAAAAAAACTCTGGGGTTACTCGCCGAAGTCTCTACTACAAGTGGAGTGCAGCTATCCTTGGTACATCCAGTTAACCCAAACGCCAGATAATCAGCGTGAGCAGGAACCGTGCTTTGTGCAGAGGGAGGCTGCTCTCCCACTAAAAGGTGCAAGCAAGGGTTTGTTAGTATTCTCAAGAGACTCTTCAAGCCACAGAGAGACCACTGTTATCAGAAAGAGGCTGTGTCTAGGGCCCAAGTGTCTGTGTCAATTGCTTATTTCACGGGAGTTAAAACCTCAGGAACAATACAGCATCCTTCAAGGACATGTGGTATCCTGTGCTCTGATTTCATGCTTAATAAGCTCCTTCTGTTCACTGATTTGATTTCTTGTGCATTTTTCCATTGTGAAATGTTCTCTTGTCAGTGGATCCAGGTACTTCAGTTACCATGAGGGACCCTCCCTTATTGTAAATCCACACACTGGCATTCCAGCTTTTAAACCAGTTTCTTCTAAATTTGGTAAGAGAGAAACAAAAAAAAATCCTTGCACACAGATATACGATTTTTTTGTTTTCCCTAATAAGCACACACACACACACACGCACACACACACACACACACACACACACACACACACACTACCTACATACTTTTACACTGTAAGAAATCTAAACGCCAAACCACCATCTCCACCCCTGCTCCCAGCCTCTCTCTGATGATCACCAGAGACGATCATTAGTTAGAAATCACATGCAGCTTTCACTCCCTATCTATTCATTTGTTCATGGAGCAAGCATGCATTTGTAAACAGCCCTTTCGATTGTCATGCAAACCAGATCCTGTTACACATTTTCTTTTTTTGCACACATGAGGATCCTTTTTATATTGGTCCATAAAACTTCACCTTCTTGTTTCCTGTGACTGTATTTTTTTATAAGTAGGACTTACCAAGGTTCTCCTAAAAAACAGAGCTGAGAAGATGATAGATAGATAGATAGATAGATAGATAGATAGATAGATAGATGGATGATAGATAGATGATAGATAGATAGATAGATAGATAGATGATTGATAGATAGATAGATAGATAGATGATAGATAGATAGATGATAGATAGATAGATAGATGATAGATAGATAGATAGATAGATGGATGATAGATAGATAGATAGATAGATAGATAGATGATAGATAGATAGATAGATGATAGATAGATAGATAGATGATAGATAGATAGATGATAGATAGATAGATGATAGATAGATAGATGATAGATAGATAGATGATAGATAGATAGATGATAGATAGATGATAGATAGATAGATAGATAGATAAATAGATAGATAGATGGATGATAGCTAGATAGGTGATAGAGATTTATTGTAAGAAATTGGCTCATACAAATATGGAGGTTACCAAGGCCTAAGAATTGCCAAATGAATGGGCAAGTTAGAAACCCCTGAGAGCTGTTGGTATGGTCTGAGCCAATACAATCAAAACCCAGGAGAGATGATTGTTCCATGGTTAAGAGGCACTGTCTGTTTTTCCAGAGGTCCTGAGTTCAAATTCTAACACCTATATAGCAGCTCACAACCATCAGTAACTCCAGTTCCAGGGAGATCTGATGGCCTCTTCTGGTTTCTGAGAGCACCAGACACGCGACATGCAAGTGGTACACAGACATATATGTAGGCCAAACACCCATGCACATACAATTAAATTAAAAAAGAAATATCAGACATCTAGCCAGAAGCCATGCAGAAGCCCATGATCCATTCTGCCATTGACTATAAAGGGCAGGGAAGCTTCTTACGCAATGGTATTGAAGACTGTGGACCCGCAATTGCGAATGGGAGACAGAGAAGGCTTCTGTGGCAACCCCTCTCCCCCATCCCCACCACCCCAACAAAGAAACAGTCTAGACAGGAAGCCCTCAAAGAGAACTTTTAAAAGCTGTGGTAGGGATGCTGAAGCGTAGCTCTTCACAGCTGATGGATTCTGGTGGGGTGGGGGAGGGGAGGACTCGATTTTCTCTAAGAGACTGGCTACCGGGAGTTTGGCCATGCTCCAGAGAATACATGAGCAATACAAACTGGACTTGGTGCTTTTTCCTTCTTCTTCTTTTGTTTTGTGAGAGGTCACAAGAGCTCGGGGGCAGGAGGGTGGACCAGGAGGACTGGGAAATGAAAGCGGTCAGAGTGCATTATGTGAAATTTCCAAATAATCAATAAAAATATTATGTTAAAAAATCAGGATGAGTCAATATTCAGTTTGACAAGAGGCAGAGAAAGCTTGTGTTCCAGTCAAAGGTCACTAGGTAGGAAGACGTTTCTGTCCCCCTGGGAGAGTCAGACTTCTTGCTCCATTCATGCCCCCAAGTGACTTGAGGAGGCCTGCCGGATTTGTGGAAAGCAGTCTGCTTTATTTGATCTGTAGGTTTAAATGGCCAAAACCACTCTCACAGAAACACCCAGGGTAACCTTTGACCAAAAGCAGGGCAGCCTACAGGCCATCAAGTTGATATCTGAAATTAGCCACCACTCCGGGGTACACTGCCATTTCAGAATGGCAGATTCATTGCTTTTATTTTTCCTTTCTCCCTCCCTCCCTCCCTCTCTCCCTCCCTCCCTCCCTCCCTCCCTCCCTCCCTCCCTCTCTCCCTCCCTCCCTCCCTCCCTCCCTCCCTCTCTCGCTTGCTTCCTCCCTCACTCCCTCCCTCACTCCCTCCCTCCCTCCCTCCTTTCCTCCTTCCTTTCCTCTTCCCTTCCTCCCTTCTTTCCTTCTCTTTTTATTTTTCTATTAGAAATGCTACTGTAACAAATCTTTATTCTGTAGGTTACATTCCTAAAATAGGAATTGCTGGATATAGTAGGCACAATAGTGACCCTTTGTCCAAAGCGCCTATGCCCCAAGCTATGGGACAGCCCAGTATGTTAGATTGCACGGCAAAGGAGACTGATATTGGAGAAGGAATTAAGTTTCCTCTTTGGCTGACAACAGGGAAGTCATAAAAAGTCATTACTCAAACTTTTGAGTTTTGCAAATATTTTCTGCCACCCCTCACCTCTGTGTTAACTCTATGTCAACTCTCCTATGCAGACTGAGGTCCTTCATACCCAGGGCTCTGTGTCTTGCTTAGAGGGAGAGTGATGTCTAAGCCAAAGACACTGCATCCTCCTGCCTGACCCAGGTGATAAGATAAATAAATGCGGGAGTAACTCCGGTACACTTTTGAGGATTCATTTCCTTACTAATTATTGTATTCATGAAAAATAATTTTTTTCTGAGTCTACTCTGCATGTGGGAGGGAGAAAAATGAACACAGTGTTCAGTGAAAAGGAAGCTTAGTGGGAGTTAGGGGGCAAGGCAAGAGAACAGGCACAGTGAGCCACCAGACTGGCAGTCTGCGATAGATGCTTGGGTAGTGCCCGCGGCACCCCACACTCAGTCCACGAGGCTTGGTAGAGATGGTTTAGGAGACAGGAGCAGGGGAGCAGCCTAGGGATGTCGACAGGGAAGAGCAGAACAGGAGTGAGACGTTGCAGCCATTTCATAGAACGGGGGAGGCATGGTCACGAATCACGAGTCTGCAAGGGCCAGCAGTGCCTGCGGAAGTCTGTATAATTCAGCCTTGTCTTTTTCCTGAATGCACTGTGCACTGTTCGGAGTTGGAAGAAGAAGAAGTGTAGGCTAGCCTTTAACAGAGCCTGTGCTATCTGTTCTCCTGAGAAGAGATGCTGGACTGGCTTAGGAAGGAGGCAGGGGCATGAAAGTAAAGCATTCCAGACAGATGAGTACACTGGACAGACAAGTGATTCATCCCCTCACATCTCCCCGTTCGTGTTTTGTGCATCAACACAATATACAGTATGTCTCTACACGGGAGCCCTTTGTGAACTCAAAAATCATTTACTATGCATGTCTTTGCAGAGAGAGGTAAAAATCACTGTGTTTAACACACGGAGGCATTATTGATGCATGCCACACTTAATGTTTTATATTTAATATTCTGTAGATGGGCTTGGTGTGATGATTTAAGAGTTTTATGGAGGTCTGTTATATGCATTCCATAAACACCATCACAAGGTTTTGCATTTGGATCATCTTCCAAGCAAAGGACATGCAGGGGACCATAGCCTGATGCTGGGAAATGGCAGCTGGCCACACAATCATACCCTGAAACCGACGGCGCTCTGCTATGTGCTGTGCCGTCAAGCTATGAAGTGCAGTAGGCATTACACACGCTTTTTACTTAGGATATTTTCAATTCACAATGCTTTTATCAGAACCTTCTTGTCAGCGACTGAGAAACACCTGGGACTGAATGCATAACTCAAGCACCTGCCAGCCCACCCTCTATTTCCTCCTGTCCGCCTTGTGTAGGTGATCACACATGTTTGTGATCTGCAGTGGGCTCCCGGTCACTTCGTAGGTCCTCAACATATGAAAATCCTGGACCTGTAGCTAAGAGTTCATCTCTGTCACCTAGGAACCAGTACAGGTGTGGCTGAGGAAGAAGAAAACTCTTTCTATTGTACCTGTGTTCTATATAATGCCACTTCTTCCCTCGGGGCTATAGGAACAGCACTTTATTAAAGCCATGAATTAGCTGAAGGGGCTTGTAATAGTTACATGAAGGAGTTTGTGCTATGGATTATGTAGGATTTTCACCATGGTCTGACTAGCAAGACTTCCTCTGCTCTGCCCTCACCACAGCTTAGCTTGTTTCCTGCTCCTGAGAGAGCAAGTGGGCACCTAAGGGAGAGGACAGGTACGTTGTCTGAAATGAAACTCATTTATTATTATTTATTATTTTCTCAGCTTCTCACAGGTGTCAAAAGAACCATTGAATGGCACCTTCAAGGTCTTCTGTCTGTCAGGCCAAACATTAGCTGCTACTGGATACATTATGTATAATCCACTACTCATCTCAGGCTATTGGCTCCACCCCACAATGTGAGGAGGTGCCAAAGGACTCGAAGGAAGATGGGGGATACTGGCTCATGTGACCTGACAGGACTTTTGCTGAGGTCGGGCAGTGCAAACACAGAGGCGGAAGTCACAATCTAAAGCTCTTGGAGAGGATTCAGAGGAACTAAGTTTCGTAGGTGAAACACGATTAATAAAAAGTCAGAGACAGATATTGGGGTTCAATCTGAAGGTCAGAAAAGCAAAACAGTCACCCACTGGCTCTTACCTCTACCTCTCAGTCTGAAATGGCGATCCTGCCTCCAGGAATCTCAGAATGAGACCGTGTGTGAGAGCTGTCTCCTCCTCTCTAGTTCTGGGATTAAGCGATGCACCCCTACCGAAGCCTGGTTTCTATGGTAAACTAGTGTGGCTACTGGGATTAAAGGTGTGTGTCACCACTGCCTGGTCTATAAGGCTGACCAGTGAGGCTGTTTTACTTTCCTGATCCTCAGAAAGGTTCTGATTATTAAAATAGAAATGAAATGCCACGACAGGTAGGGGCAGGGGTGCTAGTGCCATTATGCCCCTCTGTTCCTGGCGGAGGGGCACCACTGTCCAAGGATGAAGCAAATAGGATGATGCAAAGCTTGTTCTGGGGGTGCAATACGGCTGGGGTGGGGTGCGGATTTAATCATTTGTTAAATGCCCAACCTTGGGAGAGCGCTCGGTATCCACACGGGTGTTCAAGCTGCCCCTGGCGTGGTATCAAGCCCCCAGCATGAAGCACTGCAATCTCAGTTTCCATTCCTTGCTAAGGATTGGGAAGGGAGAGGCAGAATGGAGGAGGGCTGGGTAACGGAAGCCCCACCCTTTCTCCAGGAGCCTGCGCAGTAGCTGGTGTGGCAGACAGGAGCTCAGCTGGGCACCGAGGGGCTATTTGCAGTTTGATAGTCTCTGCTGAATTATTGATGCCTTCGCTGCCTCAGGACCTCCCCCTTGTTAACAAATCGCCATCCACATGAAAATTTAAAGAGGCAAATGAGGGCAATCTCTCAACCCATTATTCCCTCTTCTTTTGCCATCTGAGCTCTAATTTTAAGTCAATCAGTCCAGAAGTCCTCTCTTGGGAGATGGCATAGCTCAGATACCCTGAAAACCCATGTGTGAGAGCAACATCTGAGTTCTGAACTGTCCCTGGAATTGGGGACAGTGGTTCTGGCCAGGTGAGTGCTGACCATCTCAGTGCCATTGAACCAGGAAGTAGCACATCTTAGATACAGAAGAGGATGAAAAGTTTCAGAACGTGGTCCAAGTCTGGCATTTGGATGACTCGGGTGGCCCAAGAAATAGTGGTGAGTGTTTAATGAGAATAGTCTCCAAAACTCTAAAAAGCAGAAGACTGGGGCTCGAGAAACGGCTAAGAGCGTGGTGACCTGAATTCAGATCCCAGCACCCATTAAAAACCCAAGATTGCTTATACCCGCGTGTATAACCCAAGTACTGCAGGCGATAGAGACAGCAGATTACTGGGGCTTGCTGACTGCCAGTCAAACTCTAGATTCAGTGAGAGACCCTGCCTCAAATGAATAAAATATGGAGCAGGATACTTGACCTCTTCCTCCAGCCTCCATAAAGGCAAAGATGCTAACACCTGTGTATACTCACATGCATGCTACACATATCACATGCACGCACACACAAATTTTTAAAATCATATGTGTAATGAAGCTTGTATAATCTTTTCGTTTTAAAAGTTATTTTTATTTTACGTGTATGGGTGTTTTGCCTGCATGTATGTCTGTGTGCCACATGTATGCAGTGCTCTTAGAGAACATAAAGGACCACTGAATCCCCTGGACCTGGAATTACAGACAGCTGTGAATCTCCTGTGGTCCTGGGAATTTTAATTTCATCCCGTAAGAGAAAGGAAGCATTTTGAAAGTCTGGTTGTACAGTGTCTGGAATCTCATGGCGTTTGTAGTAAAGATCGAGTGACATACAATGTTTGAACATGCATTGATAATCTTAAGTAGTAGCCAGTCTAGTTTTTGCTACTTTTATAATATGGTGACATCTTTACCTTGCTCTTCCCATTCAGTGGGTCAGTAATTCTTATCCCTATAGGATGGCTAGGTAGACTGAGGCAAAAGTCGGGGATGGGACAGTCGCTTTATCATCTCTTCCCTGACTACCAATGAGCTGTCATCTTACGTAAATAGAGGGCAAACAGGGTCTCGGGGACAGCATTGCTGATACATGTATTTCTAGTCTAATGTTGCCGGTTATAATGCAATTTGGCTGATGCAAGCTTCTTGAAGTAGTCAAAACCCAATTAACCTCAATATCTGCTTTCATATTTACCTTCCATACCCATTAGGCTCTGGCATCACTTCTAATTTATATTCTCCAGTCCATAATATTGGTGGCCAGCAGCCCCCTCAGACCCTTCATTAACCCGGCTGTCCTCTGAACCATCTCATAGTGGGCCTGGTAGTTATTCTTACTTAAGACGTTCAAAGGTTAACTTCCACATGGATCATATTGATTTGAAAGTATCTGTGGTGTGCAAGGTTAAATTCTAGCAATTGTGAGGTGTATAGCTTGTTTATCACTCACTTTGGACAGTGGATGCTATTATGACTTCATGTCATCCTTCTGGACACTAAAGACATTTTTACCAAGCTGGGAAAGAACCCTAGATCATGTCTCATGAACAGTGGAGAACTCTGAAGGATGACTGCCAACAATGTCAGATGCTAGCAGTCATGCGCGCGCGCACACACACACATGCACACACACACACACACACACACACACACACATATACCCCTCCCCTTTAGGAGACATTGGTTTGAGACAAAAGCTGGAGCCCTGGTCTGACTCTGCAGCCCACATGCACACTGGAACCCTCTAGGAGTGGGAGGAGCCATGCTGGTTCCTCAGAATGTGAGGGTGGCAAGCTCGGAGGAACTGTCTTGCTTTGGAAACACCGTGCATTTCTAAAATGCCTTCATCTCCATCTTCACTGATGTCAATCTCATGCACACTGGAACCCTCTAGGAGTGGGAGGAGCCATGCTGGTTCCTCAGAATGTGAGGGTGGCAAGCTCGGAGGAACTGTCTTGCTTTGGAAACACCGTGCATTTCTAAAATGCCTTCATCTCCATCTTCACTGATGTCAATCTCCTGGTTGGAAAGCAAGCTACAGCACAGCCCCACCGTGTAGGCAACTGGCTTTGGCTCTTGTTTGGTTGGTGCTATGGTTTGAACACAGGACCTTCAACATTAAATGCTCTCCCAGCAAGCTACGACCCTAGATCTTACTTATTTTATTGTTTATTTATTTTATTGTGGTTTTAGATTTTGTTTCATTTTTTACTGTGGAGGTATTTTTTATATTTATTTATTTATTTATTTATTATGTATACAATATTCTATCTGTGTGTATTCCTGCACCAGACCTTATTACAGGTGGTTGTGAGCCATCATGTGGTTGCCAGGAATTGAACTCAGGACCTTTGGAAGAGCAGGCAATGCTCTTAACCGCTGAGCCATCTCTCCAGCTCCTGTGGAGGTGTTTTAGAAGTTGGGCTTTATTTCCCCTTCTGTGGCCACCTTTAAAGTTACTTTTTTGGAGTTACATGCAATGTTGTAAGTTTCATTATAGCTTTTCGGTAGCTGTGTGTGGTTCCACTTTGTTCTCATTCATCCCCCTCCCCTCGCTGTTTTTAAGACTCACATTGGCTTCAAACTCACTCCCTCAAAGTGCTGATCTTTCCCACAACCTCCCAAACACTGGGATTCTATATTTTTTTTCTTTAAAGACATCTGCTGGGTCAAAATTAGGGCAGGCCAGAAGCCACAGGTCTGAAGCTTCTTCCGGGGTCAGTGGGCATTTCTGAAGGGCTATTCTGGCTGGGAACTGTGAAGCCAGGTTAATTATTCGGGTCTGCAGAGCAACTCCACTAAAGGTTTTCACGTCCCCTGATGCCACTAAATGCCACGTGGTCCTTCCTGCGTCCCCCAGGGCCGCTTATGGTTTTTACTGCTTCATTCATGATATCTTTTCTTAAAGATCTTCATTAAATTTTTTTTGCAGGATTGGAGCATGGCAAAGTAGGGTCCTTCAACGTCATTCAGCATGCTCCCCAGAACCCAACAAGCACCCCCATAGAACTGTTTCCTTTCTATGAAGAAAGACTGTCTGGTAGGAAAGGCCTCCAACACACACCCTCCCCCTTAGGCGACTCTGGACTCCTTTTCAAGGCTGGAATTACCCAGAATCTCACCCAGGAGGACCCGACTCGGCAGCCAGGACACACAGGGAACACAGAGCAGCATGCAGGACTTCATCTCCACCACCCCATTCCTAGAACTTACCAGACACCTTGGGGTTTATCTAGGGATCTAACAGTAGATCTAGTTTCTCTGACTCTGTCACTTTTGAGGTTAGAGTCACAGACACTGTCGGGTATGCGGGGTGGGGTGTCAGGGCTTACATCAGGTCTTGCTTTCAGGAAATGGCAGAGCCAGGACTGAAGACAAGCCTGTCACTCTTAGGCCCATCTTCTGCGTCATCCTTGGGTGTGTAAACTCCAGTCACACATAAGCTACAAGGACAAGCTCTTCCACTGTGCCTCCTCCTCGTCTCCCTTCCCCACTGGCTCCCAAACCAACCACAGCTTAGTTTACGACACTCCATAAATCCTTCTTCCACGGCTTCTCAATGGTTCTGCCTTTCCATACTTTTATTTTCAAGTGGTTTCAGTTATCCAAAGTCAACCGTGTTCTGGAGATATTAACTATTAAGCAAATTATTAACTTTATTAAAAGAAATAGAAATGTGCTAGTTTAAAATCATGTTACATTTAGTAGCATACATTATTGTATAAAGAAATCTTGTAGCACTCTGCTTCATCCTACCAAGACCCCAATCCCCCTTTTGTTCCTTGGATCCACACTGATTTTGCTATTCTTCCTCTAGTTACTTAGTAGCTGGCTCAGTTATAAGATCAAGTGCCAAGGTATCACAGTGCTTACACTGAAGAAACCCTTATGTGGTAGCCTAATGCTGTCACAATGACTATGCGCCTGTTACCATCTCTTTACTAAGCACTGTGCCATTTCCTATCATTACATAAAGGTGGAGTGCAATAAACCCCAGAAACAGAGGGCATATTCACACCACGCATAGCAAAGCACAATTTCTCTATTTTATTATTTTTCATCTTTTAATGTATCTAATTTACAAAGTTGAACCTTGTTATAGATAAATATTTTCAGAATAGAACAAAAGCATAGTATATATAACTTCAAGACCATGCACAGTTTCATGCAACCACTGGTTGAGGACTTGAACTATAACCCCAGAGAGCAGGGGACCCCTATTCTCCTCCTTAGTGTAGACTTTTACAAAACATGTATGTTTTAAAGTTCTGTGTATTTTACTGCCTCCCTTGATGGAGGCTGAAGAAAGCATTTCTTGCTTTCTCTCCCTGACATTCAGGAAAGACACTGTCACATGTGACTTGTCTTCCCCTGAATGTTTCATGACTCTGGAACTTACCTGAATGAGTCACTCTCTTTAGCTACATGACTTACTATAAAGCTGCCTTGCAGGTAACAGAGAAAACAGCCGTCAGGGTCTTAGGGGGATGTCAGACTGAACTTATCTCATGGGGCCTCCCTTAATACCCACTTCACTGTCTCATCTGTGTGCAGAGAATCAAAGTGTCCCTGACACCTTCAGGCCTAGCCTCCTTCAGGTGAAGCTGACTTCCTTTCCTTGTCAATGGTCCCTGGAAGCCCTCCCTTACAGATAATGGGACAGAGACACTCAGCATGGCTTGCTCAGTCTCTGAGCACACTGGAGACCAAGAGATGTATACAGAGCACTGCTTATGATGGAGTCTATCCTGTGAGCAGCAGCCGGAGCCAGCAAGCAGCTCTTGATGACATGTTTCTCTTTGGCTCACTCGACAGCTCCTAACCCATGTTTGCTGTCTAATTACCTTCCCTGTAATCTGCTCCTGCAGACTTTCTCTCCTGGCTGCCAGCACTTAACAGCTTTCCTCACAGATTTCCTAGAAAACGCATATGTCCTGCTTCTTGGCAGGGGTCACAGGTGAGGGAATTCTGCTGGGTGGAGCTACACCCTGTACCGTTAGTAGGTTTTAGTATCAAAGTATAAAGTGTTACTAGGCATCGCAGAGATCACAGGCTGCAGGGGGCACTCCATCTTCAGTGTGTATGTGTGTGTGTGCGTGTGCGTGCTCATGTTCGTGTATTCAGTGCTGGCACATACTGTGCCTGGGTATCGATGCAGGTAGAGGTCAGAGATTGGTATCAGGCACCTTCCTTAATCAATCTCTATACTGATATTTCATTTGTATTTTATCGAGCTATACATTTTTCTCTGCTCCCCTCACTTCCTCTTCCCTTCCTTCAACCCCTCTCATAGTCCCCATGTTCCCCATTTACTCAGGAGATCTTGTCTTTTACTGCTTCCCATGTACACTAGATCCATGTATGTCTCTCTTACGGTCCTCATTGTTGTCTAGGTTCTCTGGGATTGTGATTTGTAGGCTGGGTTTCTTTGCTTTATGTTTAAAAACCACCTATGAGTGAGTACATGTGATAATTGTCTTTCTGAGTCTGGGTTACCTTACTCAATATGATGTTTTCTAGCTCCATCCATTTGCTTGCAAATTTCAAGATGTCTTTATTTTTTCTGCTGTGTAGTACTCCATTGTGTAAATGTACCACATTTTCCTTATCCATTCTTTGGTGGAGGGGCATTTAGGTTGTTTCCAGGTTCTGGCTATGACAAACAATGTTGCTATGAACATAGTTGAGCACATATCCTTGTGGTACAATTGAGCATCCTTTGGATATATACCCAAAAGTGGTAGTACTGGGTCTTGAGGTAGGTTGCTTTCTAATTTTCTGAGAAATAGCCATACAGATATCCAAAGGGGCTGTACCAACTTGCACTCCCATCAGATATGCAGGAGTGTTCCCTTTACCCTACAACCTCTCCAGCATAAGTTGTCATCAGTGTTTTTGATCTTGGCCATTCTTACAGGTGTAAGATGGAATCTCAGATTTGCATTTCTCTGATGACTAAGGATGTTGACACTAAGTGTCTTTCAGCCATTTTGGATTCTTCTGTTGAGAGTTCTCTGTTTAGGTCTGTACTCCATTTTTAAAATTAGGCTATTTGTTCTTTTGATGACCAATTTTTTGAGTTCTTTGTATATTTTGGAGATCAGACCTCTGTCTGATGTGGGGTTGGTAAAAATATTTTCCCATTTGTAGGCTGCCATTTTGTCTTGTTGACCATGTCCTTTGCTTTATAGAAGCTTTTCAGTTTCAGGAGGTCCCCTTTATTAATTGTTTCTCTCGGTGTCTGTGCTACTGGGATTTTATTTAAGAAGTGGTCTCCTATGCCAATGTGTTCAAGTGTACTTTCACTTTCTCTTCTATAAGGGTCAGTGTGGCTGGCTTTATGTTGAAGTCTTTGATCCATTTGGATTTGAGTTTTGTGCATGGCAATAGATATGGGTCTATTTTCATTCTTCTACATGTTGATATCCAGTTATGCCAGCACCACTTGTTAAATATACTTTCTTCTTTCCATTTGATATTTTTTTGCTTCTTTGTTAAAAATCAGGTGTTTGTAGGTATGTGGATTAATATCTGGGTCTCAGTTTGGTTCCATTGGTCCTCCTGTCTGGTTTTATGCCAATACCAGGCTGTTTTCAGTACTATAGCTCTGTAGTAGAGTTTCAAGTCAGGGACTGTGATGCCTCCAGAAGTTCTTTTATTGTACAAGATTGTTTTGGTTATCCTAGGTTTTTTGCTTTTCCATATGAAATTGAGTACCATTCTTTTGAGGTCTGTGAAGAATTTTGCTTGGATTTTGATGCGCATTGCATTGACTCTGTAGATTGCTTTTGGTAAGATTGCCATTTTTATTATGTTAATTCTACCTAGCTAGGAGCATGGGAGATCTTTCCACTTTCTGGTGTCTTCTTATTTCTTTCTTCAAAGATTTAAAGTTCTTGTCATACAAGTCTTCCACCGAGATATCTTATGCTATTTGTGGCTATTGTGAAGGGTGATGTTTCTCTGATTTCTTTCTCAGCCCATTTATCATCTGTGTAAAAGAGGGCTACTGATTTTTTTTGAGTTAATCTTGTATCCTGTTACATTACTGAAAGTGTTTATGAGTTGTAGAAGTTCCTTGGTAGGATTTTTGGAGTCACGTATGTAAACTATCATATCATTTGCAAATAATGAGAGTTTGACTTCTTCTTTTCTGATTTGTATCCCCTTGATCTCCTTTTGTTGTCTTATTGCTCTAACTAGAACCTCAAGAACTATATTGAATAGATATGGAGAGAGTGGACAATCTTTACTTGTTGCTGATTTCAGTGGGATTGCTGTGAGTTTCTCTCCATTTAGTTTGATGTTGGCTGTTGGCTTGCTGTTTATTGCCTTTATTATGTTTAGGTATATACCTTATATCCCTGCTCTCTCCAATACCTTTATCATGAAGGGATGTTGTATTTTGTTGAAGGCTTTTTCAGCATCTAATGAAATGATCATGGGTTTTTATTTTTCAGTTTGTTTATATAGTGGATTACATTGACAGATTTTTGTATGTTGAACCAGACCTGTATCTCTGGGATGAAGCTGACTTGATCATGGTGGATGATTTTTCTGATGTGTTCCTGTATTCGATTTGCCAGTGTTTTATTGAGTATTATTGCATCAATGTTCATGAGTGAGATTGGTGTGTAATTCTCTTTCTTAGTTACATCTTTTATGTGCTTTGGGTATCAGAGTAATTGTAGCCTCATAAAAGAGTTTGGCAATGTTCCTTCTGTTTCTATTGTGTGGTGGAACAATTTGAGGAGTATTGGTATTAGTTCTTCTTTGAAAATCTTATAGAATTCTGAGCTGAAACCATCTGGTCCTGTTTTTTTGGGGGGGAGGGTGGGGAGTCTTGATGACTGTTTTTATTTCTTTAGCAGTTATAGGTCTATTTAATTTGCTTATCTGGTCTTGATTTAATTTTGGTAACTGATATTTATCCAGAAAGTTGTCCATTTCCTTTAAGTTTTCCAATTTTGTGGAGTACAGACTTTTGCTATATGACCTGATGATTCTCTAAATTTCCTCCATGTCTGTTGTTATGTCTCCCTTTTCATTTCCGATTTTGTTAATTTGGATGTTCTCTCTCTGTCTTTTGGTTAGTTTGGATAAAGGTTTGCCTATTTTGTTGATTTTCTCAAAGAACCAACTCTTTATCTCATTGATTCTTTGTATTGTTTTCTTTGTTTTTATTTTGTTGATTTAAGCTCTTACTTTGATTATTTCCTGCCATATAGTTCTCTTGGATGAGTTTGCTTCTTTTTTTTCTAAAGTTTTCAAGTGTTCTGTTAATTCACTAGTGTGGGATTTTTCCAGCAGCTCAGTCCTGCTCCTGTGGAGTTTGCCATCCCAGGTCTACTCCAACCCAGGTCACTGGCTCAATCCTGTGTCTGTAGATGTCCCTGGTCTGGATCTGCTCTCACTCCCGCAGGAGCTCACCATCTCAGGCCTGCTCTGGCCTAGGCCCTCATTTGTATTTTAATAGATAAAGCTTGCCTGAAGTTCAGAGAGTAAAACAGCCACACTGGTTAGCCTTACAGACCAGGCAGTGATGGCACACACCTTTAATCCCAGTAGACACACTAGTTTGCTGTAGAAACCTGAGGGGGGGTTAATGGTACACACCTTTAATCCCAGCACTACAGAGGATTGTAAAATGGGAGGAGACAGCTCTCAGTCTCAGTCTTATTCCGAGATTTCTGAGTTGCCATTTCAGATTGGGATAGAGGTAAGAACCGGTGGATGGCTGTTTTGCTTTTCTGACCTTCAGGTTGAATCCCAATATCCACCCCTGGGCTTTTATTAATCATGCTACAATTCTCCAGTCTTACTTTATGACAGAATCTCTCACTGAACCTGGAAGGTGTCCATTCAGTTAGGTTGGACAGCCTACACGTCCCAGGGATCTTGCTGTCTTCAAGGCAATGCCAGAAGCGTACCAGGCATGCAATACTGCATGTGATGATGCTCTTTACATAGGTACTGCAGATCTGAACTCAGTCTCTTATGTTCATGAAGAGCTTTACCAACTTAGCCCTCAAAGCATGCTTCCACGTGCCCAGTACCATGCCCCTTGGAAGTGAGGATCTTTCCAATGAGACCAGAAGTGCCTTGGGCTTTTTGGTTGGACTATCCAATGGTTTGCTAAGAGCTGGTGGCACAGAAAACAACTAGGAGTGGAAGAAGAGGTTGTTATGTGGCGAGAGCCAACAACTTTAGTCTTCTGCAATGGAATTTGTAATGGACGTTAGGCAGAGCTTGCGCCCTCTGTGCATTAGCATCCTCTTCGTTGAAATGACGGAGATAATGGTTTTAAATTACTCACCTAGTTAGTGAGTGCACTACATACAGTCTGAGATTTCGAATGTCTAGAGAAGCTCTGAATTATATAGTCTTGAGCTCCCATGTAATCATTTGACATCAGAGAGCCCACTTCTGCCTGTATAATCTCACACAACAATGGATTTAAGTCCATGTGCTCTGTGTTTGTAATAATCCTAGAACCCTGGTTAAATTACTTAATCTCCCCAGTCTCAGTTTCTATCACCTAGACCAAGGGAATAGCGATGAGTGCCCATCTCCCGGGCTATTATGTGGTTAAGTGAGTTAGCGTGGGTAGCAAGTTCTTGCTGCATCTTCAGTGGCATCTCAGAGCGGCAGCGTAAGTCAGCTCAGACAGCTCAGCTCAAGTGTCTAGGGGTCTGGGATCTATCTTTACCCTTATGCCATTGGAAAAGCTAAATCAAATTTATATATGAAAGAGCAAAGGCTGAGGATGAAGGAAGACAATTTTGGAAAAAATAAAAAATACAAGGTGAACCCATCTTACCAGACTCCAGGACTCCTTAAAATATTTGAATTTTTTTTTTGAACAACAGAGCCAAGACAAACATAGATGGGGAGTGGGAGTGGGGAATCTATTACGAGAGATTGGCTCATGGGATTATGAAGGCTGAGAAGGCCCAAAAACCGTCATTTACAAACTGAGGCTCAGAAAGTCTTTAGAACATGAACCATAACCACCCCAAAGCATCAGGAGCTGGGTCCTCACTCAGTAGAGCAAAGCCGCCTCTCCACTGTCCTCTTGTTCTGTTTAAGCCCTCAGATTGAACGATACCATGGCAATGGGAGGCTCGGCTTTACTCAGCTGACACAATTGCTACCATCTTCTAGAAACATCTACATGGACACATCCAGAAGTTACATTTTACCATCTATCTGGGCACCCATTTGCGCAGACAAGTTGGCACATAACATTAACCATCAGATATTAGAACAACGACGGCAGATAGACCCAGCAGAATAGAGGACAACGAGGCCCAAACCATGTGTAAGGGAAGACCCAGTTCTATAGAGCAGGAGAGAGAGGGACAGCTGATGGCATGGAAAAGATAAGGAGGAGGCCACACACGACAGAACCCAAGTCTAAGTGCACCTGCAAAGGTGTACATGACAGTCAAAGTCCACTTCCAGGGACAAGAAGGGAGGCAACATCTCCGACTGAAGGCTGGGGAAGGGTTCTAAAGATGGTGCACACACACAAGGAAAACATAAATACAAAGAACAGTGGTACAATAACGTTAAATTTGGGAAACTTCTTTTTAATAAAGGATGCCATAAACAAAGACTAAATAAGGCCATGTCTAGGAGAAAGTATAAGGGACACAAGTAGTTGATAAAGGCCAAGAATCTAAGATTTAAAAGTAACTCCCACTCAAACCGAAGCCAGGGAGATGGCCATAGTGTCTGGCATAGCACCTGGGCCCAGGAAGTACATGCAATAACATAAAAAAAATACCGAAAGGATGCATGTATGGCCTGACCTTGGAAATGGATGTTTAGTCATATGTAGGTTATGCCCTTTCTATTGTCCAGACACACCTGGAGTGTCATTTCCTTCCTATCTGTCTCCCTGTGCCATAGTTACCTGTAGCAAGTGCCCTCAGGGGAACTGTGTTAGCGAGCTTGGCTTATGGACCGGTCCAGTCGGAGCTGAAATCTCATCCCGGCTGTGCTATGAATTCATGAGCATTTCCCCAGCTTCTTTGCTACTTAGAAGAACGGTCCTCTCGGAGCAGGACGTAACTGCCTTGTTCAGATGGTGGTGGTAATAATCATCAAAAACAAACCCAAGGAAATAAAGCCACCAGGAGGCCATCCTCTTTAATTAAGGAGATCTAATGAGTTGCAGTCCGGCCATGTCTGGAACTCCATTATTAGTTCTAAACAGGGGATGGGGAGCATGGCGCATATACGTCTCTGCAGCCTTGCTGCTGTTTTCCCTTTTGTTCTTTCTGGTTCCTGGTTCTGTGTTAGGAGACAGCTGTGACAAAGGCGGGGGGGGGGGGGACGACAAAAGACCCAGCCGTCTGAGTTCAACTTGAAGTTCAAAAATTCTTCTGGGGTCACCCAAGGACTTGCAATATGACCAGATAGGTTGACTGGTTGGTAGGAGGGATTAAGAAAGATTAAGTCTTCAGTCCCATGCCCTCAAAGCTGGAGTGGTTTTTCTCCATTCCCCAGAGAGTACTGCACACCTTGGGCAATGTATCGGTGTTCATAATGGGGGTCAGATAGGGCAGGCTGGCACGAGTCATTTCAAGTACACCAGCATCACCAGTGTAAACACAGAACCGTCTTCCCATGAAAAGAGAATGACTGGATGCAGGTAAAGAGGCGATGGCGTTCAGTTCACCTACGACGTTCTGAGGCCACGGGGCCAGCTCCTGCCTTTGTTGTCGGAGACTAAAAAGGTGAAGTCCTTGCTATCCTCGGTGTCATTTTGTGACCTTTTCCTAATCTGAGAACATATAATGTGGGGAAAATGAGACAGATTTAAGCAAGGAGAAGTCTGGGATGGATCACTGGGGGTGGGGAGAAGGTAATCATAGTAAAATCCATTAGGCTGTGTAATCGGCTCCCAGGGGTGATGATGTAAACCTCCTAGCTATAGTCATTTAAATTTAGACTGAGTCGTGAGCTAGTGAGTTGGCCCTAGGGAGCAATCCTGCAAGGAAGAGGGCTGAGGAGGACGTTAGGCCCGATTACTCACAGATCGGTTCCAGCTTCGTTTCTAGGACTGTGGGATCCTAATTAAAATGAACTCTATTGCTTATTATGGGCCTGCCACATTAATGTTCTGTAAGGTCTCCAGGCACACCCAGTGGGATAGTTTTTCCTTCATTCTGTAGAGCGAAGGTCCACAAGCCACAATTCACCAAGTAGCTGTCGGCCGCACGCTGACTTCTGGCAATGGGCAGTGCTTACATTAAAGCCCTCAGAAGGAAGTCGGCTCCTAGTGTGAACTCACAATTCACTTGGAGTGACCTGGTGGGAAAAGAAGCACACTTTGATATCCCTTGTGCCGAGTGATGGGTCAGTAGGACTCTGGTGAATGCTGCCACAGGAAAGCCCCACCCTGTGATGACAGAGCCGTTGCTGCCATGTAACACCAGGGCCTAATGTGGGCGTTCTCATACACAGTCTTGACTTCCCGTTTAGGATCAACTGCAGAAATCTTAGGAGAGGTCCTGAATTCACAGCCATGTCTAGCTCCCCACCAGCCGCAATCTCTCCTCCATGGCTGCTCTAGAAATGGACACAGACAAGGCATCTCTGACAGGGCCACTCACAGGCTGCCTAGGTTTCAAAGAGACTATAGGTTAGGGCAGATGGACGGCAGTTCAGGTGCCCAGGTGGTGTTCTGTGTGAAAGATGACATCTGTCTGGTAAGCCGTCTTTATCCTTTTCCTTCTGTCCTGGGGTTTCCTCTCAAATGTCCTCATGGGCTATACAACAGCAAGAAATCGCGATCATGCATCAGAAAATGCCAAGTTCTCCCTGATTTAAATTTATAAACTGTGTTCTAATTACTCTGTGTGGCGTCTCCATGGAAATTGGAGTTATCACTGTGCAATGGTACAAAATTAGGGCATTGGTGGGATTGGGGGACTGGGAAATCTCCTGTCGCATCTCTATGACAATGTCCCTAGCTCCACAGGTCACCCTCTAAGTTCCCACTTCCAGTCCCATATTTCTAACAAGTGACAAAGTGGACATCCCAGAAAGAGCAGGGGACTGCTCTGTCACTCATTTCCCAGTGAATCCAGCTCAGTTCCTGGGAGAGAAGACACTAAATTTAAAAAAAAAAGGTCAAGGGACAAGGGCAGAGGTCCTCTACTGTGGATTGCAACCCCCTTGAGGGGTCGAATGACCCTTTCACAGGGGTCACCTATCAGACATCCTGCATATCAGAGATTTACATTGCTATTCATAACAGTAGCAAAATTGTAGTTATGAAGTAGCAACGAAAATTATTTTATGGTTGGGGGTCACCACACCATGAGGAACTGTATTAAAGGGTCTCAGCATTAGGAAGGCTGAGAACCACTGGACTAGGGGACTGATGGCTCGGTCCATAAAGAGCTTACTTTCCATCAAGCATAAGGAGATCCGAGTCTGGATCTCCACCCACATAAACTCTAGGTGCAGCAGGACCTGCTTATAGTCCTAGAACTGGGGACAGGCAGACCTAGGAGCATCCCCAGAGCCCAATGGCCACCCTGTCTAGACAGCCAGTGAGCTCCAGGGTCACTGAGAGACACTATCTAAAAAACAGGGCAGAGAGAGACTAAGGAAGACATCTGATGTCAAGCTCTGGCCTGGAGCACACACAGGCACACACACACACACATACACACACATTTCTTAGCCGATTATTAAAGTAGTATCAAGAGTCTTGGTTTTCTCTTCTATAATATGGCCTGATAATAATGACCCCAACAGCTACACCAAAGATCAAACAGCAGAACAACAAAAATGAAATATTCAGGACAGTGCCCAGACTGGAACAATACATTGTCCCTTCAATATGGGAAGGTTATTTATTTCTGGGCTCAACAGATGTCAAGTCAAAGTCCTTTTTATTAGACAATGCACAGACAACAAGAAGTTGCGGTATGAACTTGGGGCTGCAGTTTTAATTGGGTTTCTGAACTAGACCAACGTTTCCTATGCCATTAGCACTTCAGAGGTTGTACCACTCCCCAGCCCAATTTCCTGGGCACTAAACCACCTGGCAAGATCCACACCATTGACGAGAGCTCTGGGGTGTTCAATTCTGATTCTTCTGCGGAAATAAACCCAGGCGATAGACTTGGAGAATGAGTGATGTCATCTATGAGGATAAAAGTGGACGGAGGAGCGTGGTGGCACTGTTTGCTGTTTCTAACGGGAATCTGATTTCCATTAGTCTAGAATACTGTCGAGGTCTTTCTTGAGCTCCATGGAGAGGCCTTGACTTCTTCTTGCTTTATTTTACAAACATTAAGTACAGGAAGCGCGACCTTTGAAGGGGGCTGGAGTGGGATCTTGGTTTAGCAGGGCGTAGAACACTCATTGGTGGGAACTTGCACATGGAATGACCGGCTTACAACCAAGCCAGGCGGACGGTTTTGGCTTTCCCACCAGCTCTGAATCAGCTCTTCCCGGGACACTCACCTCACTGTCCACCCTTCTTCTCAGCTGCCAGTCTCATGACAGGTGGGCACTAGGGATGCTGGCCACAGGGCTCATGAGAAGGGAAAGGAGGCCGGGAGGGGAAGGAGGCTAGCACAGCCAGCACCCAGCTCCTGTCTGTTTTCCCTTACTCTGTGGGAGAGCGAGCAGTCCTCAAGTGGAAAGATTGCCCTACCCCCACCCCAGAGGATACTCTGGCCCCCTCAGGCCCCGCCCTCTGCCCCAGTTCTTCCTTCCATGATCTCATTTTTCGACTGTGTGGAAACTGCATCGTCCTGAAGCCAGAAAGCAACTTCTGACTTTTTTTTACATCATGCTTTTAATTCCTGTTGAGTTCCTGGCTTCTGATAAAAGGTCTCATCTTTGGCACAAAAATTCCTCCCATCATGCCCTATTGCCCCAGATGCCCTCTGCTGGCCATGACTGGTTACTGCAGCCGATGCAGATGGGCTCCCTTAACTCCGAAACTCAGGCGCTGTTAATTGGTCCTTTATAAAACTCTTATCCTTACTTCTTTCAACATAAAACAGAACTGTTTCTGTTGTTTTACTGTGTCTCAGAACTTTTCAAGGCAACATCAAAACACTGTACGCCCAGTGACCTGAGTCCGGCATCCCGTACCAGCCCGGCACTCAGCTAAGACGAGACAGGGAATAGCTGAGACAGGGACCTAGCACCGTTTGGAGATGGGCTTGCGTCATTTCTCAGACTTGGCATTGTCGAGATCTGAGCCCAAATAACTCCTTGCTGCGTAAGCCTGTGGTGGCACCATGAGGAACACTATTCATGACCTGCACTCTCCCCTCCTGAGACAAGCAGCAACTCCCCAAACTAAACCCAAAAGCGTCTTCTCCAAACATTTCCACTGTCTCTACTCCTTTTCTGCTCTTCTCAGTGAGCTCCTTGACAAGTGTGTGTCACCTGTGTTGAGGAAGAAGTAACCCTGGGGCATAATGCACACCCGGCAGAGGCTTAATTGCACAAATAGCCTTGGACTTGGGAAACATGTCTTTGTTTAAGCTCAGCAGGGAAAGTGTGTTGTGGACAAAAGAAGGACTAGGGATTATAGGCATCTGGATTTCCTGTTTCTACTCCCCAAACAGCGTAGCTGTGATATGACTCACCGGAAGCTGATGCTCCGCCTTCCAGGCTCATCAGCTTCGTGGGCTGGGCCTGTAGACCCTGTGCAAACCCCAGGAAGTTCAACCTCTGACACCCAAGTTGGTGCTGGACACTGAGGTCCTCAGAAGACTCGCTACGGATGACTGGCACATACAGTGTAGAATTACCCCAGCCTGGTCGTGATTAAGAGCGTATCGATGGTATCCTCTTAGACACCCCCTAAGTGTAAGGCAGTGTGAGCCGGTAGAGAAAGAATCGACAACGTTATCTCTGCATGTGACCATCGCACCCCACTGTCTGAGACAAGGCTCTGCTTTACCATTTAGAAGCAGATTAACCTCCCTTCCTCCAGCACTATCAAAGCCCCAGACCATCCATGTTGCCAGTTGTGACGAACCTTTCTTTATGAGCTGTATTAGCTGCCTGGGAAGGCTCTGCTCTGGAGTAAGCTTCAGGGTACCCACGTCCTTTATGTATACCCAGAAGACAAAGAGAGCCACCTGCTAGCTGGCTGGCTCTCAGAAACAGCCTTTAAAAGGAAGAAGGAATAATACCTCATCTTGACACACCATGTCTCCCTACTGCTGCTGAATTGCCCACTGGAGCATGTCACAGTCTAGATAGCGCGTGAGAGACAAAGGGCTCACTTGTCATCAGCCTTTCTCTCTATGGAGACACAGCCCTAAATTCTGTCACTGGGGCTGTAAGGCACTGACACGGGCTAATCAGGGGCAGCATATGGAGTCTTTCTGAGCCTGGGGCCTCCTCAACTGAAGTGACCACCTAGGAGGAAAGAGAGCATCTAAACAGAGATTCGGGCTGGCCTCAATACCTGGACTAAGACTACCTTACCTGCCTCTGCCATAGCCTCCTGGTCCCTGCAGGAGCAGCCATTTTCTGGGTCCGTAATCATGCTTCCCGAGCCTGTCCTGACATATTCAACCTCCATTCTGTAGCCCCAGAGATGGTATGAGTACACAGCACTGGAAACCCAATGGGGGTTCTGCAGGGCTCCACAGAGATTATTTTGGGGTGGAAAGCAACTGAAGTCCTTACAATCCACAAAAACTTGGGTGAGACCAAAGGAAACCTAATGTGCACTCCACATGGAGGGCAAAGACATGAGCACTAACGAGTCAGCATCTAGAAATGCTGCTGAGGGAGGGCACATCACAGTCCGTACTCCCTACCAATGCACCACCCCCTTCTCTCCTCTGCAGACGTGGCTTCCCGGCACAGCTTAGATAAGGAAACAATCCAGGTCAGGGACAAAATCCCAAAGATTGTCTACTGCTTACTGACTGTGTGTCCTTGGATGAATTCTTTTATTTTTATGTGCCTCTGGGCCCTCATTGGAATAAGCATGGTAATCCACATCCTTTCCATGAAACAGCATCTAGCGAAAGCAGATGCACTACAGCAAAGTACACTATGCAAAATATAAATGGGGGGGGCAACCGTGTGCTTGACTTCTATACCCATCTCTGTCAGCTATATCCTGTGAGTCTTGAGTTGGATTTAGGATATGTGAAATCACCATGTGCTTGACTTCTATACCCATCTCTGTCAGGTATACCCTGTGAGCTTTTAGCTGGATTTAGGATACATGAAATCACCAGAGACTCGGGCACTGTACCCATAATTACCATCATTATGCAGGTTCTCTGTCTTGCATCTGTCATTATGTCTGTCAGCTGCCGGTGCAGGGATGAGTCTGTCCATTATCTGGTAGGCCTTAGCTAGATGCTGAGAGTGTTTTACCTCTGAGATAGACCTTGGCAGGGTGGGGTCGGGGGTGACAGGAGAATAGACTAGATAATCATCCCTTCCCTGGAGTGTGTACAATCTGGAAACTAGAAAAGAGGAATAAACAACGTCATTGGGCAAGCAGCTTCCAATCTTTCAGAAATTCCATCTCTTCTTGAGGCTCAGTGTTAGGAAGGCTCATCTCTGATTCCCCGAAGCTCTGGAACCCATTGTTAATTTTCTTCACAACAGAGACAAGGTTTGTCTCTGATTAGGTCAGTTCGAACCAGTTCAGAGCAACGGTGGACTAATTGCTGGTGAGCTACACAGTCAGCCTTCATGCACTGGGTGCTGAACCGCTTGGTCTTCATTGGCAGTAAGTATAACATGCAATTGAGAACCAGCATAAATGAGCAAGTGACCAGAGAAGAAAGAGGTCAGAGTGGACAGAGGCATTCGAAGGATTTTGCATCTGAATGGCTTTTGGCAAACTGTACCATAAGGGAAAAACTGGAACAGAGAAAGATATTGCCATTGCAAAGGAAGTCAGAACAGCCCAAACCAGATCACTGTATGTGAGTCAACGTGTTTCATTGCTTGGTGACAATTTTCAGCCTTACTTTAAAGATTAATATAGATCTTTGTTGTGATTTGAAGACAAATTCAAAGAATGGTTCTAAGATGGGGTATGGGGAACACACGAGTGCAAATTCCCTCAGGGGCCAGAAGATGGTAGAACCCTTGGAGCTCCAGTTACAGGCTATTATGAGATATTCATTGTAGGAGTTAGAAACTGAACTCTGCGACAGTATGTGCTATTAACAACTGAGCCATTTATCTAACCCAATTTCAAGACCTTATTTATTCATTCCTGCTGTCCTTGTAGCAGCCCTACTGTATGTCTTACCTTAGATAAATTGTCTCATTTCAAAATCATAAACAATTGAGCCAGACAGTGATGGCCAATGCCTTTAATCCCAGCACTTGTGAGTCAGGGGCAGGTAGCTCTCTGTGAATTCAAGGCCAGATGGTCTACAGAGCTAGTTCCAGGACAGACCCCAAAGTTATACATAGAAACCCTGTTTCAAAAAACAAAACAAAAAAGAAGGAGAAGGAGAAGAAGGAGAAGGAAAAGAAGGAGAAGGAGGAGGAGGAGGAGGAGGAGGAGGAGGAGGAGGAGGAGGAGAAGGAGAAGAAGGAGAAGAAGAAGAAGAAGAAGAAGAAGAAGAAGAAGAAGAAGAAGAAGAAGAAGAAGAAGAAGAAGAAGAGGAGGAAGAAGAGGAGGAAGAAGAAGAGGAGGAGGAGGAGGAGGAGAAGAAGAAGAAGAAAGAAAGGAAAAAACACAAAAAAGTGCGAATAGGGCTTTTTTCTGGTTTTATATAACATTTTGAGTACTTCTTTGAGAATTTTGTGCAAGTATTTTGATGTGGGGTTCCCCTTTATATGCTGTGAATATGGTTTATTATCATTGGTTAATAAAAAAAGCTGTTTTGGCCGATGGAAGGGCAGAATATAGCAAGGCAGGTAAATCCAAGCAGAGATAGAAGAGGAAAGAAGGTAGAGTCAGGCAGATACCATGCAGCTACCCAAGGAGAAAGACACCAGAACCTTACCAGTAAGCTGCAGTCTCATGGTGATACATAAATTATTAGAAATGAGTTAATTTAAGATGTAAGAGCTAGCTAGGAATATGAATACAGTGATGTCATTACGAGTCATTTTAATAGTATGTCCATTTGGCAAAATCATGGTACTGGGTTTTCCCCTAGGGCCTATGATCTATCTAGCCACAGGCTCTTGACCTTGATAATGATGCTAGGTATGGTTACATACCATCCAGCAAGCCTTAAATTCAACTACAAAGGGGTTGGTTATTATCACAACATTCATGTCGCTATTGTGCCACTGGGCACATCTTGTCAGGCCAATCGCAGCTATAGCTTGCGTGATTTGTAGCTGAGTGACACTCATGATTACTTTCTTCCTACAGTAATGTGTATAGTACTTTCCAGTCCCATTGAAGCTGGCCAGCAGGGATGAAGTTTCAAGGTGAGTATCAGGTTAACTTATCTATTTTCTGTCATCCAAGTATGTGGTATCTTCAGCAGTAGGGACTTACCACCAAGTTCTAGAGGGAGTCAAGAATATTGACAATAGCGTGTGATGCTTGGGGTTTTTAGCCTGCAGTGCTTGGATCCCATTGCTTAACAACTCAAAAAGTGATAACTTATTCATGGTACTGGGGTTTTTATTTGCTAGCATAAGCTATCCAGTTGGGGTCAAGGTGAGGTAAAGTCCCACATTATCCATCATATAAGTGGAGGATCTTCTAGTAGGAGAAGCCAGAATTCACTGGGTCCCAGAGTCCACACGTTTCGTGCAGTATTGCTTGCAAGTAGTCAACGTGTGTGCTTTAATAAGCTCCACCACATGCTCAGCTTTCATATTTATAGTTTATGTTCAAGAAATATTTCTTGGGCCAAATTAGATGCTTACAGTCAGAAGCTGAGTCATTCCGTCCTCATCCTAAACACATGATGCTCACATGTGTGCGCCGTCTCTCATAGGCCACCCCATCTAGAGCATTTCCTTTCTGCTAGGAGCTGTCGCATGTCTCTAAATCTCATTTTCCTCTCATCAAACAGATATTCGGTGAGTACACACTGTACAAGAAGCCCTTTTTAGTTTCTATTTTGGTTTCTCCTGTGCTTGATGTATTCAGCTAAGTATACATGCATTTTTCAGCACCCACTTTGGACTACCTTTGAACTCAATGATACAGAAATGAATAAAAAAAAAACTCCTTCTTCCCATGAACCCAGAGTCAAGCAGACTAACTAAGCCATATGTCCAAACAACCCAAAACCCTGCTCAACAGTATGGACTGGAGTAAGGAAAGTTATTGAGAGAATGATGCATTCTGGGAGTCAAACAAGTTCATAGAAAGCTCAGCTCAGCACCCTGTGCCCAGGACTCAGTGCCAAGCATGCTGAAGGCAATTTAGATGATTTATCAACAGACTCATACTGATGAAACTGAAGATATTAGAAGGATAAGGAGTTTTCAAGATGGACAAGAAGAAAAAAGGGAAAAAAAACAATGACATATTAAAAATATGAAAAGCAGAGGAACTAAGACAATTTAGTCTCATCACAGAAAACATTCGGAGGAGGGACAAGACAAGAAGGGTGCAGAAGTGTCTGCACATCCCAGTGAAATGCAGTATGGAGACCATGGGGAATCCAGAGGTGACTGAATAGAACACAAGACCAAATCTGTTTGGTATGTGACATAGCAAAAGATATAGAACGAAGTGAATGTGCTAATTGAGGCTACTCATGAAGATCCAGGGCAAGGGACAGGACTGGAGGTGATCCTGGGGAAGGACTGCCTGCTGGGAAAGTGATTTGGAAATGGAGGGATCCTTTCAGGTCACTAGCTTTACTTGGCTATTTAAGGTATGAGTGTGTATTCCACTTTCTAAATTTAATGGGGATGGTAATAATGTAATGAACTTATTAAAAAGCATTGATGTTTAAGATGCATATAGATGTAGTTGGGGGATATATACCAAGGATAGAAATCACATCACTAGGATGCATGAAGCTCTGGGTTCCATCCCTAGTACTGCAAGATTAGAAGGAAATAAGAGAGGAAGGGAGAAAAGCTAGAGAGCACATGCAAGAAAGCAAGAAAATACTTACCCATTCTAAGGCACAGCCAATACTCCTTGTGATGGTTTGCATGAGAATGACCCTCCCCACATTGATCCATTTGTTAGAATATGAGGTTTGAGCTTGTTGGAAGAGCTATGTCCCTATGGGTGGGCTTTGGAATTCCAAAAGACTCCAACCATGTCCTGTATGTTCTCTCTCTGTCTCCTACTTATGGATCAAAATGTGAGCACTCACCTGTCCCTGCTGCCATGCCTTTGCTCAGCTATCGTGGACTCTAACCCTTCCCTTTGCGAGTTGCCTTAGTAATGGTGTTTTCTCACAGCAATAGAAAGGTAACTAAGGCCTACCCACTAGGTCTGGGTACTAACTTTGGGTCTAAGCTTCCAGAGAATCAAAGGGACGAAGTATAGTATGGGGCTATTTAGGTCTTAGCTATTGTAGTAGATTTTGCTGGTACTAAATTCTGAAAGAAATTTGAACAGTGGCTCTTATTCAAGGTGCTAGCACCAATGCTACCCCTGCTGTTTCGTTCAGGTCTGATATCACATGGTTGCTAGGAGAATTCCAGCCTGCCTGTCAGGTCTCAAATAACCCTTGTCCTCACACCTAATGGAAATGCGGCTCTTATTCCACACTGACTGGCAATTTTCTCTTGATCACGGTTTAAGATTGTGTCAACAGAATTTTAGGATAAGTAGGTTGTACAGTATTCCATGAAGAATTTGCCTACCTTTTCTGGAAAAAGTAATATCGAATATATTGCCCACTGTTCATCCAAAAAGTGATGACTGGGGACCCCTTGGGCAAAGGAAGCGGTTGAAGGAGGAAATGGCATGGCAGGGAGCCAGGCAGATGGAGTTCTGGTCTTCACAGAGCTGCTCTTTGTAGGAGGACAGAGAACATATGAATAAGTAGGCTGCATGGTGTTAGGTGGTAGTGGAAACCAAGCAGGGCAAAGGGGTGTGTCAATGGCTTGTCCCTAGAGCCTCCTTTGCATGGCTCAGTTTTCATCTCCCACCCTTCTATCGGGTTATGTCACCTTTTCCTTAGCAACAGGACATGGGATAAACATGACAGAACCAAACACCTCTCATCAAGTTGGCCGTTAAAGATGGCAGGAAAACATCCTGCCAGTATTAGAAGCAGAGCTTCTTGCCAAATTGTTCAGAACTAAAATAGCAGCCCCTATCAACCAGGTCATTTCAATGGTAAACCTAATTTTAACCTCAGCTCCTGATTTCAAGCTCTTTCTGAATTCTATTGTAGGCTGCCAGAGTGGTCACAAGGGTTGCTGTTATCTATACAAGCCCTGTTACAGGCCACACCCCCAGTCCCTACCAACTCATTGTACAATAGCCCAGGTAATTGTGTTTGTAAACTGCATTGTGATCTCCTAATCCCCTGCTCCAAGTTCATGTACTGGAAGCCATATTGGGATAACTTTTGGAGACGAGGCACCTGGGAGGTAGCCAGGCTAGATGAGATCATGGGAGTGAATAAGGTCCTTGAGTTGAGATTAGTGCCTTGCTAAGAAAGTTTGCTCTGACCCTGTCTCTCTGACACAGGCGGGCAGAGCAAGAAGGCAGCCACTTGGAAGTCATGAGTTCAGTTCTCAGCAGAACTCAACATGGAACAGAACTCTGAACGTGGAAAGAGGCATAAGAGCAACAGTTAGCCCGCTGGACCCTAGACCCTGGAGCCAGATTGCCGGTATCTACATACTAGCCTTGAGAACTTCTAGATGGGTGATGTCAGGCAGGCCACTTAACCTCTCTGAGAGGGCGCTTCTCACCCTCGTCCTTCTTTCGTTTGTTTATTATTAATTTTTTTGAGATGGGGGTCTCGGTTTCATGGAGCCTAGGCTAGCTTTAAATTCACTATGGATTTGAGAATGATCTTGAGTTCCTGATCCTCCAGTCTTCACCTACCAAGTGCTGGGATCACAGGCATGTGCTGTCGTGTTTAGCGCTGAGATTACTCATCTCATCTATAAAACGAGGGTAATAATAGTAACTTCCTCCCAGGGTTTTGTGAAGATTTAACTAGTTAATACTTATGTAATTCTAAGAACATATCTAACACATAACATTTGATGACTATCCACTATTATTTTTACAACTCTTATTTATAGCAAAGGTATTGAGACTTTGAGAAGTTATATAACTTGTTGAAGGGCATCCAGAATCTGAATGACAGAGTCTGAACCCAACCTTACTCCAAACTGGGCTTTTCCTATTAGGATGGCCTCTGTCACCATTAATAGAAACTACAATGGTGGTTCTTAAAAGATCTAGATGCAAGTAGACATAAGAAAAAATGCCAGAAGCATCCATGAAGATCTGGGGTCATTCCCAATACCCATGTGTCAATCAATACCACTTAGCAAGCACTATGGTAGCAGTACCAACTCAGAGCAAAGGAGTTTCCTGCTACCAACCATGCACTTCAGGCTTCCATTTGTCTAAATGCCATCTGAGGAACTATGAGAGATTCCTAGAAACAGAGTGAAGGTCCCTATTCTCAGTCTCGGGGAGAAAAGAGCAGGAAACACACAAATGACCATCTAATAGACAACAGGAACAGCTGCTTGGGACAGGGCCTCGTCACAAGACTGGGATGAGAAGGAAGTGCTCATTGGTCCTAGAGTAGGACTAGACGTGGAGGTTTTGGTCAAGACCCTGTAAAAAGTGACCAAGAGAAGCAAACCAGGAGTTCTCTAAAGGAAGCGCCACAAAGTCAAGACAGAGAGAGTAGGCGAAGAGATGGTTCAGCCAGCGAGGCACTTGCCACCAAGCGTACCCGAGTTCAAACCCCAGGATTCACACAGTGGAAGGAGAGACTGCCCTTCTCCATCTCCACACATAAACCATGGTACTCGTGTGCCTCCCACATACATACATACATACATACATACATACATACATACATACATACATACTGTAATTTATTCTTCTTTAAGAATCTAGAAAGTAAGGGTGTCCTGAAAGCTGTTTCCTGCCAAGACACTGAGAATTCAGCGACAGTTCTGTGGTAAGCTTCTACATAATGACGCTGTTCATTAGAGATTTTGTTTTTAATTAATCGATTCTCTTTCTTTTAGATGCATTTTTATTTTTGTGGGCATGTGTACATGTTTGTGTATGTGTGGTAAAGGTGCTTATGCATGTGTGTGCACCTCTTTGTGAAGGCCAGGGGCCAACCCCAGATATTGCTCCCCAGAAGCCACTCACCCTGATTTCCTTTCGTTGTTGACATTTTGCTTTGGAGACAAGGTCTTGCAGTGAGACCTGAGGCCTCGCAGAAGCTCCAGGGACCTACCTAGCTTTGTTTTTCTGGTGCCAGGGTTACAAATGTGTGCAGCGCAGCCACACCTGGCTGCTTCCTACATGGGTGTAGAGAGTGAACTCAGGTCCTCATGCTCACACGGCAAGTCTTTACTGCCTGAGTCATCCCCGGCCCTATCACTGGTGTCTTAAGGGGAAAAATCTAAACCTGACAGCATCACACTAAAGGAACACCGTTCGCTCAGTAAGTGATTCACGCAGAACTCAGTCAGAAGATGTAAATTACAGCTACTTTAATGGAGCGATTTTAATATAAAGAACTGTTAACTTGATACAGGTTCTAGCTTAGTAACTGAAAGTGGGAAACTTGATGTCATCAAGGCAAAAACCGTAGGAGGCAGCTGCCTCGTGCTGGTGTTTCTCTGGGGGCCAGAAAGAGGCTGCTTCTGTCAGAACTGGGGAAAGTGCAGCTTGGCTTTAGCTGCTGGTGAAAGAGGGTGGGGGAGGAAGCTAGGAGGATGCAGGAGGGACTGGGGGGGGGGGGTGGAGGGGGGAGAGGACAGGCCAGAAGCTAACTGTGTGGCTCCTATTACCATAGCGGTGACATCATCTTCTGAGATCTGAGTTCCCTCCAGGCACACCATGGCACATGTCCTCTCTTCCTCCTCCAGTCTCGCAGCCCCTCTCTAGAGGCGCTTTCGGAGGTTGGCGATGCCAATATAAATGCAAAACAAGGGTGAGCATGGCTGCCAGGAAGCATAATAGAAATGTATGGCACTATAAGACTGCTTGGGACAAGAAATGGGTTAGAAATAGGCCCTACTGACAGCAGACACAAAAGCCCTCACGGGTGACTCCTGAGATGAACCTCCAAAGATGATGTCCGTAAACCAGGTAGACAAGCTCACTAGGGAGCACAGCCCATGCAGGAGGAGCCGTCCAGACCCAGACATGGAAGTTAAAGGGAGTAGAGTGCACGTGGAGACTATGCACATAATTTGACAAGGCTGGACTATGAGGTGCAAGAGACAGAAGCCGAGGAAAGAGATTAGACTCCTGGGCTCCGCCAGGACTAGGTCATGAAGACTAGTCTGTGTCGGTTGAACTGGTGAGCCCTCTGCCAGGAGCCCCGAAGAGCGAATGGGTAGTACAGACAAAGCTGTGGTTTTGACAACTAACTTCTGATCATTGTGAAGGAGCCCAGGTGGGAGGGCAAAGGAGGCAGTGACAACCATCTACTACCGGAAACAGAAGTGGGGGCAAGGGGACAGAGTGAAGAAATGCTATCAGAGCAGAAATGAGAGACGTGCAAATCAGGTCAGGACAAAAGGGACTGTGCACACTGTGCCTGGGGTCACCGGAGGTGCCGTTCTCCAGGCACTGGCCTGTGGGGAGGAACAAAAGGGTAGGAGTATGATGTGATTTTCAGACCTTGAAAGTCAGATGATGAATGTTCCCAGAAAAGGCAACTGAGATGATGCTGACCTCATCTTGCATGGGGCCCTACCCTCTAGATGACATCAGTCCTTGCCTTCCTCAAGAGATGTTGCTCATTGTCACAAGGTAAGCCTTGCAGCTCCAGGAAAGAGCTCTGGGGTCTGTGACTCAAACAAGAGGCAGCCATCCTTTCTAATTAGCGTCCTCTTCCTTTTGCTCACAGGGGAGTGCTGAGATGCATGATGGGAACATGGCAGGCAAAAATAAAAACTGGCAGGTGGACAGCTTTGTCCTGGCACTCGTGACTAATTCTTTAACTGACTATTTATTCTGACTTGAAGTCTTTTCCTGAGAAGACATTCAGGGAATGTGCCTGAAAAACACTTTGCATTGTGCCTGAAGTGAGCCCACATCTCAGAAGATGGTGTCACTGCTGTTTGTAAGTTCCTGGAGACCGCTGGTGAATTCAGTCCAAATCACAGCCTGAGTTTTCCTTTCTAACAAAATGTGGTTTGCATTGAGAAAACAAGTCACACACAGGTTTGTATGACAACAGGCCTGGTCTGCATTGAGGGAACAAGTCACACACAGGCTGGTGTGACAACAGGCCTGGTCTGCACTGAGAGAACAAGTCACACACGGGCTGGTGTGACAACAGGCCTGGTCTGTTACAGAAATTCTAGAGGGCCCCTCCTTAGTAATCTGTCCTTCTCACTCATGCAAACCATTTTGCTCTCGTGGTTAAAGAGGGAAATTTGTGAACATGCAGAAGGTCTGTGGATATCCCAGAATCAGCAGGAGACCAGTTCTGTTTATCCTTCAATTCATGACTTGTGTTTACACACTCACCTACACAACCATTTAGCAATACAGCAAAACCCACTTTTCTCCCTCCCTCCCCAATGTCCAATCCCATAGCCATTCTCTAAGGATCGGGACCAAGACTCTTCAGTCCTTGGGTACCAATATTGGACTCAACATTTTTCTGTTAGAGTAATCTGTAGGACAGTGTCAGCCCAGCAGGTCAGGGTCTCTTATTTACCTCTCTGCTGTACTCTGCACTTACACCAATAGGCTGTTACTAAATCACTACCCTGGTAGGCCTTACTGTTTTCTCCTGGGCCAAGTCCCAGAGTCTCCTTTGTGGCTCATCTAAGACCTCTCTGCTGTGTAACCCAGGCCTGCTAGCTCTTAAGAATCTCACTTCAGCACAGAAGGCCTTAAGCAAGCTGCTTCCTTTCTTGGATTGTCCTGTTCACCTCCTCCTCTGCTTCCCAGGGTGAGCCGCTGCCACTACTGTGCCTGTATTCTCTGACTCTGTCTTCAGCACCACACGTACCTCAAGGTTGTGCACTCTTTTGATCAACAAAGTGGAGGGCTATTACAAAAGGACACAGCAGACTTAAACATCATTGAGCTTGGTCCGTAAAGAACCCTCCTCCCCACATTCACACACACACAGGACTGCAATCCCTGACCTTGGACAATAGAGGCAAGAGATTTAGGAGTTGAAGACTCTCCTTGGTTATATGGTAAGTTTAAGGGAAGCCCAGGCTACCTGAAACATAGTCTCAAAAATAATTCATGATAAAGACAAGCTTGCTAAGTTCAGGAATCTTTTGAGCTTGAACAGAGGCTGGTCCAGGGGATCCATGGAGTGTATAATGATTTGAGTTTTCTGCCTTTGATGGGCATGTTTCATCTTGGGGCTGACTTTCCTCCTGGACTCACCATGATTCTAGCAAGTCTAGGTTTCACCCATAGAATTCATCAGGCAGAAGAAATTATTTCTTTTCTGAGCATTTTGGTGCAGCTCATGGAGCCGTCGCCGGATCTGTGGCAGTGGCGAGGTAGCTGACTGTACTAATTGGCTTTAACAAGCCAGAGCCCTGTCTGGGGTAATGTGAAGCTCATTTTCTACTGATGTGTCCAGCATGAGGCATTGGCAATAGTGAATATATATGAAGGATAATTTGGGATAGTGTTGAGAAAGGGGAAGGGGAGAGGGTATATATATATATGTATATATATATATATATATATATATATACATATATATATATATATAAATCGGTAGAGTCTAACAGACCAATTGTTGTTAGTCCTGATCTCTATACCTCTTCTTGTTTATATAGAGAATCTTCAAATCTCTCTCCAAAACTCTGACTTCTCACCACCTTTCCATTTTTCTTTTTCATATCCTGGGATTCTGTCCTGGTTTGAGCATTGTGCTATGCAGACCATTTCTGGCTGCGTTATTCTCATAATAAAGAAACTGTCTTGGGCCTGCACAGGGAATAGAGGTAGGTGGGGAAAACTAAACTGAATGCTGGGAAAAAGAAGGAGGAGTCAGGGAGAAGCCATGTAGCCCTGCCGGAGCCAGCTGCTCTTGATTAAGGTATTGTGTTTGTGCAGCTCATTTAAAAGTGTAATATATAATTAAGAAATATAGGTTAATAGAGAGTCATCTATAATAGTCAAGCTTGTAGTCATGTTAGTTAAGTTTTCTAGATATATAGTGATATATTTCAGGGAGCTAGGCATTCTTAAAATCTGTCAGAGACCTTCAGAATATGGCATTTAAAATGTTTTAAGAGCTTAAGACTTTTCATGACAATTGAGACACATATGCTCCTGGCAGCACCAATCTACTTCAAGAGAAAGATGGGCATCGAAGAGGCTCCTTAGGGAATTTGTTAGCCATTTGGGTAAGAAACTGTTCCTGCCTGGACTGCTTGATGGTATGCTTTGTGAACTGGACATGCAGGACCCACAGAGAAATGACCATTGAACTTGCCTAAAGGTGAGATGGTCCTTCAGGGTTCCTGCTACATGAAAGAGACTGTCAGACATTCTGCAGGACACAGAAGAAAGTGACTGACAAACTGCCAATATAGGCTAAACTGTCTTTGAAATTTCCTGCTTCATGGAAAAATCTGCTGGATACTATGGGCCTATAGGCTCATGATGGATGCCCCAATGATACAGAAGAACTTTGGGTGATTATCCAGGCAACAAGATATCTCTGTCATTTCTAGAGTTTTGGAAGTTGCTTACAATGCACTTTCTTTTTACTTAGGTAATATTATATCCTTCTGGAGTCCTTGATGGAGTTGAAGAATTTATAGTTATAGTTATAGTTTTCCTTAGTTATTATAAAAGATAAAATATTGTAACTATAATCTTGCTTGATAGCTGTTTTGTTATACATAATTTTACTATGTTAAAGTTAAAACCTTCCTTTTCATTTAAACAGAAAAGGGGAGGTGATGTGGGATTCCCATCTGTATGTTGTGAATCCCATTGGTGAATAAAGAAACTGCCTTGGCCTGTTGATAGGGCAGAACTTAAGTAGGTGGGAAAATTAAACTAAATGCTGGGAGAAAGGAGGCAGAGTCAGAGAGAAGCCATGGAGCTACCACCGGAGACAGACACACTGAAACTTTGCTGGTAGGCCATGACCTCATGGTAATGCAACAGATTAATGGAGATAGGTTAAATTAAGATATAAGAGTTAGCAAATAAGAAGCTACAGCTAATAGGCCAAGCAGTAATTTAAATAATAGTTTCTGTGTGATTATTTTGGGTCTGAGCTAGCCGGGCAGCTGGGAAACAAATAAGCGGGCCTCCCTCCAACACTCCTCAATCACATCTTCTTAACAAGTTTTCCCTAAACACCTGCTCAACACCCCTCTTCCATTGTTTTTGTTTGTTTGGATTTATCTATCTATCTATGTATCTATCTATCTATCTATCTATCTATTTATTTATTTAAATATTTGACCAGCACTGGCTCAAAACTTTCTTTCAACAAACAAATCAGTTGTAAACCAGATGCTGGAATCTTGAGTTTAGGGACTTGGATCAAAATCATTAACCTCATAATGAAACCCAACCACATAAGACTCAATGATATGTTAATTGCAAAACAGCTCAGTAAGAGAACTGTCCTTGCAAGTTGAGACGCGTACCTAGTTCTCATGACTGGAAATTCCCTTCTCAGGATCTTGCA
The DNA here is from genome assembly GCF_903992535.2 of Arvicola amphibius. NCBI lineage: Eukaryota > Metazoa > Chordata > Mammalia > Rodentia > Cricetidae > Arvicola > Arvicola amphibius. The sequence continues at coordinate 69,227,441 of NC_052058.2, forward strand.
CTGCTCCAAGGTTTGGTAATTAGATGACAATTTTTGATAAGCATGGAACAAATTTTCAAGATTCTTCAAAACTTAGCACCATCATCACCATCACCACCACCACAACCAACCACCTAGGAAATGCTCCATTTAAATAATCTGGTTTGGGGTTACTTCAGCGGGTATTTTATTTCTATGAACTCTTCTCCGATTTTCTAAAAAATCTATTTTAGGGATGTAGTTAGAAATAACAGGAGTCAAGAAAGCCACCAGAAAGGACAGATTGCTGCTTTTTATGAAAAAAAATGCTTTAACAACTTTTTCTAGTCAAAATATTAACCAAGAAACATTGTCCAGCCCCAAGGAATTGCAGATGTCCCTGCCAGGGAGTTGTCTGCCAATGTTGATATAAACATTTGAGATCAGTATTGTACAAAAAAAGAAAAAGCACAAAACAAAAAAACCCTTGTAACTCCATCAAGACACAGTATTTTCAAATGGAGGCAGGCACATTAATTGGATGCTGAGCATTTAGTCACTGCTGCCTTTAGACCTCTCTGTGTTTCTGTAATTTAACTGAGGATATTCTTTTCATTGTTTGGAAAGAACCCTGACGGGAATGATGCAACATCCATTGCAGAATCCCAGATCAGTGGGACCAAGTGGTTTCACTCATGGAACCCTTTGGTGTTTATAACCGAGCTCTCTGCCTCCAAGGCTCAGCTCCATCCACATCCACGTGTTCTCTAGCTCACAGGTGTGATTCACACTCTGCTTCAGGCACGTACTGCCTGGATGGATAAGCCATGAGCCAATTTCACGTTTTAAAATTTTTCTGTTTTGCTAAATATTTTTATCAGTAATCAGTTTTCAGTGGAGATAAAATAAGCTCATTTATGTAAGAAATTGCCAAATAATGAAATGTTCAATAAATGTCAGTTTCTATCACACACACACACACACACACACACATATATACACACACAGGAATGCTAATAGAATCTTTAAAATTAAAATTAGAGAGCAATTGGAGATAACAACATCTGCCTCTTGCCTCTACACACATAAGCACATACCTAAATGCACATACACACATGAGCATGCACACACACACACACACACACACACACACACACAACAGGAGCTATGGTAGACACAGCCAGATGGAGTCCAACAAGGAGGAACTAGGTACAAATATGTCTGGCGCCTTTTTTTTTCTTTTTCCAGTTCAGTCTCAACTCTCCTGCCAGCGTCGTCTGTTGGTGTAGCCCAAGCAGATGTGGGGAGCTACGGAAACCCTGAGCGAAGGTGTGAAGAACAAAGCCCCAAGCGAATGCATATGATTGGCCAGAACCAATATCACAGGCCCGCGAGAAAAGGAAAAGCCTTGTTCAGGTCCACATGCAAATATTGACAGAATATACAGAAGGTATTGACCACAGCTTCCTCCTCAGGGTTGTTGCCAGCCTGAGATTGTTTATCTACAGAGATGTCCTACGGAGACTAGTAACTCCTCCTCCCTGTGCTGTACATAACAAACATGCTGAGGGTCAAGGTTGTTTCACAGTTTGTGCTGAGGCCTCAGAACAAGCATGGCCCATCCTTTCTCAGCTTTTCTGTACACACATCTCTGTATCTCTCCCTTCTTCACGCTCTTATGGCCCCAGCCAATCTTCTATGACCAAGTCATGCTGGGTATGGCAAGCATATGTCACAGGCAAGGATGTTTGGCTGATGCAGGTCACAGAGAAGAGCGAAGAATGGTACACACTCCATCTGGAGACACTTCATCTCAGCCTCTTTCTGTCAGAATGAGAAATGTGTCTCCCCAAAAGTGAAGCCCTATGAAGTCCTGCCAGTTACCATGCCATTGAAGATGGTGTGACTCAGCCATGCTCCCACCCAAACCTAAAACGTTAGACACTACCAAAGACCCTTTAAACTTTTTACTTTCGGGTGGTAGTGTGAGGGTTCAAACCCACTGTCCTAAGACACGTTCTAAGCATGTGTCCTACCACTGAGCTACCTCCAACCCAACCTTTCATATAAGGTGTCAAAGAAACAAGATAGAAAAAAAAATAAATGAAGTGTAGCTACATAGTCTTATACCTGAAGCTGATCATGCAAGGTAAATTGTTAAGTATGACTTCCTTCACCCTCCACCCGAACTCTACTCTTCATTCCTTCTGGTGGATTAGGGTCTGTAGTTGCATTATCATTATGTTTTGAGACACTGCTGAAGTTCAAAGATCTTAGCCTTGTCTGTTTATTCCCCAGTGTTCCCATTTCTCAAGGGTCTGCTTTCTGTTCCAGCCTCTCCATCTTAGTTTTTGAGACAGGGCTAGTTACTGAACTCATGACTCTCCATCTCAGCTGCACTAGCTGGCCAGCAAGCCGTGGGGATCCATAGTAACAGACACTGAGACATCACTCTCAGACCCCAGACTGGTCCTCACTTCTATCTAACATGCTAGCAAAAAGAGAGCAACTTTTGAGAGCCTTCACACAGACTTTCTGATTTCCTATTTGTGTCCTGGCTGGAACACCAGAGCTTTTAATTTATTTGTTTATCTATACATATCATTTATTATTGATAAACAGTCAGGCATACCACAATATTGATAATTACCATGGTCACCATAGCAACTAAAGACCATTACTAATTTATCTTCATCTTGATTTCTACTTACAAGCATTCTAACCTCTGTTATTGTTAATAATTTGAATGTCACATCATAGGTTATCTGAATATTTTTCTTTATCAAAAATTTAATGTATTCATTAAGTATGGTAGTAATTTGTATCAGTCTCCTGCTGATGCAATAATCAACTACTATAAACTCACTGGCTTAAAACAACACCCATTTCTTATTCTATATGTAAGAAAAAATCCTCACTAGGCAAAAATTAAGGTTTCAGCATTCATAGAGACCTTAAGGGGTAATAAGATTCCTTGACTTTTCTAATTCCAGACACTGCCGTTAGTCCCTTGTTCATGGTCCTTTTAAAGCTGCCTTCAAAGTTAATCTTTCTTGTAATACATCATTGATACTATCTCTTTTAAAGCCCACTTCACTTTTAGGGACACTTTTGATTCTATGGGGTCATCTGAACAGCCAGAATAACCTATCTTTAAGTCAGATGATATCACTCTTAATTTCCTGTGTAGATACAATCCCCCTCTCCATGAAACAGCATCCAGGTTCCAGAAGTAGGAGATGAACATTTTCAGAAGACCAGTATTCTATTCCCCACACAATATAATCCCATATTACAGTTGACAGGCCTGTTGTTTGAGTAGCCATTTTTAGTGGCCTTAATTTATTCACCTGGGCCTTTGGGGAAAGATTTGGTCTTATTCGTAATTGTGTGTATGCATGCAGGTATATGTACATGAATGCAGGTGTCTGGAGAGGCCAGAAGAGGGCAGCAGACCCCAGGAGCTAGAGTTACAGGGCCGTCACAAGCTACCTGATATGATGCTTGTACTAAAACATGAGTCACCTGTAATAACACTATATTTTCTTAATGACTGAGCTAACTCTCCAGCCCTTTATTTGGGTTCTGCCTGGAAACAAGTGGTTTATTCTAAAAGAATGATTGGAGAAGATGTTATCAGGACACAATTACAAAGACAAAGTGAGGTAAAGTACACAGACAAAGTATTTTTTGAAAGTACCCTAAAAGCAATAATAGTACCAAGGGCCAAGGAATAGAGAAACAACTCTCAAAATTATTTAAGATATGTAGCCTTAGGGCGAAGGACACAACCAGTGCCAAGCCATGGTCTAGAAGATGCAACTAGGAGAATAAATGTCCTCATGTCACACTTATAATGTCCTTTAGTCTCCTTCTAGCTCTTCCACTGACCGAACATATCCAGGTCATACAATGAAGAAGTCAAGAGAATGTGGCCAACAAAAGTCACCATCACATTCACAAAGCAAGTGGAGGACTGTGAACCTAAGGAATAGACAAACCAGAACCTGAATATTGTGCAGTAGGCTATTTGTTAAATAATAACATATTAATTCATGTAGAGTTTATGAGGAAAGTTTTTAAGCTTCATAACTTAAAAAAAGCCTTATCTGTTAAGTATGTATAGCAGAATATGTAATACTATATTTAAGTGTTAAAAATTAAAAGGTATGACATGCATGCAGGAATATAGGATCAAAGTTATTTCATCATGTTTAATGAGTGAAGGATAACATGGCTCATTCCCCAATGGCCAAGGTCTAGGAAAGAGTTTACTCTTTGCCAGTGATGTCATCCCTGGACACAAAAGGCGTACCCATGCAGGAACTGCAGTTCCCCTCTCATTTCACCAGGACCTTACAGATAGATGAAGTGATGCCCATCACATCCAAGACAACATGCAAGTCTAGAAGAGCATTGTGTTACACAAAGCTTTTGTGCCTTCCCAAAGGAAAATACACATCATACCACATTTTCCAGCAGTGCAGATATATAAGTCCAAAGTGTAGGAAAAGTGGGGGAGTCAAAGTGTATGTGCCAGTGACCTCCACGCTGGATGCTTAGAAGAATTACAAACCAACCAAAGATAAAATTCAAGATCAGTTGCATACAGGCTCTGAGAAAGGGATTTCTTTCACTGTGGAGAATTTTCCTGTGAGGGACAGGAACAGTTGCAGAGGAAAATGCATTTTAGTAAGTAGGAAAATTGTCCAAAGAAATTTTTGTGCAGAAGAAGTTTTTTAAAGCACAGAGGTCTATAAATTCCTACCTCCAGGACAGGGTGGCATAAGGAGCAGCTACTTCTTGGTCTAAGAGAAGTGTTGAGGGAAAGATGCCTTCCCTGTTCCCATGTTACGTGTGCTCTAGGGCAATTATAGCTGCAATTCTAGAATACTTAAGCACACAGAATGGTTGGGAAGAAAAAGCCTGATGCTTCCCCCTTCTCTAACTCTCTCCCTCCTACCTCTCCCCTTCTTTCTTTCATCCCATATTCTATAAAGAAATAGAGAGATAAACATAGAGGAAAGATAGATAGATGATAGATAGATAGATAGATAGATAGATAGATAGATAGATAGATAGATAGATGATAGACAGACAGATAGATGATAGACAGACAGATAGATGAAAGACAGACAGACAGACAGACAGACAGGTAGGTAGATAGATAGATAGATAGATAGATAGATAGATAGATAGATAGATAGATACGCAGACAAGTGGAATGATATTTGTTGAGAATCTCAATGCTCAGAAAAGTTCTCTGAAAATCTGAAATATTTATAAATAGGACAAGAATTTTCAGTGAAGTAACTTTGATGATTCATTATCTTAGCTAATTTTCAGTCTCCTAAGACCAGGTAATTTATAAAGAATGTCAGTTTAGAGGCTGGGGTTATGGCTCAGTGGTAGAGTGTTTGCTTAGCATATGGAAAATTCTAAGCTCAATCTCTGTCCTGAAGAAGGAGGAAGAAGAAGGAAGTGAAAATGGGTGAAGGGGAGGGGAGGAGAAGGGGGAAAAGTGGCCAGTTGTTCATTGGGTTCACAGTTCTGAACTCTGGAAAGTTTAAGAGCAGGGTATTGGCATCTATTCATCCTCTGCCCATAACACGGCAAGGTTATCACAGTTATAGTTGAATACACTTAAGAAAAACACCTCGTCTTTATAACACAACCATTAACCCATGAATCCATGGTCAATTTATTCATGAGGTCAAAATCTTCATGAACCTACAACAGTTCTACCTCCTAATGTCATTAACACATGACTTTAGGAATTAAAATTTCAACTCAAATTCTAAGGGCCACATTGGAACTGAATATAACTGAACACAGGCAGGCTTGAGAGCACCTCATACTGGACTGGATTGGCTAAGGGGGGCTGGCCAGCTCCTCTACCTTCTTTGGGGTGCTCTCCTCGAGCTCCTTCACAGAGCACAGAGGACACACCCAGTACCTCTAGCACTAATGTGCTCCAGTGGGCCAGTTCACTCTTATATGTAAGAAAACGGTGACCAAAGCAACTTCAAAAGATGAAAACTAAATATTTCTTGAGCAAGCCTGGGAAAGAAAAGTTTCATAAACAGTGTAGCCCACAGTGGAGTGCCTTATTTAAATTCAGCCTCAGTGCTTCTGTGAGGTGTGTAGCCCTGGTCTGTAGAGACACTGCTCCTCAATTGGTCCATGCGGAGCCTTGGAAAAAGGAAAAATTTATGTAGAAGAGGAATCAGCTCTGACATATTGATTGAAGCATCTTCTACTTGCTGAGAAATGCAGGCTTGGCTTGATCCACCCCCACAAAACACACACACACACACACACATGCACACACACACACATACACACACACACACGCACGCACACACCTGCTGTTGGTGCTAGGTGAACTTCCCAGGGGAGGAGGAACAGCTGCTTCCCATGGCTGGGTCTTCTGGCAACTGCCCTTGAAAAGGGCTTTGTCATCAGCTGTGGATCAGCTGTTTCCTTTCCCCCAACCTGGGAACACACCAGAAAACAGAGAACTTCAAATATCTTTTGTCTAAGGATGAGGGTGGGCCCATGTGGTTCTTTTGTGTTTCTCTCAAGTTGCTTTAGTCTTCCCTCCAGTGGTGAACATTAAATTTCCTGCAAGGACTGGTTTGAGAAAACTGTGGGAATAACTTCACAGGCAATTATAATGAGGAATAGAAAAGGCAAACTGTAGTTCACTCCGAGCAGTAGCAGATTCGAGAGAAGCAGGCCTAAAGGGTTGACTGGCCTGGAGCCTCAGCTGTGAGCTGCTGTTCTGTGAAGAGCACACACTGAGTAGAGCTTGGAAGCAGCTTAACCATTCTCTGACAGAGAAAGGGGCAGAATGAGGAAGGTTAACTTCATGAATAAGAAATGAAAAGTCTCTGCCAGGTTGGTTGAAGTTGGCAAAAAATATCCTCCTGCCTTGAGGATATGTATGTATATATGTTTATATATTTTGTATATGTGTGCATATATATTTGTATGTATATATATGGTATGTATGTGTGTATGTGTTGTGTATATGTGTATATGCATATGTGTAAATGTATATGTGATATGGGATTCCCCTCTGTATGCTATGAATATGTTTTATTGCCATTGGTTAATAAAGAAGCTGCTTTCGGCCAATGACTTAACAGAATATAGCCAGGTTGGAAAAGATCTATAGAGAGAGTAGGTGGAGTCAAAGAGAAACCATGTAGTCTCAGCAGAAGACACATGCCGGACACAGGACAGAGCTTTACTGGTAGGCCACAATCACATGGCGATACACAGATTAGTATAAATGAGTTAATTTAGGATGTAAGAGCTAGCTAGGAATATGCTCAAGTCATTGGTCAAGCAGTGTTGCAATTAATATTGTTTCAGTGTGATTATTTCAGGTCTGGGTGGCTGGGAACAAACAAGCAGCCTCCGTCTACATATATATGTGTGTATGTGTATGCATATGTGTGAATATTTGTACATATGCATGCATTCATGTGTATGTATGTCTACATATGCACATATATATGCTTATATGTGTATGTGTGTATATGTGTGTATGTATATATGCATGTATGTGCTTGTAAGCATATTTATGTGTGTATATGTATGCTTGTATGTGTGTATTAAAATACATATGTGTACTTTCTCTTTTTATCTTTCCTGATCTTTCTACCCTCTCAAAACTCTTGAAACTATAAAAACACAGTTGCAATCCCTCTCCTACTTTTGTTGCATAAACAACATCTAGCCTGATTCCTAAAGGATGGGCCTTTGCCTTCCTTCTTCCCTTTCTTTGTTATCAGAGTAATTTCCGTCCATATTGTTTATTTTCTCTAGGCAGACTGTCGAGAGTGCGCATTCTCAGGCTCTCAATGTCACCCCTTTTGCTGGTATTCTCCTGCCCTACGTCCCATCATATGGATCAGGCTGATCATTATCAATCTCTTGCCTTCCAGTTTGAAGAAACTAGAAAGTGAAGGGTATGTAATCCATATTTATTTCAGTCTCACATGAATGAATGCAAATTCTGGGTCTTAAGTTACCTGAAGATTACTTACTGGCATGTTAACTGGGAATTATTAGACAAAACAAAGGCCAAGAAATAAAAAAAAAAATGTCACAGAAACCTTGACCTCTGCGATCTGCTCCTCTCATTTAACAGACAACTGCTTCTTCTCACTCAGTGGAGACAGCATCCTTAAAACATGGGGTGAAGTTCAGAGAAAATGAGTTTAGCCGTATTGGGCACTTGATCACCATGACTGCTTTCAGCCCTGGCAGAGTAGATTTGTTCTTATGAGTGATTTTTTCAGTGATATCAACAATATAGTCTTTGTGTTCCAATGTGGTTTTACAATGACAAGTTCAATGACGCAGCTTCACTTTGCAGGTGGAGCTCTTGCCACCACCAAATGAGAAAATTCTTGTGCTGAATGTGTGGATCCCTTGATATTTTCACTGCCATGAAGAAAGCTAGTGTTTACTTGAAGAACAGAGCCACAGTATTATCATTTCTGTTGGCAGCCTATGCTTTTAATGGAGGTAAACTTGACAAGAATGGATTCCCTCAAAATTGTTAGCAATGTCTTCTGAACCACTAACTGCTTAGCCCCACCACCACCACCACCATCATCCCTGGCAAACTGAGGCCATCTATGACAACTGATATCATGGAGAGACTTGATACTGCAAATAATCGATGCCACCCCTGCCACCCAAATGATCATGGGAAGTTACAGTGTTATGGCCATAAGGATTTCCAGACTATAATCACTATTCTGCTGACTCCATCAAGGCCATAGAATGAGTCATTTCTGAGCTGAATGGGAATCTCACTGACTGGCCCTTCCAATCCCATACCCAGTGTGCTGGTCATGGGTCTGATCTGTCTTCTAGAGAAGTAGTCTAGTGCTGATGAGCATAGAAGAACAGAAAGGTCCTCATGCATTACTAATGAGTGATTCTAATACCACACTCATCAGCAGATAGGTTCTTCAGACTAAAAATCAACCAAGAAACTTTAGAGTTAAACTGAATGTGGTACTTTGACTAAGAATGTCCCCCGTGGGCTCTTAGATTTGAACACTTGGTCACCAGGGAGTGTTTAGCAAGTTTTCTTGTCCAACTATCTTTGGATCACCAGTTCTCAAATATTGACATGGAGACTTCTTACTAATTATGAAAGCTCGGCCATTAGTTTTGGCTTGTTCCACTAGCTCTTATAACTTAAACTAACCTGCTCTTATTAATCTACATTCTGTCACGTGGCTCTACTCTGTACCATATGTCTGACCTCTTCAGTGTCTAACTGGCTTCTGGCTGGCACAATCCAGGTACCTAGTTTTCTCCCATTCTTCCTTCTCTCTCTCCCTTGAAATCTCACCTGTCTAGCTATTGGCCATTCAGCCCTTTCTTAAGCCAATCAGAAGACTCCATAGACAGAGACATATCTTTACAGTGTACACAACTATTCCACAACAGGAGTGGAACTATTTGAAAGGATTAGGAAGTGTGGCCTTGTTGGAGGAAGTGTGTCATTGGAGGATTGGCTTTGGGGTTTCAAAAAGTCCACTACAAGCCCTGAGTCTCTCTTTTTTTGCCTGGAGATTTGAAAGTAGAATTCTCAGCTACTTCTCCAGCACCATTTCTACCTGTATGCCACCATGCTTTCTGCCATGAAGATAATGAACTAAACCTCCAAAACTGTAAGCAAGCCCCAATGAACTGCTTTCCTTCATAAGAGTTGCCATGGTCATGGTGTCTCTTCACAGCAATAGAATACTAAGATACTGCATTACAGATTAGCTGGACCTAGAAAATATCTTCAGAATATATTTTCCAACAGCTACTTAATGAACATTCTTTTTAGCAGCTCACAGAGTTTCTTTAAGATGGAGCATACTTTAGATCATAAAAAAGCCTTAAAAATGCAAAGGAGTAAAATTATTTCTTGTACCTCATCAAATAATAATGTAATAAAATAGAACTCAGTAGCAAGAAAAGCCACAGAAATTAGGCAAATGCAAATGGTAGAAATATTACAAAATACCTGGGTTCAGTCCCCAGCACCCACAACCAGAGCATACAACCACCTGAACCTAAAGTCCAAGGAATCTGGTGCCTTCTTCCGAACTCAGGAGGCAATTTCTCTCACACGCACCCCCGTCTCCCACAAACATACATACAAACTAACTCACAAGTAATAATTATGAAAATAAGTACAGGAAAACATTAAAATTTATTAAAAGGAAGGACACAGATAGGAAAGAATGGAATTCAGTTATCCCTGTTTGCAGATAACACAATCCCATGTTTAAAAGGCTACAAATCTTACTAGAAAACTCTAAAATCTGATAAACATGTTCAGTAAAGAAGATACAAATTGACATATAAAATCCCATAGCTGGAGACTTCTGCCATCATGGGTCGCATGCACACTCCCGGGAAGGGCCTGTCCCAGTCGGAGCTGCCCTACTGCCTAGCGTCCCCATGTGGCTGAAGCAGACGTCTGATGACGTGAAGGAACAGATTTACAAACATCAAAGCAAACAATAAGACAAGTGAAGAAAAGCAGAAGAGAATTTGTGATCTGTATCATTGGAATCTATAAGGATCTGAAAAAACTGAACGCCATGAAATCAACAGACATATGAAAAGGCAGTTCTCAAACTAAGAAATACAAATAGTCACTATAGATAAGAAAACGGTCAACATTCTTAGCTATCAGGGAAACACAGCAGAACAACGTTGAAATTCCGTTCTCCCCCAAGTCCGAACAACTATCATTACCATAACTAACAACAAGAGCTGGTTATAGTATAGAAAAAGAATCCTTATGTCTAACTAACAACAAGAGCTGGTTATAGTATAGAAAAAGAATCCTTATGCCCTGCTAGTGAGGATGTAAGCTGGTGCAGCCACTACAGAGATGGGCATAGGGTCCCCAAAAAAAGTTTAAAAAAACCTACCACACCTACCCATACCACTCTGCCTGCACACACTACGGAATCCCAATTAGGATATCACAGAGATAATGGCACACCTGTGTTTATTGTTGCATCATTCACAGTAGTCAAGACATCAAAGCAGCCAAGATGCCCTTCCACAGATGAATGGGTACATAGAGTATGGGATGCTTATACACAATAGAGTTTTATTCGGCCCTGAAGAAGAATGAAGTTATACCATTCACAAGAAAATGGATGGAACTAGAGAGCATCATATTCATGAGAATAAGTCACACTTGTAGAAAAACGTCACTTACTAAAGTTTTCACCCATATGCAGGGTCTGAATTTAAATTTCATGTAAGGGGAATTAAGGGAACTAAGAGTGGAGAAAAGGGTTTCAAAAGGTGGAAAGGGAAAAGAAGAGAGGGGAAAGGAGGGGAGAAAGACAAAGTACCATGTTTTTCTTTGACATGAGGATTCTAGATTTAAATATGAATACATATACTTAGAATATATATGCATATATTTTATATCCCCGAAGCTGGAGTCACAGGCAGTTGTGGGCACTTGGAACAAAACTTGGGTCTTCTGCTAAAGTAATACGAGTTCCATCCTAGTTACTTTTCTATTGCTGCCACAAAAAACACAGCCAGAAACAGCTGGGAGAGGGAAGGGTTTATTTGGCTTACCTTCCAGTTCGGCCCATCATTAAGAATAGTAGGGGTGTGGTGGGGTCGGGGTGGGGGGCAGGAACTGGAGTGGAAACGCTGCTGCTTCTTGGCTTGTTGACCAGCTGCTCATGCTGGGCCAGCTTTCTTAAACAGCCCAGGCCACCTGCCTAGGGATGGCGCCGCCTGTGGTGCACTGGGCCCTCCTCCGTCAATCATCAGTCAAGACAATCTGATGGACATGACAACAGGCCAATCCAGACAAGTTTTCAACTGAGGCCTCTCTTCGCAGGTGATTCTAAATTGACAATAAAATCTTACCAGCAGTGCTCTTAACCACCGAATTACCTCTCAGACCCCAAAACGTGGGCTTATTGAATGCGCACACAGGAAATATCAACAAAGAAATGAAAAGGAGGGAGAGGAGGAGGAGGAGGAGAAAAAGGCGGAGTTGGGGGGAGGAAAGAACCAGATATAAATTATAACTAAAATGTTAAATAATTGAAAATCTCTCTCATGGGAAAGCTTCGCGGCAGAGCTGACGGTGGCAAGGGAGATTATCAAATAAACTTGAAAACAGGCTGAGAGCCATTATCAAAAACTAAAAGCATGTTTCATTGAAATCTCCAAATGAGGAGTAAGAAAAATATAGAGAAAATAGTTACAAAATTTGCAGTCCAAATGTCTCTAGGTTTGTTGGTTTGGCAATTATTTATTGATCTAAGAACACAGTCTATTCTAAGCAGAGTAAATATAAAAAGCAGCATGCTGGCATGGCCCACTCAGTAGTTGGTTAAAACGTCAGCGATAATGAGCAGTGTTAGGAAACGGTACAGTGAGCCCCTGGGGTGGGGATGATGGAGGAGATGCCATTTATTATTAGGAAGTTACGAATCATCTATTCTGGGCACCATTAGAAGGTGGCTGTGTTGGTGCGAGCATTTGTCAAAACTCACCCCACTAATATTTGTATGCCTTATTGTACACAAATTATTTCTAAGTTAAATTTATTTATTAAACTTAATAAATACTTAACGCTCACCTCCTCAGCCTTTATCTATCTTGTCTTCATGACTTTAGTTTTTGTCATTGAGTTGCTCTCTGTGAAAGGATCGTGCCAACTTCCAAGTTCAAAATGGAGGCACCAAAATGACATAGATTGTCTGCGTTTTGTTTCTTCTAAGAACAGACTAGTCCAGTTCACTCACACAGAGGTCGTCCAGCTCTGCACTTTCCATGGCCCCTGAATTTTCAGTCTCATGTTTAAATGCCTGTTTCTGCACCTGCTCCTTGGACATTTATGGCACATTAGGATGAGAATGAATTAAATTTGTGACTAAAATTCCATTTAAAAAATTCATACATTACACATGAATGTAGAAGTGCTATGAAAACAGCATGCTGTGCTTCTAATTTGCCATTTTATTTTTTGTCTAATTATTTTAAAAACAGAATTTTTCTTTGGAGCTGAGAATACAGATAAACATTGCTGAGTATGCTTGAGATCCTAAGTTTAATGCCTAACAACTTACAATTTTTTTTTTTAAGTTTCAAAGTCTTGACATTTTAGGGAGCCATAGAGATAAGTAGAAAGCTTGTCACAAAAAGCATGAGGTCCTGAAATTCATTCCCGGTGCCCACATCAATTTGCCAATGCCAGCATTGAGGAGTCATGAACAGGTGGATCCCTGAGGTTTGCTGCTCAGACAGCTTAGCAAAACCAGCCACTTTCAAAACAATGAGAAAATCTGCCTCAAAAATCTGGGTGGATGGTTTCTGGGGAACAACAGCTGAGGTGCTCTTCTGGCTTACACACACACAAAGACACACAAACACACTCATGGAAAGAGAAAGAAAGAGATGAGGAGAGGAAAGGAAGAATGGAAGGGAGGGAGGGAGGGAGGGAGGGAGAGAGAGAGAGAGAGAGAGAGAGAGAGAGAGAGAGAGAGAGAGCGAGAGAGAGAGAGAAAGAAAGAAAGAAAGAAAGAAAGAAAGAAAGAAAGAAAGAAAGAAAGAAAGAGAAAGAAAAAGAAAGAAAGAAAGAAAGGCAGACAGGGAGAAGAACAGACAGACAGAGATAGGAAAGAAAGAGAGTGAGGGAGAAAGAGGGGTCAGACAGACACAAAATACATTGCTCATCCCTGTACATCAAAGGGAAACCACAGTGTCCTCTGGTGAGGTAAAGCGTGCAGCATGGTGCAGCCGGTGTTTCTTTTCCTGTCTTCGTGTGAAAGGGAACCTCGGGGAAGGTTGTGTCTCTGCTAGATGCTGTCGGGTAGGCAGTGGCTCCAGAGGGGAGCTCAGGCCTTGGATTTCCTTGGATCCTGCCAATGTTCCCTAGAAAGACCCAGGAGATGAAGGCTTTTTCTGAATGTTAGAGAGCCTGTCCCTGCACACTTTAAAATTATTTTTAGCAAAGTAATTTGCTTAGTTTTTCTTTTTTTTAAGCATACATTTTTTCTTTTGGTCCCTTTCGAAAATTTTGAAGAGAGGATCTGAGAAAGGAACAGACTTGAGACTTGGGTAGCATCCAGCTCCGAAGGGTAGAGGGTGCCTCTAATTGTTGGTCGCCACAGATTTAACTCTCACAATATGCTAATGTCTGCACATTTTTATTTCAAATATGAAATAATTTAATTATGACAGGCAATTAAAATGGAAAACATTATATTTGTGTCTCTTTAAGAAGTGTGAAATTTTTTTTTTGGTCCATTCTGGCATTATTGGTGTGAAGGGGGGAGGAAGAGTAGAGGGGGAGGGGTTGCCAAACGGGAGAGTGGGGTTGGAGAGAGAATTCATGTATTTTGTCCGTGAATGGAACAGAACACAACCAAGTTGAATACCAGCTTACTGTGAATGGCAGCTCCTGTTCTCTTAAACAATATAATATTTAAATTTTTATTTTTATTAAAACTGTCCTTGGGTCTGGTAATACGCCACAATGCAAGAGAACTCAGTTGGCAGATTCCCAGCCAGTTCTTGGTATATTCTCATCTCTTTTCATTGTTTCCATATTTGGTTCCTTGGCTAGTCATGCCCACAAGTGTAGTTAATACAACTCTAGACGCTGATATTTTGTTCCGTTTCTATCCTTGAGCTCTTGAGAAATGAGAGCCTTTGAGAAATGACATTTTTCTTTCGTTAACCTGTTTCTCAATTTCTCCTAATGTTTAATATACCTGTTATTTCTTACTCTTTCATTAGCTACTATTGTTATTTTAAATAATATTACAGTTGTCTCCATGGAGCCTGAAGAGATGTCTCAATGGTTAAGAGCACTGGGTGATACCTCAGGGAACCCAAGTTTGATTTCTAGAACCTACATGGCAGCTCACAGATGTCTTTAACTCTAGTCCCAGATCTAACACCTTCTTCCTGCTCCCCTTGGTACATACACATGTATGGTGCCCAGACATACATGCAGCCATATATGTAAACACCTATATATGTAAAATTAAAATATAAAGAAATACCTATAAGGAACTTTACACAAATTGCTGCTGTCAACCCTTCTGCTGCTTTTCTAACTTGGGAAGTGCCTGTCACTTCCTCTAGAGTTCTCCCATCTCACCTTCTATCTCCTATTAGCTACATATCACTATACATGGCCAAGTATTTATCAATGCTTCGTTTTGTTCAGAAATGTCAACAGCATTCACACTTTATTGCCATTAAAATAAAACAACCTAGCCGGGCGGTGGTGGTGCACGCCTTTAATCCCAGCACTTGGGAGGCAGAGGCAGGCGGGTCTCTGAGTTCGAGGCCAGCCTGGTCTACAAGAGCTAGTTCCAGGACAGGCTCTAAAAAAGCTGCAGAGAAACCCTGTCTCAAAAAAAATAAATAAATAAAAATAAATAAATAAATAAAAAAAATAAAACAACCTATCATCTACTGCTTGCCCAAGAAGTATTAGCATCAAAACAAAATACATTTTTTTCATTGTATTATTTGCCTAGACCAACACCACACTGCACTGTGCTTTCTTACCTGGGTTTTGTTTTTCCTAGTAGCCTTCTCCTGTACCTCTTCTTCTTTGAGAGAAGAAGGTTGTTTCAGACTTTCAGTGTCTTCTTGGGTATTATGTAAACTACACGTGTAGGTTTGGTTCCCTCCTGGCCCTTTGAGCTGGTCTGCATCAGAACTCTCTAGGTCTTCATCAGATGTCTTCCTGGAAATTCTCATCTGATTGAATTCACTGTGTGGTGATTCTGAGGTATTTTTTTGTGCCCTTATCTCAATGGTGATGGAAAATATTCTCCAGTAACTAAGTTCCTTGCTCTTCACAGTCCCCAGGCACTTTCAGGCCCTAATCTTCTCTCACTGTGGGCCAATACTCAATTCAAGGTTGAAAATCATTTGTTCCAGAGTATTTTGGTTTTTGGTTTGTTGTTGTTGTTGTTGTTGTTGTTTTGTTTTGTTTTCTGAGACAGGGTTTCACTGTGTAACAACCTTGGCTGTCCTGGGACTAGTTCTGTAGAAATCACGAGAGCTTGCCTCTGCCTCTCAAGAGCTGGTATTAAAGGCATGCGCCACCACTGCTCAGAGCTCCAGAGTCTTTTGAAACCACTTTATCTTTTAGCATTTCTTTTATTCCTCGGAAGTCTCGTGGCAGTGTGACTCTCATGCATTTGTAAGTGAACTGTCTTATCCATCTGAAAGCATTTGGACCTTCTATATATAGCATTGTGTGATTTTGCAAAGATGTATCCAAGTTTAGGATTTTTTTTTTCATTTGTCGTACTGAACTTTGTACCTGGTTTTCAGCTCTAGAAAGTTCTTTTCTTTTCATAATACAGTTTCTCTGCTTATCTCTTGTCTCCTTTCCCAACCTTCTCATTAAGAAAATAGTAGCTTTCTTGGGTTGTCCTTTTAACATCTCATTTTAAATTTTCATATATTTTATATTATCCATCTCTAACCTAATTGTCTTATATTCTGACAAGTTTCTCAACCTTCAATTTTCAGCTCTTCCATTGAATGTCTAGTCCCAGTAAGCACTCTTCCAACACCTGTGAGGACCCTGTGCGACTCTGCAGAGGTCAGCTGTTCCTTCCCAGTGTCCTAGTTAGCATGAACTGTCAATTGACTGCAGCCTAGAGTCATTTGAGAGCCAGGGAAATGCCGAGACCAGACTGGCCTGTGGGCTTGTCCGTGAAAGGTTGTTGTGATCGTTAGTTGATGTCGGAGAACACAACCCACAGCAGGTGGCACCTTTCCCTTGACAGGTTATTTCAGAATGTATAAAAAGCTTACTAGGCATGAACTTAAGCAAGCCAGCGTGCATTGTCCCCCCCCCCCCCCCCCCCCCCCCCATGGCTTCTGCTCCAGGTTTCTGCCCCAAATTCCTGCTTGCGCCCGTGCTGACTTCCCTCCCTGATGGGCTGTAACCTGTAAGATGAAACAAGCCCTCTGCTCCCGTCATGTGCTTTGGGGCCGTGTTTTGTCACAGTAGAAAGATGAAACTCAGACAAACAGATGTTTCTCGAAGGAGAACAGTGGACCAAGATGTTTAGGTGAAGTTGTTTGGAATCCACTTCAGTATCTATCTTGAACCCTCACTCCCTGGGAAGTTTCCAGAGCCCTGGAGACCTTCCCCTTCCTTGCCAGTCCACCTTTCTGCCTCTGTGCTTCCAGGGCCGTGGAGCAAACACTGCAGTTGGGAGCTTTTCTGTCCCGACTCCTGGTTCTCCTGTCACAGCCGTTTGCCCGGTGCGTCCCCACACTCCCTGCCGTATCCCGGCATGCAGTTCTCAGAGGACTCCAAGTAGGAGAGCATCCACTTCGTCCTCTGTGAGCAGACTCTCCCCTCGTATCACTGTAGACAGCCTGAGTACTTAGGATTTAGGGTTTTTTCTACTAGTGTGAAAACAGCACTCATACCATAGAAACTGTACTCTGAATCTTGAATCCCAGTCTTTTATCTACAGTCCCTCAGTGCGCTGGCCATGGAAGACAGCGACAGCTCCTGGTCAGCCGCGATTATGAGGGAAAACTGGGGTACCTTCAGTACAGTGTGCGCTGAACTATGATGCTCTGTAAGTTGAGTGTGAAATTAAAATGCATTGATTTTTTTACATTTTATCTCTGTGCTTCATGTGTGCGTGTGTGTGTGTGTGATGTATGTGCACATGTGTGTGTGCTATGGCCTAAGGAGGAATTGGCTGTCTTGCTCGATTACCCCCCACATTATTCCCTTGAGAAAAAGTCTCTTGAAGAACCTGGAGCTGGGTTGGCAGTCAGCAAGCTCCAGTGAGCTTCCTATCTTTGCCCCTCGCCAGCAATGGGGGTATAAGCCCTCCCTACGTAGCCTTTTACATAGGTGATGAGGATTTGAACTCAGGTCCTCACACTTCTGCAGCAAGCCCTCTTACCTACTGAGCCATACCCCCGGCCCCTAAAATGCATTTAACTTATGATATTTTCAATACTCAGTGAGTTTATCTTGAGGACTATAGCAGAGGACCAACAACACTTCATTTACTCTTATAGTACTCAGTACGTCTATCAGAGTACTCTTTCCCTAGTGTAGTGGTCTGGTAAGAAATCAGAATTAAGTAGAAAAACACTAGTTTTAGTATGCCAAAAAGATAGGGGAGGAGGCTAAGTACATCCCTTCTCCCCAACTTTCCAGGGGGTCATTTAAAATAATTCCTAAATTTGCATGTGTGAAGTCACATGAGTCTGCTATTCCATAAGAATTTCATGGGAAGGGAGGCTGTGCCACGGCCTCATCCAAATAATGTGCAATGAGGATCATCCATGGCTTTGCACTTGAAGTCACCCTAACACTAAGCCAGGTCTTGTTTCTTCACTGGATTCTCAGTTGCCAATGACAGGTGCTATGGCATCTCTGGGAGAACAATAGTAATAGCTGCTAATACTATTGAGTGTGTTGACTGTGTTCACAGTCTGGCAAGGCAGTAAACACTTTCTCTTCCTGGTTTCATTGAATCCGTGCAATGTATTCAATACATAGGTAAAAATCACTAAATACCATCTAAGTTTGTGAATGGACCATGGCCTCACAGTCAGGAGGATGCACATGTATGCCCACCTCTGTAATCTACCCTCTCTGTCACATCTATAGCCTGCCTCTGCCTGTTTCTAGCACACAGCAGACACTCAGTAGCTATTGATTGGTTGATAATATGGCACACAAAACACATAATATAAATGTTATTGAAATTGTTCAGAAGAAGGCTGTATATGCAGGAAGCCTTGTGCATTCTGAATGGTCTTCTAAAACGAGACACATTGTTCATCAAGATCAGATCTCTTACTTGAAGTTTCCTGATCCTGTGGTACCCATAAGTTGCTTTTATCTTTGAAATACAGATGCTGCTTAGAAGGCAGAGCATAACACTCCTCTTATTTTATTTCTTGTATCACTTAGAGCCTCTGTGGGGAGAAGAGGCAATGTTTCAACATATACAGGCTTACTCAAGTATAGAAAACCAATTCTACTTATCAGAGTCTCTCCTTGTGCCTCTGGAGAAGCAATTAAGCCGAATCATTGACCTCTTCTGGAGTGGCTCGTGTGTCAGTTTTATTTATATGAAAGGAAGAATCAAGGGAAAGAAAATGCCAATGGCCTCAATTCTGCGAAAGTCTGTTTATGCAGAAAATATACACAGGAGACCTGGCAGCATCGTTTGTGATCTGCTTTTCTCAATATTCAGAAAGATGTTCATATTAGACAATGAATGCTGTTCTTTTTGTTCTTGGAATTCCTTTGTGGGTTACACATGGCTCTCCAGGGATGGCATGTCAAGAACAATTGCCATTTTGCATTCAGATGTTTATCAAAAGGTTAGGATTGTTTTAAGAACTGAAGATATGGCTGCCCTTCCTCTCCTAGGAATAACACAGTTAGATGAGGACAAAATCCTTTTCATCTTTTTCTTCTAGTTTTTCCTACCAGCAGTCAACAGACACCATTACATAAATATCCACTTCTTCACCCTTTCGGAAGCCACCAGAATCTGGTAGTCATAGCCCTTAAATGCAAGGTGTTATTTTAACATTGAGAACTGAGCTCTGATATCGAGAAGAGTTGCATGTGAAGCCTGTCTGGAAGCCAAGACTGGTCAGTCCCTAAGTCCTGTTGTTGCCTCATGTAAGCAGTTATCGGAAACACATAAGAGGGTACACGGCCAACTCCATGTGCTAATATCTATGTTGTTGTCCCTCAGCCAGTCTTAGCAAAGGCCAGATACAATACAGTGCTCTCCAAAAGCAACTAACTAAATAAATCAGCAGACCCAAAATTAGGTAGTGCGTAACCGAAAGAAGAGTGAGAATCTTGTTATACAACCAAATGCAGAGATCTCCAACATAGTATGAAGTGAAAAGGTTAGAATCTGGAAAATGTGCATGAAGTGCCGCTACTTATAGAAAAAGAATATCCACAAGAAGAAGGGCTCTGGAGAGTGGCTCAGCAATCAAGAGCACATGCTGCCCTCTCAGATGACCCCACTTTGGTCCCCAGCACCACATGCTAGCTCACTACCATCTATAACTCCAGTCCCAGGGAGTCTGATGCCCTCTTCTGAATGATGCAGACACTACATGCAGGAGGGGTATGCAAGCTCGAGTCCGCGCGCGTGCGCGCACGCACACATACACACACAAGGAAACATACACATGAGATAAAAGTAAAGAAATTTTTTTAAAAGAATAAATAGACAGACATGGAAAAGATATTAGCAAAAGACATGTCTGGCAAAAGACTATGATAAAATATATAGAGAACTGTAAATAAAAAATAAAATCCTCAACTTTAAAAACGGGCAAGAGATATGAGCAGATCTTTCATCAAAGAGAATACTCAGATGGCAAACGAGCACTGAAACAATGTTCAGCATCTTATGCAATTAGATAATTAGATAATTAGGTAATGGCAAGTCAGATCAATGGGACCTATTGGAATACGCAGGTCCGAAACGCTGCCATCAGCAAAGACTGGCAAACAGGTGCGTCCAGCCTTTGGACCCTGCAAAATGACGCTGTCATCTACAAAGTTCATGCTCAAGAGCTTCACAATTGAGTCACAAACGAAGTCACTCACAAAAAAATTATCATTTACTCGGTAAGCTTAGGAGCTTGCCTTGGCCTGCACCACAGCCCTTTTGAGCAGCTCGCTCTCATAGAACCACATGTACTTTTGTTCATGGCTGGTGGTGATGGGAAATGGCACAGCCCCTTTGTGAGGACAGTCTGGCAGCTTTTCACAAATTAACCATATTCTCGCTGTATGATCTAATAATTGTGTTCCTTTGGTGTTTATCCCAAGGAGTTATGGAGTCAGGTTCACCCAAAAACCTGAACTCAGATTTTATCATAGTTTTGTTAATAATTGCTAAAAGTTTACTTAGAAGCAAGCAAAATGTCTGTTGATAAGTGAGCGGGTGAGTGAATGCTGATATTTCCAGACAAGAGAGTGGAATTCCACCCCAAACACAAGTAAGCTAGTGAGCCATGGGGAAAGACAACATGGCTGGAATGCATATAACTAAGTAAAAGCCATCGAGCGTAAAAGACTGCGGAGTGGGCACTTCTAACTAGACAGTGGTCTAGCTATTGTTAAACCAGCTGGAAAGAGACTGGTGGGGGCAAATAGAAACGAAGAGACAGAGCAGAATTTTGCTTGGATGTAAAGGTTAAGAGAGTCACGGGGCAGCACGCTGATGAAACAGGCCATTACTTGCTTGTTAAAACTTACAGACTATACAGCATCAAGAACTAGCGTACACCTTGGGGGATAATGATGCACTGATCCAGGCTCACCAGTGGTGACAAAGGTGCCATTCTTGTGGGGATGTTGACACTAGGGAAAGCTGTGCATCTGTGGGGACAGAGAGGGGTATGAAAGCTTCTCTTCACTTCCAGTCTTGCTATGAACCTAAAACTACTCTAAAGTTTGCCGTGGACCTGGGGCTGCCTTTTGAAAGCAAAACAAAAATGAGATCAAATCTATTCTCGCCTCAGATTCCTCCACGTTTTCGGTATTTTGAACACTATGGCAGGGAATACCGCAGACCAGCAGCCTCCATGAGGCTCTGATTTCAAAGTTTTAAAATAAACATCCCAACAGGATTGTTCAATGTTACAGTGCTCTGATTTTAATTTTGTCAAGAACCCCAACACTGTTTTTGTGGTGATGTAATCCTCTCCAGCAGTACACAGGGTCCCCGTTTCTCCAGGACCTTGCCAACGCTCACTACCACCGCTTCTTCCTACTCCCCGTTCTGATGGGAATAAAGTGAGTCTCGATTATAATTTTGATTTACTGTTTCTTGATTATTAATAATGATTAATAATGCCCAGCATCATATATATATATATATATATATGTATGTATATATACATTTGCCACATGTATCTCTTCAGAGAAAGTCTATTCACAGCTATTGCCCACTTTTGATTGGTATATATGCACTGATTGCACACGTTCTCTATGTACGTGAGTGTTTGGCCTGCACATATGTTTGTGCACCATGTGCATGCCTAATTCCCAGAGAGGCCAGCAGAGGGTTCCAGTCTCTTGAGGTCAGAGTCACAGTTTATTTTGAGCCACTATGTGGATGTTGTCAATCAAACCCAGCTTCACTGAAAGAGCCGCCTCTCCAGCCTTATCCGGTATATAACTTTCAAGTATTTTCTCTATGTTGACTTTCCCTTTGCTGTTCAAATTCATTTTAGTCTGATGATATCCTATTTGTCTGCCGTAGCTTTAAATATCTGTGATCTTGGTGACGTATCTTTTCCAAGCCCAATAATTCTGAAGGTTTTTCCTTCTCTTCTAGAAGTTCAATAGTTTATGTCATGAGTTTAAGCCTTTGTCCATTTTCCATTGATTTTTGTGTATGGTATTCATTGCATTTCTTTTATTTAAAGAAGTCCATTCTTGGCCATAAAAACTGCCCCCAGGGGGTGCCTCCCTCGCCCTGTGTGTGGTGCCTGAAGACAGACATGATCCACACAGTTGCTTACCTGAGCTGCCTGGCTTTTTAGAGAATTACTGGGTCACAACCTTTTTCCTTGGGGTCACCATTGCTCAGCAAAGCTTGGCTTCCGACTCTGGGACCCTAACTTCAGCACTGCGTCTCACATTTGGGACCACTTGCTGTGGAACATTTAACTCTGCAAGGACTGTTGCGTTTGTTTCTACTGCATTTGTTTAATTAATAAAAGATGTGTTTCTGTTTCACCTTGCCTGCCTGCCTAAGGCACCTGATTGATCTGATGAAAACCAGAACAGTCAATAGCTAGGCAGAAGAGCGATAGGCAGGGTTGGCAGGCAGAGAGAATAAATAGAAGGAGAAATCTAGGCTTGAGAAGAATGGAAATATGAGGAGAAAGAGAGGGCCTTGCCTAGGGCCCAAAGCTAGGCAGCTACCAGCCAGACCAACACTGGAGGAGGCAAGAAAGTAAGACCTACAGATAGAAAGGTAAAAAGCCCCAAGGCAAAGGTAAAATAAAGAGAAAAGGGTTAACTTAAGTTATAAAAGCTAGCCAGAAAAGATCCTATGCTAGGCCAAGCATTCTTAACTAAAAAGAAGTCTCTGTGTCATGATTTGGGAGCTGTTTGGTGGCCCAAAAGAAAAAGCCTGGTACAACCAATGTTGTACCCGCTTACCTTTAGAACTTCAGTGGAATCTAATTAAACTCAGGTAAAACCCCATCCTAGCTTTGCCCTCAGGAAGCCACCACTGATGGCAGATTCCTGCTGTCACCGGGACTATGCCAACCCTTACTATCCCTAAGTTGAGAAAGAGGTTGGTGGATAGAAATTTAAATAATTCATGTTTAATGCATAATATGTGATTTCTGGCACAGTGAAAGACTTGGCATCAGGGCTTTGCAACTGAAGAAGTGTGGTGTTTGAAAGCTGCTTGACTTCCAATGGTGCACAATGAGCATGCTTGCCTATGGAAGTACTGTGTGGAAAAGCTGAGCAGAGCTGTAAGCTGACTATAAGAATGACGCCATCCGCCATTGCTGGAGTTATCCCCTGAGCATTCAAAGATCACTCAATCTGGAAAGACAAATGATCAGAAACTAGCTACATTGAAGGGTAAATGGATAAGAGCACCATACATTGATGCCGAGGTTTTCAGGAAAGACAGATAATAGGAGGGGAGGGGCTCTTTTCCACACTAAGGTGGAGCTTGGATTTGTCCTCAACAGAGAACTTATGCTGGTGAGTGTTCCTTCCCAGACCTCAGTCACATCCTTGGCATTTCCAGGAGGCAGGGGGGGGGGCGGAGGGGGGATGAGCACTGCTGGTCCATCCAGTAATAACGATCAACCATTGCATGCTTAACTTCAAAATAACTTCCTTTAAGCTGACGGAGAAAAGAAGAGACAAAGGAACATCTCTTCTGGCTTGAAAACAATCATAGCGAATGTTTCTAGGCACCAGCATGGAGATGTCTGCTCTTCGATGGATGGCATCCTTTGGACTTACAACATTCTCCAGGTTTTCTAGAGGATTCTTTCTTTTAATTGGGAAGAGCTGTTATCCTCCTGGGTATTTCCCTGGACAATGAAGGCCAACTCAGGAATCATGAAAGTAAGAGTATGTTTTCTCCTTTTCCTCCTCTTTTTTTTCCCACCAAATTTTAGAAAAGATAATTAGAAAGTGAAATTAGAAGAGAATTGTGGTCAAGAGTACAAAGGGTCACAGAAAGTCCCTTTCGGTACTTTGCTAATATCAGTATATTAATAATGAATCAGTGGGTTCCAAATGTTCTGCAGTGTCCCTTCATGGCATTTGCCTATGGAATGGATAGCTGGTTTTGTTTTATGGATGTGTATGAAGGGTCTTTTACTTTTAAAAAGTTAATTAAAAGCCATTGTGCTGGTTAGTTTGGGTCAACTTGATACAATCTAAAGTACCTGGGAAGAGGGTACCTCGATTAAGGAATTGCCCCCATCAGATTAGTTTGTGGGCGTCTCAGTGGGACATTTTCTCCACTGATGATTGATGTGGCAGGGCTCAGGCCACTGCAGGTGGCGCCACTCCTAGGAAGGTCATCCTGGGTTGTTCAAGAAAACAAGTTGAGCAAGCAGGGAGAGCAGACCAAGAAACAGCCTTCCCCATGGTTCCCGCATCTGCTTCTGCTTGAGCTACTGCCCTGGCTTCCCATGGGGACTGATGGTGGTTGAGATGTGAGCCCAACAAAGCCCTTTGTCCTCAAGTTGCTTCTGGTCATGGTGTATGGCATAGCAATAGAGAGTAAACTTGGACAGCTACCAGAGAAAAGTAGGAGAAAGAACACTCCCCGGGTACCTAACATTGGCTGCCCTGCACTGTGTGCACCATGTACTTCTCTTTGTCAGGTCCCCAGAACCTGCCAATATCCCAAGGACACCGAGAAGGAAGCAGACAGTGGTGGGGTAATGGTGATAGAGGTCATTGATGAGACTCCCTATGGGCCAGTACCCTGCTGTCTTCGGTGTGGCTTTTGTTCATTCAATAAATGCTGAGGGATTACTTTGTGGCCAGCCTTATCTCAGGTCATTTGAGAGTCATCCCTCTGAAGCTTCAAGGGGAGTGCGGATGACACCAGAGGCTTTCAGTCAATACACCTACAAAAGAGAGTCTTTGAGCCTTGGTTAAGAGGGGAGAGTGCTGTGGGGAACTAGATCAGAGTCCAGCGGGCTTGGGCTGTTGGTGTGGGATTTAGGTGATTAACTTAAATGAATGATGGCAGTAGGCCACGGGGATGGTGACATCTGGGGCAGCCTGTAGTTGTGACCGGAAGAGGATCTTAGAAAAGAGGAGCCACTTGTGTAACGGGCCTGTGTGTGAAGGTGCTCAGAGTATTGGGGTGGGGTGGGGCGGGGACAGAAGAGAGCCAGGAACCAGATCCTGGAACGCCTGTCAAGCTAAAACAAGGAATCTGGGGTTTGCGGCAGGTGAAGTGAAGGCCAATGAAGAGGGAGTCAAAGTCACGTGATGTGGTCTCGTGATCAGTTTAAAAGAGTCGTACAACTGTTGTGTTGAAAACAATACTCTACCTTCCACAGGTTTTTAGTGCGATGCTGCTCTGAGCTTCCTGGAATTTACCTTTTATGAGTGAAAACACTGAGGGGTAAGACAATCAAGTCACTTCCCTTACAAGTGACAAGGTTAGGAGTCAAACTCACACAAGCCCTGTGGCGTTTCCAGCCCTGGGATCCTGCAATGACTGCCTTGAAAGACCAACTTTGAGCACACCTGCTCCTAACAGCCGAAATACAGACTGCAGGTCCAGTGAGAAGCAGCGTGCCCCCTCTGACTTAAATAGCGTGTGACACAAATAATAACCCCCATGCGTTACTCAGCAAATAACTGTTGAAGTCCTCGTCTGTTCATGAACAGAATGTTGCACACTGGAGGTATGAACTCACCGTTTCTTAGCTGGCATAGAGTCTAAAATGGGAGACATGAGGAGTGCTGACCGTGTAAATGAGAACAGATCTTGGATCCCCAGAACCCAAGTAAATACTGGGTATGCCTGGCCCTCCGCTGTAATTTCAGAACACTCAGAAGGTAGATACGGAGGAGCCCCAGAGCTAAAGCGTGGCTAGCCAGACTTGCCATATGGGTGAGCTTTGGGTTCCATTGAGAGAATAACAGGGAAAACAACTGAAGAATGTGGTATCATCCTCCACATGTGTGTACATACATGTAAAACACACCCCCATATACATGTGCCCATACTCGTGTGAACATATAAAACACACACATACACACAAGGAAACAAGAACAAAATAATAAAGATGGATATTAACAAACCCGTGCACTAAAGTACGAAGGGGTGATTTGACAGACTCTGAAGCCGCAGTAAGGTCAAAGATGCAGTTCATTCCAGGGTAGAGAGTGACATCATGACCTTCTACAGCACAAACCCTTTTCTCATGTCTGATGTCTTGTATTTCCCAGTTTACTGCATGAAATTCAATCCAAATGATTTAAAGGAACGATCTCTCTCTCCTCTCTCTCTCTCTTCCTCCCACCCTTCTCCTTCCCTTTTACTCCCTCCCTTCCTCCTTCACTTTTTTCTCCCTTCCCATCCCTCTTTTCTCTGTGTGTGCTTTCTAGAAAAAAGGCTAGAATTCATGTTTGGAGCATACTCCCTGGATCTGACTGTTAACTTTCGTTTTGCGGTTTCAAACTGTTGCGTTATGCTGCTGGGACACGTTGCAAACTGTTGGGAATTGAGAAAGCAGAAGGGAACAGAAGGCTGGCTGTGCCTTTAATTCAGATAACTGTAACTTATGGTATGTGTGTGTATGTGTGTGCATGCATACGTGTGTGTGTGTGTTTGTGTGTGTGTGTGTGTGTGTGTGTGTGTGAATCAGCAGTCTCACAGTGTTGGCATGGAAGCCTAAAGCATCCATTTCACTTCGAGTTTTCCCCGTGTGAACTCTTGACTCTGTTACTTTTCCATCCAACTGCTTGTGTGATTTTTTTTCTTTTTCTTTTTTTTTCTTTTTTTGGATGTGATCCTTCCAGGTGCCCTTGCCAAGTAGTAGAAAGGCAGCATCATGAGAGGGAAACAGGAAGGCCTGTGCACACCTGGCCTACCGTGGCTTAGAGCTCTAATTCTATAGATCGCTACACTGTGAAAAATGGGATTCTATGTGACTGCTTCATCCAAAACTCAGCCTTAAAATCCTAACATTCAAGAGCCGTATTCAACGAGACAAATCACATGAGTATCTTGACCTGACAGTTTCTCTCTGAGCACTGGCTCTTTCAGAGCTATTTTGGCAATATACTCTTCCCCCATCGGAATATATACGGCAGTGTTGAGCACTGGGCCATTATTTTGGTTACAGTAACATCCCCTCCTCCTCAGAAGGATGGCCACTGGTTTCATTTATTATCCCTGCTGTCAGGAAAGCAAACAGAAAGCTAAGGAATCATAAGCCCCTTGCTGGGATTTCACCTTGGCTGGTTCCTTCGGTAGCATCACCCCGGGGATTATATAAATATTTTGTGTTCCCAGAATCTTGCTGAAGCAATGTCCCAAGAGAGCTTGGCATGTAAACAGGGAGTCCTAAGCAGTCTGCTCTCAGACTGTGGGTCTAGAGAAACAGTAATGGCAGTCAGGAACACTCCTCGGGAGATGAGGACGATGTCAGACACTCTGGTCAATACTGATTGATAAAATGCATCCTCTCTCTAGGGCAGATTGCTAAGTATAAAAGTCATCTCCTTCCTGGGGTCTGCTGAGTACTTGCTTGCTTTCTGCTCCATAACAAGATCACAGCTGCTTTATGCCCTATGTCATTGCTCTTCCATATGAGGAAATGGGGACAGGAATCCTCTCTCAGAATTGAAGAGGGTGGTTCTGTGACAGTCAGCCACCAATTCATGACATAAAGATAATCACCAAATTTTGTCCTGAAGATAAAATAGAACCCAGGATGACCAGTCTGGCTCCTTGCTCCAGAACATGGAGGGACTCCGTTGTTTGGCTAGGACACCCTAGGAAAACAAAAGCAAGGGCAGGACTCTGCCTAAGGGGAATTCCACGAACCATCCATCAGGGCACACTTTTGTGTGGCCCTTCCCAGGGAGATATGAACAAATGGCTCTTCACCCCAGAGTGGTACCAATGAAGAAACAATTCCACCAAAATCTAGTTCCGTCAACCAGTGAGCGTATGGAGGGTATTGACAGGAGCGTTGAGGTTCCAAGGGAATCTGCACTGCCCACCCTAGCATGTGTCAACGCATGAGACCTGCATCCCTACATCTCTTCACAGGACTCGCAGGCAGCTGCACAGGAGCTGCTCCTCAAAAGTCATTTACTATTTATGGACCTTAGGGATCCTGCCAGCTTCTAACTTTCCGAGCTTCCTGAGTCTTAGGGGGCCCCCCTCCTCCCTTCAGGAAACATAGGTTCAGATCAGAGGAAATAGCTAAACAGCGCACAAAAGCAAATGAGGCGCACAGACGAGGAACTAAAAGTGGTAGCCAAAACTAGCAGTCAAAATGCCCATTGATGGGAGTGTATCTCTACCTTCAAGGGGCATAGAATTCTCTTATCCGAATTTGTTCAGTAGCACCTAAAAATAAGTAAATTCTGATGATGTAAATGTTACTAATTGAGACCCCTGCAAAGGCAAAGTTTGAAGAAAAAAATCTTTAATTTATTCTGTACCTACTATTATTTGTGCTATACCTACTATGGAGCTGCAGGCTCATGAACGTCAAACACGGGACACCGCCGAAAGTTCTCTGTGAGGGGCGGAACCAGGCAGTAAACACGGGATCATCACATCTCTGCTTTTCAAAATGTATTTCAACCATCTTCAGAGGTGGTTCAGTTAAACTGAACTTCAGCTTAACACTGGGCTTCGCTCTATATGTTCAGACCTAGAATCCAGCAGCCCATTACAGACACATCAAGGAAGCTGACAGTCTTAGAAAAGTGGGATTTCAGAATGCCAGGGGTTTTAGCCTTGCAGAGTAGAAAACAAGACTGAGCCACATGAGAGGGGGAATGTGTTCAAGCTGTTAGAAATAGACCAGAAGGTCATGGTCAGAAATAAACCCTTGGAGCCAGCACACCAGGTCGTGGGACACATACCTAGAGTGGAGGAATACTAGAGCAAGCTTCTCTTTATGCTCAGTTAGCTCAGAGCCCTTGGAATCATGTGTCTAATTCCAGGAGGCACAGCTGATCTGGACCAACTTCAGAGGCAGAGCTGTCAAGATGATGGCAGAACTAGAAAATAAATAATGCCTGTACAAGAAGAGATAGGATGGGCTGGTACCAAGTGGCTATGTGACCTTAGTCATTTGCTCCAAGCAGCTCTGAGCCCATAAGATCAAAATGAGGACAGTGGCCTGAGTACTCAGGAGCTCCTTGGTCTCCCAGTGTCCCTTTTAGTCCAGAAGCTAAGAATGACCCTTCTCCTCCATTCTCAGTCCATTACCTATTACTACTAACCTGTCTTCCTCATGGGATGCAGAATAAAAGAAAGACTGAGACTACACTCAGATACTTGGTAGATGTCAAGGCTGGGCTAGGGGAAAGGCTTTGTCCAATCAGAAAGAAGATGCAGAAGTCAGAGGAAGTCATGTAGCTGACCACGAAAGTTTTCATCTAAAGTTATTACTGTATGCGTGTACATACAGTACTGGGAATCAACCTAGGCCTTCCTTGTGCTAGATGAGCGTTTCCCTGCTGAGCTATAACAATCTTAGCCTTAAAGTTATATTTGATCCCCTGGCTTGAGAAATCAGCAGCTGCTTCTATCCCGTGGAGGAGTTCCACATGGTCCTCACCATGCTGTCATGACCAGTTTGTTTCCTTAGGTCAAAGGAGATGGAACTGACCAATTACCCGCTCTGCCAGTAGTCTGTCTGCAAAGCAACGACGGCAAGGCACCCAAGGACGTGGAATCCATTTAAAACGGCAAAGTCCAGCCCTGTTAGTCATGCAGCATCCCTTAGCCAGAGGTTCCCTGGCAGCTGAAGCGGGGTTCATCTCCAAGAAGCCTACTAAAGTGACCTGCCTCTGAAGCATTAGCCTGAATTCTGTCCTTAGTCACTCTTTGTTCCACTTCCTTGGAGAAGCAAAGGGCCGGGAGTGAGAGCGGAAGTAAAATGAGATAGTGATTGACAAGCAGAACCCTAGAGTCTTCGCATGTGAACGGATCTGCCTGGTTCCAAGGCAGAGTCAGATTGCACACGGGGTGGGAAAGCCTGCTGATCAACACGCTCATGTCACCTCTAGGACTAAGGCCAGTCTGAGGGTCCACCTTCTAGGAGTGATCTTGGTCTAACTAGTCATTTTCAAACCTTGGCTGTCGTTGCAACCATCTAGAAACGATGGTGCCCAGGCACCATCTGCAATGAAGGAAATCAAGATCTCTGGGATTCAAGGAAGACTTTCCTTACACAACAGATTGTACCACAAACCACCGTATGCTCCCAGTGGCTAATTAACTTCAAATGCACAAAGCATTAGAAGACTCAAAAACAAAGGAGAAGGAAAGCCGCAGCTTAAAATACCATATCCTTAACCTCTGTTGCTCTCCTTAAATTCTCTCTTGTGGAATTACTGTCTAGTCACACCTATGTGAAGCCTGGCTGAAGCTTTCTAATCTTTGAACGAACAGAGGACCAGAGGAACATCTGCCCTCAATGAAGTGTTTGGGGAGGGGCTGGTGCTGAAGAGGTTTTTGGTTTTGTTTGTTTGTTTTTGTCATTATTGCTGTCACTTTTGTTTGTTTGTGTTTTGAGACAAGATCTTCCTTATTATGGTTTATTATTAGTTTTGAATTTGCTACATGAAAAAAGAGAATTTGAACTTCTGGTCCTCTTGATTTTCCCCCAAATGCCCATCACCCTTGGCTTATGTGGTGCTGAGGATTGAACCCAGGACTTTGTTCACACTAGACAAGCACTCTGGCTAAGTACATCCCCAGCCCTCTAGCCAGTTTGATACCCACATACTCGGCCACATTTTCTCTCAGCCGTTGTAATTTGGTCGTAGTGCTTGCTACTTGGTGGAAACTCCGTATGCTTACAATGACCAATAAGACCATCCTTCATCTTGCGTAGAATTTCAGCCCTTCCAATCCTTATTTACTTCTATAGTGATGGGCCTTGAACCTAGGCCCTCTTACCTACTAGGCAAACAATTTACCTCTGAGCTACATCTCCAGTCCTTGCTCATCTCGAGCTTTAGACAGCATTAGAGTAACTGATTTTGATCCGAGAGTCTCAGTATCTCATGTTCCTAAGGGCTGCTGGCCATGGTGTAGTTTGACAGAACTTCAGGTCCATCGACACTTCCCCTGCCCTAGCTCTTCTTTCAGACTAACCCAGGGCTCACTTTTGAATTCTCCCTGCAGGAGAGTTTGCCTTTGCTGTACCCGCCTCATTAAAGAGTTCAAGGTCAATTGCAGAAGAGATAAATGGTAAAAATTTCCTCACTGTTGATGACAAATTTTGGAGCTGACCCTTTGGTTTCTACTTAAGCCTGGGTTGTAGTTTACTATTCCGCTGTAGTTCTCTTATAGGTGAAAGACGGGCTTGAAATGCAATTTATCAAAGCGTTAAGCTGGCATACAGATTGCAAACCATATAATGCGCCAGTCATCAGTACTCACTTTGAAGCCCTGTTCCTCAGCCTTCTCCATTTCTGTTCAAGCTTCTGCCTCCCCTGGGCTTCTCTTCCAGCTCCTTCCTTTGCTCACTATCTCCCAGTCTTCCAGCCATTCCTGCAGTTAAACCCTTTGGAAAGTCTTCCCAAGGGTGCTGATGTCTTCGCGGTAGCTACTCCTCTTCCCCATGGCCAGATCTGCTACTGTATTTGTAGCATCTGAATGCAGAAATTGTGTTTGCTCCTTTTCTGAATCATAGCACTAACCATATACATATACAGATATTTAATGTTTTGTCAATATATGAAATATATAATTATTTAATCAATGTCCAAAATTGTTCAGAGTTCAAATATTTTCTTTCTATTTTCTTTCCTTTAGTCTTTCTTGCTAATGAGGTCTGCAGGATGGATAGCTGACACCCTTTTTGGCTCCATGCTCTCTCTGTGGTGAGTTCTTTCTTCTCCTCGGGTATCCGGCCTCCTTCCCTGCTCTCTTCTCCTTCCCCTGTCCCACTGGGCTGGAGCTCCCTTCCTCTTACAGGGCAGTGCTTCCCTTCGTCACCTGTCACCTATTGTCACCATGTAGACACAGGCCTGGCCTTGCCTTACCCAAACCTGTGCCAGATCCCTATTCATGTTTTTGTTTTCCTGAAATTAGCCCTTGGTCGTTTCCTAAAATTCCTCATTGTTAGACTTCACTTAGATGTATTTGCCACCCTTGTTCTTGCTCCACCAACCTGACACCAACTTTCTTCTCGATTAGCTGTCCTTTCCCCTTTCGGTCGGCAGCAAGCCCTCTGCACCCACTCAGACCTGTCAGCCATGTGGCTTTGTTCAGCTCCACACTCAGCAGACTATGCCCTTCCTTCCACCGAATACCGAAATCTTACCTATCATCGAGTCATATCTTACCTATCCTAGATGGGTGTCCCAGTCTGTCTCTCCCAGATCTTCTGGCCTCCCCCACCACCTTACCTGTCACCTCTTTGCCTGCTTGCCTCCTGCACCATTGGCTGAGATCATGGCCTTACCCAGGGTACAGGAGTTTGCAAGGCAGAGGTGGGACCTTGCAGGTGCTGGCAAGCAGATAGGTTTGAAAGGAGAGAATCCTATGGAGATAGCTATGTGCGTTTTAACTCAAGCGTAAGCTTTAGGGAGATAGAAAAGCTAGTAGACAGTGTGGAGGTTTGGGAAGCTCATAGGCTATTAGCCTGCGTAGGCCTCATGGCTTTTGGCTTTTTTATATAAGATTTTTCTTAAAAAAAAAAAAAGCTATTAAAGTTTTTGAGAAAACTCCAGTAGCAAATTTTTGCAGAATCTTACCGCATCATTCCCTTAGGAGGTTGGAGACAGAAACATTTGGCCCAAGGCAACCAATTTCCTTTTTGTTTGAAATGCTAGACTTGAAAGGAAGATGTCAAATAGAACTGAAAACTATCAAACATCCCAGATAATCAGAAATCTGCTCTCTAATGTGTGGGATTTTGCTGAAATGTATAATGTTTGTATGTTTCTGGCGTTGTCATAGAAGCAAATGGCATGTTTTTGAGAATGTATCTCTTCGGGTGTTTCCTGGCTAGTACAGGATGTACTTTCAGTTGTGGGGGGAGGATTCCTGGAGCCCTAACTGTGGTTCCCTTGCACCTTGCTGTGTCAAAATGCTCCTAGGTGAAAGGCTGCCTCTGATTCCAGCATGAACCGTTCTTTCAGCCTTTCACAGGAGTGCCTCCTAATGCAAAAAAAAAAAAAAAAAAAAAAAAAAAAACAGATGAAGGAGGCCAAAATCAAAAGGAAGCCATTGTCACCCACAACTCCATTTGCATTTATTTATTCAGAATTCATATTAACTGGCAGTAGCAGCTTGTGCTCATTTTCTCTGGATCATTAAAATGTGCTCATCTGAGCCATAAACAAAGGCACCGACGCCCAGGTAGCAGCTCCAACAGTAATTGCACCATGGCTCCCCTGTAGCAGCCCACAGGCTCATTTGATTACGGCAGCTCAAGACTGTAGAGGGCATTCATTAAGCAAGTGCTTCTTAGATGTGACCCACAGAAAGACTGAAGGCACACAGAGCATTGCCGTGCATTTCCATTCTTGGCCTAAACTGCTAAGAAAAAAAAAAGTAATAAAATAATAGGGAAATCATTAGAAACATAGACTCGTGATACAGGAGGGCCCGTGTGACCAGAGCCTAACACAAGATGCAGGTTTTTGCTAGTGAGAGACGAGGACAAAGGGGAGTGGAGTGTGACCGTGCCCAGAGAACCAGAGCAGAGCAGACTGAGACGAAGCATTTGCGTGGTGCAAAGAGGTAATGTGTTGTACAGTTTTAAGCATAAGTGCTGGCCCATTGCGACGGCTCACATCTGCAATCCCAGCACTTGGAGGATAGAAACATGATGAGAGAGAGACAGGGAAGTGTGCTGGTGCTAGAGTTTATATTTGGTACTGTCAGACTCGATGAGCCTGTCTCTAGATCATTCTTCCTGGTTCATTTCAAGAGACAAAGCCGTATATAGCGGTGAATAATTGAAACCCCAGAACTTAGGAATGGAAGCAGAAAGGATGACGAGGTCAAGGCCAGCAGACCTCCTTTAAAAAAAAAAAATCAGTATTTTAAAGTTTAAGGAACTGGTCACAACAATCATAGTTCCCTAAATTAAGTTTGAGGATCAGATAATTACTGCAAAACTAGTGGACAGGAGTCATGCAAGAAGAAGACGTGGAGCTGTGGGTGACAGACGACCCAGGAGCAAGTCTGTAAAAGCAGTGCTTTGTGCTGGTCCTCGAAAGCGAGCTGTCTCCAACACTAAATTTCAGATTCCTGCGGCAAATGCCTCACCATAGAGTCCCTCAAGTTCAAATTTAACCTAAGATGCATGGTCTTCCTCTAAGAGTGAATCCTTCACTGCCGGGCAATGTAATAGACACTCAAAGATCATTTGCTGAGCAAATCCTGGTAGATAATTCAGTTCATATGTATAGTGAAGCTGAACTAACCCAAGAGACCACCTTGTCTGCTTCGACACCCCGCTTCCCACAGGAGCAAACTGCATGGGCTCTGAGGACTTTATGGGTTAGTTCATATTTATCTGCCCTTTGGAGGTTTGTCCCGTCTTTTTGTTTGTTTGCTTTGTTTTACTGACATAATATACACATGCATGAACCTGATCTGACCACAAAGATAAATAAGAATTTCTTTTCTCCAGGACTACATACATCCTTCTCGACTGATGTGGAAGACACTGGGGTTTGGCGTCAGCAGCCCTGAACAGACCTCCCCCTCGTCGATCACTTCTAGGGAACAAGAGGAAATTCTAAAGCCTGGGTAACCAACATAAAAGATCTAGAAAAAGAACCAAGAATAATGAGGATGGCTGAATGACTTTTTTTCCCCTCAAACAAACTGGTCCCTGAAAAGGACGAAAGTAGCTCAGGCGTGCACTGAACCCCAGTTTAAGAGGAGTTCCTTAATCTTTTCTGTGTCTGAGGGTCTTCATCTGTAGGGCAGAGATAAAGAGTATTGTGAAAATTCAACGAGTCTTTGCATGTGAATGCTTATAGTGGAGTCTGAGGCATAGGAAATTCTCTCTCTCTCTCTCTCTCTCTCTCTCTCTCTCTCTCTCTCTCTGTGTGTGTGTGTGTGTGTGTGTGTGTGTGTGTGTGTGTGTGTGTGTGTGTTTGCATGCCTGCAGATACATGCTCATGTGTGTGTATGTGCATGTGAGGGGCCAGAGGTCTCTGCTGGTTGTCTTCCTCAATTACTCTTCACATTGAACACTTGAGTCAAAGTCTCTCATTGACAGAGCTTGCTGATTGACTACACTGGCTAGGCAGCAAGCTAAAAGAATTGTCCCGACTCAACCTTCCCAATGCTGGATTATAGGTGCGTGTCCACAAGCTCTTTAGGTGGATTCTGGGAATCAAATCACTTTACCAAATGACTCATCTCTCCAGGTTCTACGAAACTTCTGATTAATGTTAACTTTCATAATTTTTCTTTACATTATTTCCTCTCTACTTTTGTAAAAATAAATGTATAGAGCAGCCACCTCTTCCCTTCAGGGACTTAAAAATACCACTAGTTATTATGCACGTCTTACATTCTGGTCATCTGACCCGTGTCTAAGCAGACTCTCCCAATAATCCTGTGAGGAAGGTATTATCATCAGCAGTTTCAGTCAAGAATCTGAGGATTAGAGAAATTACGTAACACCCTTGCCTAGCAAGGGAAGGGGCCAAGATTTTGAATTTAGAGCCAAATGAATCTAAAGCCACTAGGAGTGTAGGTTAATGGCAGAATGCTGGCCTCACATGCTTCAGGTTCTGCATTCTGTCAAATCCACAAAGAAAGAAAGAAAGAAAGAAAGAAAGAAAGAAAGAAAGAAAGAAAGAAAGAAAGAAAGAAAGAAAGAGGGAGGGAGCGAGGGAGGAAGGGTCTGTCTCATTTTACCATTCTCCCAGGCTAGATTACTACAAAAACTGCTCCATGTGCCAAAATGAAATTGAACTTAATTAAAATAAGCACATAGGCCAAAGACCTTCTTCTCCTGACTTATTTCCCATAGAGTGAATTGCTTGGTGCCTCTCAGAGAATTTCCGCTTAACACCCTGAGATTAATTGGCCTTGTGGCTCTGATCAGAGGAAGCCTATTTAATTCAAGTCACATGTGGGCATTTTTGACTCCATTTATAACATCTGCTCTAAGTCTGTAGGTATGTCGCAAAGGCACAAGTTAAAACCCAGTGAAGAACTCGAGTCATTGTTCCCAAGTAGAACCATCCATAAAAGTGTCTCTCTGAACAGAAGGCCCATACGAGGCCCTGGAGGTTTGCCCAGCCCCTCTTTCCTGCCCAACTGAAAGCAGGGAGGCCCAGACACAGAGTCGGGAAGTTCACACTTGTGAGGTCAGCAAGCTAAATTTGAAAGCCGGGGCCAGTCCAGCCAAGTGTACATTAGACTCAGGAGCCCAAACAGCTCAAAAACACAAGGAGAAACTTAGACAAAGAAGTGTTAGAAATGAAATAAAAACAGAAAAGATGCAAACAGCCTCTCCATTCAGCAGGGATGAGGAACACATCCTTATTGTTCTCACAGGTTATCGTGTTATCCTTGGCATCCAGAGCATGGATTCCCTGCTGTCTGTGATGGTGCAGCGGTTCGCATTTGCTGAGCACTCACCACATTATAAGTACAAAGCATCCTATGCCTGATCCATCAGTGAAAGTTGACAGCCCAAGCACGTGGCTATGGCTGGGAAGGCTGCGTGCAGCTCCAGAAGTTTCCATAGACATGTCATTCCGAAACAATCTTGACCGCAAGGGAGCCATTCCCTTCGGAGAGCTGCGCAGCCTCACCTGCCTATGCGGCTGTCTATACCCCAACCCAAGAGCACCTTGACTTTGGATGTGCCACTGTGGCTATC
Source organism: Arvicola amphibius (assembly GCF_903992535.2). Taxonomy (NCBI): domain Eukaryota; kingdom Metazoa; phylum Chordata; class Mammalia; order Rodentia; family Cricetidae; genus Arvicola; species Arvicola amphibius. Next base: position 69,264,563 of record NC_052058.2, read on the forward strand.
CCGACCACAAGGAAAACTCCCTTGCTCTTCCTTGGGAATCAGAAGCCCCATGAGCCCAAGGTCCTTTAGGGGTATTTACAACTTTCCCCCAAAGAGGTCTCTCCCCTGCTGTGAGCCCTGCCAAAGCGTAGAGTATACAAGACCACATTTGAGAGAAGAAAGGGGAATCCTCTCTTCATGTATCACTTCCATATTGGGAGGAAACTTTCCTAAACTCTCAACTGGAGACCTCCAATATCAATGGCCTGAGTTTGATCATGTCATCTCTCTAAATCCAACACTCACAGATGTGCTGGCTAATTTTATGTTGACTTGACAGAGGCTAGAATCATCTGAGAGGAGGGAACCCCAGCTGAGAAAATGCTTCCACAAGACTGAGCTGTAGGCAAGCCTGTGGAAGCTTTTTCTTAATTAGTGATTGATGTGGGAGGGCCCAGCCTATTTTGGGTAGGGCCATCCCTGATCCTGGGATCAATGAGAAAGCAGGCTCAGCAAAACATGGCGAGCAAGCCAGTAAGCAGCTTGCTCCTGCATGGGTAGCCTCTACATCAGCATCCACCTCCGTGTTCCTGCCCTGTTTGAGTTCCTGTCCTGACTTCCCCCAGGGATGGACTATGGATGTGGAAGCATAAGCCAAATAAACCCTCATCAGCACCACCCTCCGCAACTTGCTTTTGGTCATGGTGTTTCATCAAAGCAATAGTAACCCAAACTAAGCAACAGGAAAATAAATGCTATGATTAATGTTGCCTAATTAGCCTCCATCCTAAGCAGAAGATTGGAGCCAACTTGTGAAGGACCGTGTATACAGAGGTAAGAACCTGACTGGACAGGTAAGGAAGAAACATCTGATGGGACTGGCATTGTGAAGCAGTAAATGATGTCCTACAACCCTGCATTTCACAGATATAGTTCCCTCAGCTGGACCTTATGCCCCAGATGAAACCTCAGTTTCAAATATCATTACTCAAAGCCTGGATCTTGCTAATTCTCAAGGAAAGCAAATTATTCCTCTTATGTCCCCATCCACTCAATACCTTAATTATATCATTCTCTCCCTCTTCCATGTCTTTATAGATTCTGTTTTCAATCACCTCTCCTTCCCTAGACTTCAAGGTTTCTGAATGTGCCATTCATTTTGGAATTTCCAGTGCCTAGAATAATTTCTGTGATTGAAATAGGTGTCTCATATATATCATACACTTATATGCTTGATGTGCTTTGGAAATTTCTCTTATTAGCTCTGTTTCAGCATAACCAAGAACAAGTTTTAAAAGTAGAAGACAAAGAAGCTGGACACAGCAGCACACTCCTGTAATCCCAGCTCTGGGGAGGAGAAACAGGAGGATCCCCTAGGGACTCACTGGACAGCCAGTGTACCTGAATCTGCGCACTCCAGGCTCAGTGAGACCTTGTTTCAAAAAATAAGGTGGAGAGAGATTGAAAGAGACACCCAGGGTCAGCTTCTGACTACCAAGTCTCTGTGCATACACACCCAAACATGTTCACATCTCATCTTTCTGTACACACACACCCAAACACGTTCACACCTCATCTCTCCGTGCATACACACCCAAACACGTTCACACTTCATCTCTCTTGAATACACACCAAATACATTCACCCCTCATTTCTCTGTACATACACACCCAAACACATTCACACCTCATTTCTCTGTGCACACACATCCAAACACGTTCACACCTTAACCTCTCTATGCACACACACCCAAACACATTCACACTTCATCTCTCTGTGCATACACACACAAACACATTCACACCTCATCTCTCTGTGCGCACGCACCCAAACATGTTCACATCTCATCTTTCTGTGTACACACACCCAAACACGTTCACACTTCATGTCTCTTGAATACACACCCAAACACATTTACACCTCATTTCTCTGTGCATACACACCCAAACACATTCATACCTTACCTCTCTATGCACACATACCCAAGCATGTTCATATTTCATCTCTTTGTACATACACACCCAAACACATTCACACCTCATCTCTCTGTGCACACACACCCAAACACATTCACACCTCATCTTTCTGTGCTTACAAAAACCCAAACACATTCACACTTCACCACATCTCCCACTCCTTCCTCAAGATCCAAGTAGAAGGAAAGGGAAGACAAGTCTATCTTCTAGTGAGTTTTTGACCTATCTGGTTAATGAAAGGAAGGAAGAAAAGAGAGAAGGGGGAGGGAGGGAGAGAAGGAAACAGAGAGAGAGAGAGAATGAGAGAGAAGAAAGGGAGAAAGGAATAAAGAAAGAGAGAAGGGGAGAAAGGGAGGGAAGGAGAAAGAGAGAAGACGACAAAGAAGATGAAAGAAAAAAAGAGAAGGAAGGAAGGAGGAAGGGAGGAAGGGAGGGAAGAAAGGAAGGAAGGAAGGGAGGGAGGGAGGGAGGGAGGGACGGAGGGACGGAGGGACAGAGGGAGGGACTCCAGGAAGTAGGTTTGCCATGTGTCATGTTCTGTGTTTAACACTGCCTCTCCTGCAGTCCCACAGGCTCCGTGGGGATGTAACGTCTTGGATCTTAGCAGTCTGTGCTCTAATTCAAAGACAAACATATTTCCCAACTTGCCCAAGGCTCTGGCAGGGAAGACCCGGATACCCAAGCTCAGGTCATTCTAGTGCGGCAACAACCAGCTGGGTTTGCAGCTATGTGGTTGGAGCCATCTGTTTTCCCTGCCCACATAAAAATATGCACGAGGAGTGTGCAGATCAGCAAAATCCATGGCTTCCAGAGGACCCAGATGGGATGCACTCTCCCTTTAGGGAGAAATGAAAGGTAAATCCAGTGTCAAAAGACAGAGGGCCGGCAGCAAGGCTAAGGAGCCAACACACTCAGAGTCCATCACCTCTCCTCCGCCTTTGCCTGGAATACAGCCCATCTGGCTCCCTTGCCACAATGCCATTGTGCTTGTGTGAGGGGCACTGTGGTGCATGCTGAGTGCCCGGAAAATTACCAGCAGCCTCCTGCCTCTCCCACCACAGGCACCGGGAACTGATCACATAAGAACTCCCTTCTCTGATGCTCTTTGGTCTGCTGACTGCCTGGTCAACCCGCAATCGGTCACATAATGAGCCTGGTGAGTCCAGGTGGCCAGGAATAGAGAGGCTTTTTGTATCCTGGTCTTAGAGAAGGGAGCCCTTTAGCTCCCCCCCACCCCTTCCCTATCACCTCGCACCACAGAAGGGAATTTAGAGCAGGCTTGGCTCCCTGGTTAGCACAGAGGACAGTGGATTCCACATTTAAAAAAAAAATCCTGGACTAAAATGGGAATGCTGTTAGCCAGCCACCCAGGTGCAGATGGTGTTTGGCAGCTCAGGACCGGGTCATGATTGAGAAGAGGGTCTGTCTCAAAACCATTACAGTTAATTATCGCAGAGTTACAGATTCATCCGCAGGCAAAGAGCCAGCTCAGAATCCCCTGGGAAATTTTAGATGGATTAATAAGCAAAGGGATGTGGTTCTAAGACAGCTGATTTTCTATAAAGAAATGATATCACTGTTTCTTTATTCCTCACTCCCAGACCCAGGGCCCATTCCACCCTTTCCTATCTTTGAAGACATCTGTCCAACAGAGAACTGGTGGCGGGGGGCATTGCTTTGTTCCCTGTTTTATCTAGTAGCACTAATGTATTCTGAGCAAGACTCTGCTTTCTCATGGCCCCCACTCATTGAGGAAAACATGTTTCTGCCCGGTTGTCTGCTGGTCTCTGTGGCTTTCCCTGTTAAGACAGTTCTTTACAGAAAGGGCGGAGAAGCCTTAACAATGGCAGAATGAAAGGCCTCCCCTCAGCCAAGCACAGCTGTGCTCAACAGGAGTCAAACAGTAGCATACCTGACGCTATTGGCAGAAGCCGGGAATCTGATCATTACAGCTGGCACGCTGGTCGAGCGGCAGTGTGGTCTTGGATTCAGAAGGCAACTTCCTTTTTCAGGCTCTTTGTCTTTGCCTTTTGCTCTAAGGTCTGTATTGCTTGTTCCTAGTAAGCGGGAATCTTCAGGAAAGTGTCCGATAACCTACGATTAGCAAATGAGTTTATCCCCTAATAAATTCTGTGAGTTTAACCCCTAATAAATAAACCTTTATTATGCTTCATTCTGGGCGAGTGTGGAAATTTTTCATACAGCAACATAGTTAGCAAATGATAAGCTTATTTCTTTGTACTCAGATCCTAAAGTTTTCGATATGCAGCCAGTTTGTTGGTATACATGTTAAAGATGCCACCTTCTAAAACAAAACCAAACAAACACAAACAAGAAAAAGCATTGCTAAGGTTGATGGGAAAGGGTTTCATCTTTTCCTTCTCTGCTAAACTGATAATTTTGGATTACTTTCTGCCACCTCCCCACAAACTCTCCATGGACAACCAGGACATTACACACTTATCCTGTCCAAGAATTTGATCATATGGCCAAATTCGCTTGGTCTGCTACCATTGAGTTCAAGTTTTTGCCTTTGTTTTCAATTTGTTCTCATGTGTATGCAACTAATTAATGTCCTTGGCTCAGTGCTATCCATAGGGCTCCCTAGAAGTCCTGAAGATTGGATCAACCAATTCAAGAAGAATTTTATTTTATTTTATTTTGCTTCTTACAATAGATCTTTACAGCATTTAAGTTGCAACAATGCCCCTCCCCCGATTTTGCTTTAGCGTTTCCATTAATTGTTACTCTATATATTAAAATCCCCAAGAGAGCAATTCAGTGGCAAATAGCTCCTTTCTTTTTGTAGTACACTCCATTCTTTCTCAGATTTGGGGGATAATTTCCCTTCTGCCCGAAGAAATTCCCTTCAGCATCTATTTCTGTATGGGTCCCTTGATATTCTGGTTTTGCTTGTTTAGAAAGATGCATGGTACATTTTCACATTTGGAGGGTATTTACAAGGGATTGGCTATTTCAGGTTGGGATCTGTAGCTTTTGTATTTTCTTTGGCTCTCTGACTTATTATTTACTGCACTCTGGCTTCTATTTCTCTCTTGAGAAGGTGGCAGTCATCCTACTGAGATCTCTTTACAAGTTGATGTGTCTTCCCGAACACCCCAGGCCCAGATACTTTCATTTTGCTTTGCAGAAATGTTTTTAATTGTGGCTTCTTTTATAGCCATCTCTCTTGGAACTTGGAACACTTCCCCTTTGTGTATCTTAGGACTTTACTTTCTTTTTCCAGCTACAATAAAAAAAGAAAGAAAGAAAATCTGGTTCTAGGTGTCTGCTCAGATGTGTGAGAATCTTGTTTGCATGTTGCTGAGGTGGTTTCTGTGCTTTGGGGTGGGGCCCAGCTCGTTCACACTTCAGAATGTGCTCAGGCTGCCCAGTGAGGAGCAGCTGTCTCACTTCCTGAGTTCTCACCTCTAGTCTACTGTCTCCAAGATGCAGTTATTTAGTGTGTTCTTCAGGCTCAGGTCCATCTCTGCTTCCTTGTAAGATCTTCTGGTTCAGTGAGGTTCTCTCTACTGCTCCGAGGTGGCACTTCCTTCCTTGTTTTTCCCCAAAGATTTCTTGATTATTTCCTTTGGAGCCTATAATTTCTCACAAAGTGAGAAAACTAGATGAGTCTATATTCATATGCTAGCCCTAGCTAGCCATAGCCGTTCCCATTTCTTATATTGTATCTTATTGGTATTTTGAGAATTTCACGCATGCATACAATGTATTTTGAGCATTTTTCACACCAGCTCCTCCCGCTGAGTTCTCCCAGATCCACTTCCCACTCGTCCATCCCTCCCACCTTCATGTCTTTTTTTTTAAGCGCGTAGCCCATTGATTCTAATTGTGTGGCCTATCTCCTCGTGGATCTGCCATTCTCTGGAGCATGGTTGAGGGCACACCCTTAAATAAAACGGAATCTCCCACCCCCAGAAAACACCAGCTTCTTAGTTAGGGGTCAGGACTCATGGGCACCTCTCCTCTCCCTGCTGGCATGTTAATCTTGATCTTGGGGCAGGACTTGTACAGGCACCCATAGCTGCCACGGTTTCTTGAATGGAGTGGTGCTCGTGCATGCTGTTTCAGTGTGGTCCTCCCCAAACTCTGCCTCTTATCATTTTTCCACTTCCCTCTTCCAAGGAGGTCTCTGGGCCTTGGAGGAAGATTGTGGCTGAGCATTCCACAGACACCTGTTCTTTACACTTTGACCCGATGTGAGGTTCTACATGAACCATTATCCACAGTACAAAGAAATGTCTCTGTTGAGGTCGAGAGCTACCTGACTCTATGCGTACAGAGTGACTTGAGAGGACACTTTGATATGGTATGTACTTGGCAAAATAGTAGTAACAGGCTTACCATCGAGCATGTGAGCTCCCCAGTCATGAATTCTTGGCCAGATCTACAGTATCAGGCATGTGTTTATCACTGTGGAGTGGTCCTTAAATAATTCAAAAGAAAGAAAGAAAGAGAGAGAGAGAGAGAGAGAGAAAGAGAAAGAAACAAAGAAAGAAACAAAGAGAAAGAAAGAAAGAAAGAAAGAGAGAGAGAGAAAGAAAGAGAAAGAAACAAAGAAACAAAGAGAAAGAAAGAAAGAAAGAAAGAAAGAAAGAAAGAAAGAAAGAAAGAAAGAAAGAAAAAGAAAGAAAGAGAAAGAAAGAAAGAAAGAAAGAAAGAAAGAAAGAAAGAAAGAAAGAAAGAAAGAAAGACACTGATATCACAATGCCATCCATGCCATAGCTTGTCATACTGGTTGTTGTTATAGCTCACAGGGCTCATAGTTAGGTAAGACTGTTGATGGCTTTCTGTCCCCAACACCTGCATAGTACCTGCCATCAGTATGGAAGCTCACCAGGAAGAAGGGATATACCCAAACCATAACCAACCAGTTTTCTCCATGTTCTGCAGTCAACATGTGTGGTATCTTTAACAGCAGAGTCTTCCCATCAAGCAATAACAATAATCTGTATTGTTTTGAGGTCTCCAGGACCCGTTTGAAAGGCGGGTTGAGGGGAGCTAACCCACACTGGAAATTGGGATTTTTATTTGACAACCTGTGGCTTATAGAAAATGCTCCAATTTTTGTAGCACCTTTTAAAAATATCTTTTAACTATTTTTTAGGTTCAGAGAGTCAGTCCATCTATCACAATCCCATTAGGTATTAAGTCAATTAAAATGTATCTTTCAGTAGATATTGCATGAAGCCTAATTTAAAATGCATATGTTGGAGTCATAATAGATTGCCACATTGTCAGATATGGCGGCTCTTCATCTGTTGCTGATAAAGATGAAACTGCTTTTGGAAAAGTAAAAGCCATCTGCAGATGCTTTGAAAGTCAACTGACATTTTGTTAATTAGCATTTATTTACAGTAGTTGAATAACAATATCAAACTACAATAAGGAATGAGCAGTTAGCATTAAAAAAAAAAGCTGGTGACATTAAGTTTCATCATGTGGCATCTAGTGGAAACAAATTCTTTCAGAGATCTCGAAAGTTTGTTTAATGTAAAATAAACCAGCCAGGGAACTGGGAGCTGACAGCGTGGTGGAGCTGATGCATGGCTCCCGGGTCTAGGAATGGAAGAGATGTGCAAACGGGCAGCCATGGCAGCCGAAGGGAACCAACTGCCTCCTTATTAGGGACGTTTTACCATGCTCCAGACACTACTGGAAATTGGAACTAGCAGAGTCCAAATGTCTTAGGTGATCAGATGAGCACGCCATCTTCAGCTCAGGTTCTAAATGGTTCACCATCAACCTCTAGGTCTGTAACAGACAGGAAGTAGAAGGAAAGAGAGAAGTCTAATTTTCTCTGGAATATTTTTACATATAAAAATTAAATATCTGAGTATTTAATTTTTATATGTAAATTATATGTAATCCTCTATCTGGGGTTTCACATGAGTTTTGAGATAGGCAGCACCATATATTCTCCCCCCCCCCCCCATGCCGTCAGGCACTTGTCTATGCTACCTGAATACTAACCACAGTTGGGTGAGGAAAGGATATCAAACCTTCAGAAATACAACACAACAGATTCCCAGATGTTCCCAGATGTGTTTGCATGTTTACAGTCATGGAAATCACTAACGATTTGTTTCATGTCATTGTTTATGGGAGAAACAGGAAGGCTCTAGAGCACTGGAAGTGCTGGGAAAGCCAGCCCGATTGTCGAGGCCCATGTGGTTCCAACACAGATAACTATTTTTCCCTAACTAGACTGGTTCGCAGCTACCTGTTTGCAAGCATGCTAGCTGTCACTTAGGCCTGAATTAGCATCTCTATAAGACATCCTCCAAATTACAAAAGGAAGGAGCCCCAAACATCCTGATCAGCTTCAGCCAACACCTCTCCTCAGGCGATCTACATTAATAACAAAAGTGGAAGGAGCAGCACATCCCGGCTATTGTTAGGCTGAAACAGCTTGTCTGCAAAGCTACGTGACCACCTGAGACCGGGCCTATGGCTCTTGTGCCATACCAAAATATAGGCCAACACCTGATGGCTGTTTTCAAAGGAAGAAAGCAACTGCTTTTTGGACTTCCGACCAAGACCAAGTGTAAGCAAGAATAACGGTGTTGGGCCTTTCTGTCAACATGATCTCTTAAACATGCCGGACTTCTGGGACAGAAGGTGCGATGATATTCTTAAAGGCAAAAATTGCAGCTTTATTCTTTTGTCATCGTGCACGTGGCAGTGAAGGAGAGCACAGACAATGACAGCTAGCGGATAGGTTTTCTTTCCTGGTGGAATTATGATAGGTGCATCATTTACTGATAAGAGCGCTCAAGGTTCACATTGCTGGCTATTTTTGTCAAGCTATCTTGTCACTTTCATCTCTGACATTCATACTTCCCAAGAGTCACAGGGGAGGGAAAAAAGCAAGCAAAAAATCAAAACTGTAGGCACATGGCGACAGCTAAAGAAAGCCACGAACTTCTCCATTCTCCAGCTCGCTCTCGCCAGCGTATCCCCAGGTTCTAATCAGGAACCGAAATATCATACCAACCTTATTTAATAAAAGGAAAACTTGTTGGGATATTGCAAAGGCCGGCTGCTCAGGAAAAAAAAAAGGGCTGGAGAGACGGTTCAGTTGGAAAAGCTCTTGGTGCACAAGAACAAGCACAAGAGCTCTGATCCAAGCACTCATCTAAAAATCTTACACGGAAGGGTGCGGGGGAGACAGAAACATGAGAATCCCTGGGGTTCGTGGCCCATCAATCTAACCTGTTGATAAGTTCAGTGATTGTGTCTCGAAAGAGCGAGAGAGAGAGAGAGAGAGAGAGAGAGAGAGAGAGAGAGAGAGAGAAAGGTGGAAAGCTATGGGGAAAGACATTGGATGTCAATCTCTGACCTTAGCGTGCACAAGCACACTCTGCCCACATACACATGTACACACCCCGCCACACGCACATGTACGCACAAAGGGCGGTGTCTTTATGTTTTACAAACTAATCTCACTTTAGCAAATGTGTTCTCAATCTGCCCACTTATTGACTCAATTGAACTTGTTCCCTTGTGTACATAGAATACAGTAAGTGTCTGTACTAGCAGGTATTTCTTTGCTAAATATGACTAGCTACTACCCATCAATTATTCTAAAGAATTCAGATCAGGAGATTTTTTTAAACAGCCTAAATGATGAGACAAGGGTAGGGAGCCACCTCGTTCTGATCACAGAATCTCCATCTGGTAATAATGCTCCGTCAGTCATTTGCTCTGAAGTACGGAAAGGCTTAGCTGTCTTTCCTGTATCTTTGCTTTGGGGGTTTTGTTTCTGTTTTGTGAGATGGCATCTCACTATATAGTTATGGCAGGCCTGGAAGCTGCTGTGTAGACTAGGCTGTGTAGACCATTTGCTCATCCACCAGACAGCCAGGATACAGCAGACACTGCTAACAGGTCAAGCCCTCATGCCCATGCTCTATGATTTTATTCAGTTTTGAGCTATGCCATCTCTAATACAGCTAATGCTAAGCCCACCATCCCATAATGAGCACATCAGGGAAGATTTTATTATTCTATTTTTTTTCTTCCCAGTCTCGTTTTACCTTTGGTCAACTTCAGAAGTGCGGGCTTAAAGTAGTGCATTTCATGTTGTTGCCCTTCCCAAATCAGAAGTCAGAGCAAATAGGAAACACAAAAGAGTCTCCAAGATTTAAGAGGACCATTCTCATTCCCTTAGATTATCTACCTCTCTTGTTTCCTCAGGAAGATTCTCTCCTGGCTTTCTCCTCCCAAAACTGAGCGATGTTTGTGTTTCAAAAGTATTGCTCCATAAATGTATTTAATTTATTGTGTATGTGCACTTGTGTGTGCTCACACCCTCTCTCTGATTCTTTCTTGAACACCCCAGCACCATGCATGTGAAACTCAAAAGACAACTTTTGTCAGTTGTTTCTTCTCTTCCCCTCATTATCATGATATCTCCCTTGTTTCTGCTTTGCCTCGTGTAGAAGGAAGCGGCGGGGCTGTTTCCTGCCACCTGGCTAGCTTTACCCAAAATAATTACACGGAAACTGTATTCTTTTAAAACACTGCCTGGCCCATTATCTGTAGCCTCTTATTGGCTAATTCTCACATCTTCCTTTAACCCATATTTAGTAATCTGTGTAGCACCACGAGGTGTGGCTTACCAGGAGAGATCTTAACCTGCATCCATTTCAGAGAGGAGAATCATGGAGACTCACTATGGAGACTGCCTGAAGCGTCTCCCCCACTCTGCTTCCTTGTTCCCACAATTCTGTTCTGTCCACTCCGCCTACCTAATTTTCTGTTTCTTAAAGGGCCAAGGCAGTATCTTTATTAATAATGAAAGTAACACATAGACACTCCTCCATCAGCCTCGTGCTCCAGGCTCCCTAGCCCATGAGCTTATAGGTGATGCTCCTGTCTTCACCTGCTGCTCTCTGTAGGGGTGCTGCGATTACACCTGTATTCAGATGCACTTTTACCTGCCAAGATATCTCATGGACCCTATCTGGCAGGTTTTAATCACCATTTTCTCAAAGTGAAAACTAGTCTTCGAAGATTAAAGTGCAGTGTGGAAGAGTGTGGATTTCGTCACTACCATCTTGGCACCCAAGTCCCTATGTGGCTTCCCCATGTGGTAAGAACAAGAAAGTTAATAACCCCTGAGTCCTGGTTTCTTGATAACATTTGGTCCACAAAGTTTTGATAAACAAGAGAACATTAATGTAATAACTAAGAAAGCAAGAACCTTCCATGGTGTTATTTTTCTCCCCTTTCTGCATGTGAGTTTGTCTAGAAGCAGCTTGGTTTCTGTAGCTCAATTGTCCTTGCTGCTCCCTTCATTATAAGGTGGTAAAAGAAGTCCTGTCTGGTTGCTAATGGTTAAAAAAATACATAAAATAAAATGTATTACCCTAACCCACTGTGACTGTTCCATTTAGGGCATGAAGTGTGACCATACTGTTTTGTGACCATCACCACACCTATCTGCAGAGTTCTGTGTATCTTAGATACTGGAACTCTGTGCCCATTACACATTAAATCCCACTGAGCAGAGTGGTACATTCCTGTAATCCCTGCACACAGGAATCTGAGACAGGAAGTTCACTAGGTCAATGTCAGATAGCCCTACACAATGAGTTGTAGGCCATCCTGGGCTAAATGAGATCCAGTCTCAAAAAAAAACAGTAAGTCCATCCCCTTACCCCATCATCCCAGCAATGGGTACTTGCCTTTCTGTTTCATGAATTAGACTGTCTTAATATCTCAAAAAGTATCTTTTGTGATTGGCTGATTTTACTCTATGTCTTAAGATGTATCTATGCTGTAGGAGTGTGTCAGAATTTTTTTCTTATGATTAAATAATATCCCATTATATGTCAGTGTTTGGACAGTTAATTTTGATTTCATGAATGCTTGGATAATGTGACTGAGACCATTTTCCTTCAGAAAAAGAGGTGTATGGGGGGATCCCTCCTAGGAAAACAGAGACAAGTGAAGCAGAGATTTTCAGTCTGTTTAGTCCCGCATTTTTCCCATTAGTGACCCCACACCTTCTAATTACTTCATGTTCCTTCATTTATATTGGACACACCCTTTAAATAGCAAGATACGGCCCTAACCCCAAGTCTAAGCTGTTATTCCAACTTTTAGTGTTGCCATCGGTGCAAGGAGACGGGGAATCGTGTTTACTGTGTGTTGGGAAATTCGTGGATACAGCTGATTCATTGACAATCTGAGATTTGCATGCACTGAGTAGGACAGCGTCTGTTTTCTCTCCTGCTCCCTCTTCCTCCCTCTCGCCTTTCTTCCCTTGCTGTCTCTCTTGCCCTTGCTTGGCTCCCCAGGCTCCCCATACTTCTTTTGTCGTTGATTTATTTGAGTCTATGTTCTTTCCCTAAAATGCCTAAAATGCAGAGAAAATGCCACTACCTTAATAATTTATGAACATTTCCAGAGGCATGCTCCTTTTTACCTCTTCTCTCTCTCTCTCTCTCTCTCTCTCTCTCTCTCTCTCTTTCTCTCTCTCTCTCTCTCTCTCTTTCTCCCCCCCTCTCTCTGTCTCTCTGTCTCTCTCTCTCTCTCTCTCTCTCTGTGTGTGTGTGTGTGTGTGTGTGTGTGTGTGTATCACTGGTATCCAAATGATCAGAGGAAAAGAATAACGGGACACTGAATGCCAGAGCGTGATGTTGAGTGGTTCAGTAAGAACCGGGCACAATGGGAGCCTAGTGACAAACGCCACCCGCTTGTATGGAAGTTCTTGGTATTTCCCGAGCATCTATCTCTTTGAAGAATTGTTTTAGCCCCAAACTTGCTGTAGGTAAAAAGTGTATAGGAGCATTGATCTTCTCTTTAGAAAATGAGGAACTATAAACCAACCTGACTTTCTTGCCTGTAGAGCAGTGTGAAAGAGCACACTGGAAATGCATGTTTTTCTTTAGTATTTTAATTCTCTCTTTAAAAAAAATTGTTGTTGTTGTTGTTGTTGTTATATGTGCATGGGTATTTTGCTTGCATCTGTGTCTCTTTACCATGTGTGTGTGCCTGCTGCCCTGGGGGGTCAGGAGAGGGAGTCACATCACCTGGAACTGGAGTTACAGTTTGTAAGGGACTATCTGGGTACTGGGAATCAAACCTGGGTCCTTTGGAAGAGAAGCCAGTATGCCAAACCACTAAGCTATATCTCCAGCCCATTTTAATTCCCTGTTAAGGAAATGGAGTGCATGGTTTTGAACAGAAATATTTAAAAGTTAATGTCTCAAAGGAAAAGAAAATAACCAAATTCTCTCTAGAAAGCATTGTACCACACACACTGGATGGTCTGGGGCTGCAAAGACAGAAGAGTGGAATTTTAGATGCAGGAGGCTCTCCATCCAAACCCTTATCTGTTATAGTTAAAGATGCATCTGGAAAAGAGCAGGGCCTGTGATCGCTGTGACTTACACTCACTATAGGATGGGGGTGGAAAGAACCAGACAAGGACGAGGGAAGTGAAGAGGGGGAACAGAGAGAGAAGAAAGCAAGGAAGAAGAGATAAGAAATTGCCATTCTATACGTAAGCAGGCAATAGCCTCTGCTGCTTAGGTTACCTAATTACACCATCCCAGCAAATCCCCAGTATAGACACCGGCACCCCATTTTAAGAGGTGAGGGAGCTGGAGCTCAGAGAATACAGTCATGTGCTTTTCAGCATGTTGGAAGAAGGCATGGCTGGGAAAGACAAGGTTCCTCTGTAACAGGACACGAAGAGAGAAAGGATATGTGTGCAGACAGCACGCACGCGCTTCCTGAGTTTGACTGTAGTACTGACCTGAGGATATCACAGTTATGTCAACAAGATAACAGAACTCAGACTATGTTGCCAAAAGTTCACCTCTTTCCCGACTGTGGATGCGGCAAAGGGAAAAGTGGGAGAGAGACACTCAGAGGTCTCCCTTCTGTATGTTCTGATTGGGGCGTTCACATTTCCTTTAACCTTCTCCCCAGTTGTGGCATGAGGCAGACTATGGAATCAGAGCAGGAAATGGCCTCATGTTGTTGTGAAATTCTAAAGAGGGAGGAAGTCATCACCTTGACCCAGACAAAGCTTACACCCGATGAACAAGTTTGGATAAATCTGAGTTCAGCACCTACAGCAATCTGCTGCTTTGACCGATTGGCCTAGTAAGTGTTTCCAGAGGAAGAAAAACTCTCCAGACACACCCCATGAGCCCATGTCTGTAAGGAGGGAACGTATTTAGGAGAGAGAGACACTGCTATTCATCAGTTTCTCTCATTTTGAAATGCATTGCTCTTTTCTGAGTCACTGTGATGAAGCTCTGAGGCTTCTTGCAAACTCTTCCAGAGAATGCTAAGCAAGTTGCTGGACCCTTCCTGCCTCAGTTTCCCACATAACAGAATGGGTGGGAGCTCTCTAAGGCCCAGGCTCCTTTCTGCTCCCCACCTCCTGTGCTTCTCTTGCCAGGCCAGCATATGGGGTAATCGATTCACTCTGGAGTTTTCTGCAGCATCACCGTCACCCCAGAATTGTAGGAAATTTTCTGTATTGTGATAATGGCTTCAGCATAGCATCCTCAATCCTCACTGGAATCGCTGAAGAAAGAACTATCACCTCAAATCTGCCGGCTGAGTTTCTTACCAGCGTGATGAAGAAATTCGACTTGTTGAATTATTCAATATTGTGGTTAATTGCAAGTGAGCACTGCAGAATATTTTCAAAGATGATTTGCCAAAGAAGTTTTAAAAATTACTTATGTTATGTATGTGTGTGCATCTTCGTTTGATTCTCTTTGTCATTAAAATGGATTTATTTTTTTTTTAAATGCTGAGTATGGGCCCTGTATTAACGTTTTTCTTTGTCTAGGATTTTTTCCCCACTAGACTTGCTAGAGAATCACCGTATTTCCAAGGCTGTGAAAACTGACTTCTTTTCAAGAAAGCACAGTTTTCACCCTGTGCCTCAGATAGGGTGTGAGCTCGATTTCCCAACAGACCACTTTCTCGGTGTGTCCCCCGTAGCCACAGAACCTAAAATACTTTCTGGTGTGCACTGTTCCCCTTCCCAGATTCCGTATGTGATTCCCTGACTGTCACCTTTCCTCAGCAAGAATTGTTTTTATCTATAAGTTTAACCAGGTCCGCGGTACCTAATATCGGGAAGGCACATGAGAAAAGATCTTAGATGAATGAATGAAATGGTAGCAAGCTGGTTTTCGCAGAATTGTGTACACTTATGCTAGCAGCCAAAACCGTGGTGCATGTGTCTCACCTTTTGGTGCTCCACATTAGCTCGGCACTGGGAGGGAGGGGGGGATGATGCTTTGATTTATTTCCTGTGCTGTACACTCTTAGAAAGAGGCTTGCAAGGGTTTTTCCTTTGAATTTATGAGATTCTCTCACTCTTAGTTGACTTACTTGATCTAGCCTTGGTATGACTCCCAAGACTGCCATTTTATCCCTCTCCCAAGCCCTCCTTCTCTACTGTGTTTGCCCTACTTCTGACAGCTGTTGGATGGTTCGGGTACCACTGAGGAGAGCATTAACGTGGGTAATGGAAATCGCCATCGTCCTCACTTAGCTCATTTCCTGACTGATCAGCACAGCCATTAGAGCGCTTGGACTCCAGCTGGAGCAGAGCCATGATTCACCTCTTTTCCTGGTCTTCCTCATATACTTATTTATATTTCCCCTGTTGGAAGCACCTATTTTCCCATCAGTGCATCCTCCTAATTTATACCCCCAGTCTGGGGAAGCAACATCCTCAAGTAGCTTTGTAATAAGGATTCATGGAGAGCAACTCCTTAACGTACTGGTTGATCTCAATGGTTTATTACTGTATTGATTGTTCAGCTGATCGCTATATTTTAGATGAGACTTTTCCCCTCATAATTCAAACATAATGATTCATTTTTTTCTTAGCATTTATCATTGCTGTTGGAAACTGTGACTCTACTCTGATTCTTACCCATTCTTACGTGATGCCTCTCACTCTGCTCCCACTGGTGTAACCCCCGCTTGGCGAGTCAGCTATTCAGGGTTCTCTGAAGGGGCACTAACCTGCAAGACATGGACTGAAGAAGAGGAAGGAGACCAAACAAGATTCTATTGTCAAGGTCTCCGTTTATTGGGGTGAAAGTTACAGCTTATATACCCCTTGAATAGGGTGAAGGTAGGGGTAGGCAGGAACTCTGCCGGGGTAACTGAAGGTCATCAGTTGTAAGCCTACGCATGTGATCCATTAACATTGGAGTAAGGGGCGGGTTCCGTTAACAGATGTGATCCATTAGCATTGGAGTAAGGGGCAGGTTCCGTTAACAGATAGCTCTCAAGATAGTTGGGATGAGGGGTGGGTTCTCAGTAAACATCCTTAGGGCAATGACCTCTGCTATCCCTGTAAGGACGATGGTCCCTGACAAATCTATCCTTAGAAAAATGGTCCCTGACACACTGGGAGCTCACACATTGAGACTCAGAAAGGGGTTCCGAGGTGTGGATGACCATTCACGGACTTCTCTTGACATCCAGTGGCCTCTTTGTCTGGGAAGTTTGTGAATTTTTTTAGGGTCTTAACAAAAATATCGCCATCTAGTAAAGCCGTTCCTGATCGGTCATATTGCACATTTGCATTTGGTCTCTCTGCTTTCTGTCTTAATCTTATGTAGGGCATGGATTTGTTTAAAACCTAAATAATTCGCCTACTTTCTGTCTCTTGTCACTAGACTATAAACTACAAGCAGACAATAACTTTGGTCCGTTTTGTCCACACACTGTTGTATGTCAAGAAATCTGCCTGGTTTCTAGTAGTACTTAACATATTTGTTAAAATAGTTTTCTCTTATTTAAGAAGGAGGCAATGAAAGCCCTATATATGTCATACACAGACACACACAGACACACAGACACACAGACACACAGACACACACACACACACACACACACACACACACACACACACCTTCTCTGTTCTCATTTAGCTTAAGCTTATGGGAAGCTGAGCATGACCAGAACTGGCCCCTGACTAGGAAATTCCTAAATGAGAGAGAACAGAAGATTTAGCACTGGGGCACAAACATCAAAGTTCTTTCAAAAATGTTCATTACAGCTTCAGAGGTGACTCAGCTGTTAAGAGCACTGGTGTTTCTTCCAGAGGACCCAGGTTCAGTTCCTAGAATCCACATGGTAGCTCACAACTGTCTGTAACTCCAATTTCAAGGGATCTAACACCCTCACACAGACATACATGCAGGCAAAACACCAATATACATAGATAAATAAATAAATAATCTTTAAAAAGAATATTCATTGTAAAAATCAGCTGGTACAAATAATCATTTTAAATTATAGCTAGAAAAATGGTGCTTGTCTGTAATCCCAGCAGTTAATAGGTAGAGGTAGGAGAATCATGAGTTCAAGACCACCCTGGGCTACTTAGAGAAAAATTGTCTCTAAACAAATAAAGAACATTTGTTAAATAAAGTATTAACATTTACCTAAAAGAACAAACTTTTAAACTATCATACACTGGTATAAAGGAAGGAAGGAGAAATGAAAAGTGGAAAAGAGTTAATAGAAATTGAAGTGATTCAATTTAAGCAAATGGAATAATTATTTCAGCGTAATGGTTAATTTTCATCATCAACTGGACTGAATTTAAAATTACCTGAGAATTTGGAGCCAGGGCTACAGAAGTCCAGGAATGCAGTAAGCAGAGCTTTGTTACTGGTCTTTCTTTGAACCACCAGTTTCAGAATAATGACAGAGACTTACTATTAATTAATTATTATTATCTAGCTTGGTTCTCAACTAGGTCTTGTAACTTAAATTAACCCATTTATATTAATTTGTGTTCTGCCACATGGCTTGTTACCTCTCCTCTATACTGTAAGCCCTTCACATCTTGCTGCCTTAGTTCTCCCCCAAGTTCCTGTCTGTGCCCAGAAGTCCCACCTATCCTCTCCTGCCTAGCCATTGGCCGTTCAGATTTTTTTAAACCAATCAGAATGTCTTAGGCAGGCAAGGAAAGACAGAGATATAAGTTCACAGACTATGATCAAATACCCTTCCACAGAGCTTCATGAGCCATTCTGGTGGAAGTTCAAATGATCACCATGCCAATAGACATGTGGACAGTGGGGCTGGCCAGAGGGTTCAGTAGGTAAAGGTGCTTGCTGGCAAGTCTGGCAACTTGAATTCAATCCCCAAAATCAATACGATGAGAAAAGAGAACTGAGTCCAACAGGTTGTACTCTGACCTCCTCAAATGGCATGAGACACATGAGAATTCACACTTGCATGCATGCACACACACACACACACACACACACATGCATACACACACATACACTCACAAACAATAAACAAACAAATAAATAAATAATGCAAAAAATTTTAAGAAAAGATATTTGGATAGTGAATTCTAGGCTTGCTAGGTTTCAGGGGCACAAAGACCCTGCTGGAAAGTAGACCAGAAGAATGCATGTTAGATCTTGATAACGACTCTGCCTGCTTCCTTTCTGCTTGTGTCCTGAAGCTGTGGGTGAGGCTGAATTCAGATGCACAGTAACTGGAGGAAACCGAAAGACAGCATAGCACTCAGGTTGCTGCATGGCTACTGCCCACTGCATTTGCTGAGGCCTATAATGAAAATTCAAAGTAGAGAGAACTTTAAAACGTGTCATTTCGTATGGAAAGGGGGGAGTTTGAAAGTTGCCGTCAAGATGGGTGCAGAGGAGCAACTGTAATTGTTAAAGAAATCGGTGCCCTTGAGGAAAACAGCCTCACACTTGGCACTGGGACAATAGGCAAAGCTCCTTGAAGCAAGACCCACCAAAGACTTCAGCTTGTGAAAATGCAGCTCGTTTGATCAAGAGACAGCCTGAACTAAGGAAACCACTGAAGGACTTCCTACCCAAAACAGCTGCTGAGGGAACTGTTTTCCCAGGATCAGAAGCCAAGGCTCACATTGACACTACAGCTATGTGCTAAACCGGCAGAAGAATTTGGTAGCGTAACCCGGGTGCCACTTGTTTCATAGGTTTGCAAAGTGTAAGAGGAGTGGAATCAGAAGCTTGCAGCAGCATTGCAGAAGGCAATGTGTGGGTGGGAACGTACTCCTTGCAAGTTCATCCTTAGAGGTCACTGTGAAGGTGAGGATAAAGCCTAACTTCCCAGGATGTTAAAGATTCCAGAACCGGACCTTGAGACTTGTAGCAATAAAAGCTGCAGGCATGTAGAGTAGAGAGAGCCCAGGAGAGAGGCTCCACCTGCTGTAGGCAGCAGGACTGGAGAGTGGGGCACCCATGCCTATTGTGGCCGAGATGATGTTACCTCGAGTCCAAGACAGGCAAAGAGTTGTGTTTGCCCAGCTTTGTTTTGGTTTGCTTTGGTTTTGTCTTTCCTTGCTTCCCGCTCCCCCAATCTCCCTTTGAGAATGGGATTATTTATTCTGCATCAGTGAATGCATAACTTCCTTTTAAATTTTTTGTATGTGTTCAGTTTGAAGCGTTTGTCCTGAGGAGAAAACAAGGTGACAGCCACCATGGAGCTCCGAGGTGGTGGGAAAGGAGTCTGCAGAGCCCAATGTAGCTCCAGAAAAGCTTTTAAAAAGCATGCTGGGGGGGGGGGGGGATTCACAAAAGAAAGTCGAGTGTGGCAGAGAATAATGAATCAGACCCTTCACCGCCAGTGTCTCAGCCAGCAGGTTACGAGCACAGAAGTCCTGTCTGAAGAGCCCTGGGGCTGCAGGCACCAGTGGCAGGGAGGGGTGAGGTGCCCTGGAGCTCCTGCAGAAACAGGTCAGTACTGATTAGGGCTGGTCCTGCCCCATGACTGTTCCCAGCATGGAGCCTCTGCCACAGCCTGGCCAGTGCCGTTTGCCCTGCTGGAAGACACCGGGCAGTAGCTGTGTTGCCAGTAGCCTACAGCAGTCATTCCCGACAGCCAGCACGGAGGACAGGGTGGAATGCAGGCGCCTGGAGCTCTTGCAGAAACATGTCATTACTGACTAGGGCTGGCGCTAGGCCCTCCAGAAGCCCCTTAGCAGGAAGATGCCAGGTTGCCGCTTGTTTTGCTTGCTCTGCTGAGAGACAGAGAGCACAGGGCACTGGAGGTGCTTCAGGCACAAAGGTTGAGCTCCTGCAAGCCTCGGGTGGCAAATATTAAAGGCGGGGAGGTGTGCGGTAGTGAGGAGCTCACACAAAACCTGCCGCCAGATGCCCAGCCTAGCCTTACCATCATGGCCACAACATCACCCTCGCTCTGGGAAACAGCAGGATATCCAAGATGAGTCCCACTGAGGGATATGATGCTGTCCGTGGCCCATACTATAGCAGAGGCCGTGTTGATGTGTGTAGTCTGCACTACCACCAGAGACCGTGCTGAGGGCTGTGGTCAGTGCTAATGTGGGAGACCATGAGGATGTCCATGGTCCATGTTGTTGCCAGAAACCACGAGGAAGCTCACAGTCCATACTCTTGCTTACTGTAAAGGACAAGGAAGCAAGCTACCTTCTCAGTGGCATCGATGGCTGGAGACTGAGGAAGAGGGACATAAAGGCTCCATGAAAACCCATCACCCAAAAGTAACAGCCTAGAAAGGAAACCACTGAAAGAGGGCTCTTACAAATTGTGATAAAGATGCTGAAGTATAGCTCTCCACAACTGATGGCTTCTGCCAGGGATCCGGATGGGGAAGGACTCAGTTTTCTTCGAGGGACTGGCTACTGGGAATTTGACCATGCTCCCCAGTGAGTATATGGGCAACACAAATTGGACTTGTGCTTTTTTTTCTTTTTTTTCTGGGGTATCACATGGGTGAGGGCTATACTTGGGAAGACTGGAAGTGAGTATGATGGGGTGCATGATGTAGAATTCCCAAACAATTAATAAAAAATATTATTTTGGACAAAGTAAGTTTGTCCTGAGACACAGAAGGGACCTTGGGCTTTTGAACAATGTTGGAACTCTTGAAGACCGTAGGACTTTTGAAGTTGGACTGGATGCATTTTGCATTATAAGGGGGACATAAGCCTTTGAGGGCAATGGGTACGATGCTGTGATTTAAAAGTTATATGTTTTTTACCTCAGGTTTCCAAGAGGTGGACTTGTACTTGTTAATCTTCATTGCCAGCTCGGCTGGATTTAGAATCATCCAGGAACGCCTATGAGGACATTTCCAAAGAGGTGTAAATGAGGAGAAGAGACTCCCCTTGGAGGACTCCATGGGCTTGAGATCCTGAGACTGAATAAGAAGGAGAAAGGAAGCAAGCAAGCACAGGTTTAACATTCACCTCAATTTGCTTTCTGACTTGAAGTTGCAATGTGTTCAGTTGACTCCTGGTCCTGCCACCTTGCCTTCCCAGTCATGAGGGACTGTATCCCTTCAAACTGTGAGCCAAAATGAGCCAACTTTTCTTAAGCTGTTTTAGTCAGTATTTTGTTACATCCATTAGGACAGCAACAAATATATTAGAGATATTTTTTATATTTGTTTTTCTGAAACAAATATATTTTATATTGTTTTTCTTTGGTTTATAAAAACCAAAGATTAGCATAACATGTTTCAGGTATTTCATGGAAAGTGGGGAATGCATTTGCTGTGGAATCTGAACCACTCTCGGGAATGCTCAGCGCTTCCTCATTTCCAGTTGTTGCCTAATCCTCTTTCTCACCTCTCTCTGCATCCTCTTCAATTCTTGACTGCTTGGAAATAGCTTCTTAATTTAGGAATAGACTTATTTAGAAATCTTCCATTTGATAGAGTTATGAGCATTTCTGCTCCCTAGGCAACAACAAGTTGTTCTGTGCTAACATCTTTTCATTCTCAGCAGAGTGAAATCTAAAAATCTTTTCATAAGCTTGTCTAAATAGAAGTCAATCTTAAATACATCCCTTTATCTTATTTTTCTAAATTTGAGATGCATTTATTTTATGTGCAGGGGTGTTTTGATTGCATGTATGTCTGTGTATAATGTGCATACAGTGCCCAAGGAGGTCTGATTCCCTGGAACTGAAGTTACACATACAGACTCACCTACAGTATTTTTTATATTAAGAAAGGTATGCTTCTTATTTAAAAAAAAAAACATGAAGATATTGAAAATACATTTTAAAATTCTAGCTGACATTTCTTGCCCTGACTACCAGAAGTTATTCCTCTGGGATACAGTTTTGAATTCTACATTTTTATTTTAAAAAATATAAGAGTAAGTGTTGGATACCTCATCCCAAACAAATAAGCTTATAAACACACAAAGTTATCTTAGCTTCCTGTAGGAACTCTAGTAAGGGATAGGTAAAGGAATCGAAATGTAAAAACTAAACACCAGCCAGCAATTCGTGGTGGATAGAGGCCAGTGGTCAAGAAGGTTGGAAGGGTGCAGTGGTGATCTGTGCTTTACTCATAAAGATGAACAGTCAAGGGTCATAGGCATGTGAAGATTTTCAGTTGGAGGAGCAGAAAAGAAACTCAAAGCACAGAAGAAAGGGCTCATGCAAATCGAGGGCAGGTGGACACAGCATGAAACCAAGACCACTGTATGCTCATCCCCAGGGAGAAACGAGGGACGGTGTGTCAACTAGACGAGCCCACTGGTACAACCAGAAAGGTGGAGTGAGAAAGGGCTCTTGGATACAGAAAAGATGATGAATAAAAGCAGAACTGTATTCTTATCTAACTATAGTTAGGAGTCAATGGGTAATGCCAAGGCTTATAAATGGATGGGTGAAAGAACACGATGAACATATTATTTGCAAATAACATCAGCTGTTAGAAAATCAGGCAACACTAACGAATTTCAGTTCTCAGATTCAGACCTGGGAATTCAAGATGAATGGAGGACGTTCTACCTAACATGTTTTTCACGTTAACTTAAAAAAAACTTGCTTTATCTCATTTTTATCTCTTCCCTCCTTTTCTCCCTCCCTCCATCCCTCCCTCCCTTCTTCCCTCCCTCCCTTCTTCCCTCCCTCCCTTCTTCCCTCCCTCCCTAACTTTCCTTCTTTTAAAGACAGGGTCTTGCCATGTATTACACTCTGACTTAGAACCCATGGTCCTCCTGCCTCAGCCTCCCAAGAGCTGGGATTACAGGTATGTACTGCTACTCTGTGCAGCTCTATATATGTTTTAAGAATTTTTTGCCACTGTGGGAAAATATATGACTTTAAAACATACTGATAGTTATATTTACTGAATTCACAATGCTATAGAAATATTATCAATATCTTGTGCCAGAATATTTTTTGGCTTGGAGTAGCATGTAGCTCAGTGGTAAAGCTCTCTTGACTAGCACTCACATAGCTCATGATTCAATCTCCAAAGCCAAATACAAAAGAAAACTCTGTGCCCACTCAGGTTCCCTACTGACCAAGCCACTGGCAGCCAGTAGGCTTTTGTCTCTGTAAGATTGCTGACTGCAGACATGCACGAATGAGATCACACGGAATGGTCCACACTGTTGCATCTTCCACTCTCGGCAGCAAGGGATTCTGTAGTGGGGAGCACACAGGCAGGCCTGCTTTTCATCCTGCCTGGATCCCACACGGCTAACTTTACCCCCGAAATAACAACACACAAACTGTATTCTTTTAAACACTGCCTGGCCCATTAATTTCAGCCTCCTACTCACATCTTGACTAACCCATATCTAATAATCTGTATAACACCACGAGTGGTGTCTTACCGGGAAAGATTCAGCTTCAGCACATCTGGCCTGGTGGCTGGCTTCATGGCATCTGTCTCCCTAAGGAGAGGCACAGCGGTCTTCCCCAGAGAGGACAGGCGGGGAAATTGTCTGAGCCATCTACCTCACTTCCTTTTTCCTGTTCTGTCTACTCCACCTATCTAAATTTTGCCCTATCAAAAAGCCATCAGGATTCTGCTTCCCTTTGTGCTTGCCTGCCTCTCTAGGGCCCCACTCCTGTGCTGAGGATGGAATCAAGGGTCTCTGAGCAAATTGTTCTGCTGCTGAGCTCTGTCTCCGTCCTTTCTCATTTTCCTTTAATGGAACTAAAAGCTTGCGGAAATTTTAATCAATCTAAAAACTATGCATATATAGCAATGGTTCTCAACCTTCCTAACGCTGTGACCCTTTAACACAGTTCTTCATGTTGTGGTGACCCCAACCATAAAATTATTTTCTTTGCTACTTTATAACTGTTATTTTGCTACTGTTATGAATCGTAATGAAAATAACTGATACACAGGATATCTCTTGTGAAAGAGTTGTTCGACCCCCAAAACAGTTGAGGACCATTAATATATAGTACTGTGATAAAACTATTGAACCAAACCATCAGGTGGTGCCAGTGATGGGCACAAGGATGAGAGAAAACAGGATTTTGGGACTAGTAAAGCCTTACTATGCATACTTCTTTCTTATTTATTTTGTATTTATAACCTAATGCTCCCACAGCAAATTATCACAAGCTCAGAGACCTAAATCAAATTTAGTCTCCTATAGCTATGTAGGTTGCAAGGCCAAAATGAGTCATATTGAATTAAAAATTAAGACGCTGCCATGGACTATTTATTCCCTTTGGGGCCCTAGGGAAAATCAATTTACCCCGCCCCAGCTTTTGGAGGTTGCCAATATTCCTTAGTTTGTATTCATTTCTGCAGACTCATACTGTGATATCTTCCTTTCTCTCTGGGATGCTTTCTGTCCTACCTGTTGACTCTGGCCCTTCAGCCTTCCCTGGACCCTATGACCACAGTAGAACCAGACAACTATCAAGGGCCTTGTCAGTGAGGACGTGCCAAGGACTGAACCTACGCAAAACTGATCTTTCCCTTTTAGGCAACAATGGCAAACATGTTGCTTAGGGTCTGTTTTAGGGTTTTGGGGGGCAAAGTAGAGAAAATGCTTCCCTATGCTAATCAAGTTTCTCCATAACCTTTTATGCCCAAGAGACTACAGTCAAAGCTCATAATATCCTTTTTAAAATTAATTAATTAATACATATAAGTGCTTTTTCTGCATGCACATATGTGTGCCATATGTGTGTCCAGTGCCCATGGAGAATATTGGATCCTCTGGAGCTACACGTGGAGTCACACATGATGGTGAGCCACAATGTGGGTGCTTGGAACTTAACCTGGGTCTTCTGGAAGAGCAATGCATGCTCTTAACTGCTGAGCCATCTCCCTAGTCCTGCGTAGTATGCTTTAGAGGCCTGGTGTTTCCTCAGAGTCTCACAATTTTTCTGAGGAATTCATGTGGACAATATATTATTTTTAATAATAAACGTGTGCTTGTTTTAACCATAAACAACATTTTAAATGTCTTGCCTGCAGGATCAGTAAGTTGGTGTTCTCTGCTCTTCCATCTTTGTACCCCTCCTGTCACATCTCAGGTTCTCTTCCTGAGGAGCATCATTGAATAAAAGAAAGCACATTGTAAATTGCATTGACGAGTGAAGACTCTCATTGTATATATTTCAGATTCATATGTGAAATCCCGAAAACATCACTTCAGCACTAGCGTTGCTTGCTAAACTCAGGGGAAAAAGGAAACTTTCAAAGGATGGATGAGCAGAACTCTACCAAACAGTTGATCCTAGCTGAACCTAATACAGCCTGCCCTGCTTTCCAAACTGTAGTGAGGTCATCTTCTGTCTGATTGACTGGTGGGAGGTGGAAGGTAGAGAGTTTATTATGGAGGAACAGGAGATAATGGGGAGTGTGTAAGGACTGTCTACATCAGGGTCTTGTCTCCACCATGCATAACATCCACAAGTGTCTCGTGTATCAGTCTTTGAGGTCTTCTCAATATTTATGCATCCTCAAACAGAAAAAGCATTGCTCCCTCCAAACAGACCAGCATCCTCTTTAGAAATGACAGCAATGCAATCAATCCTTCAGTCTTTATTTTCGTAGCTTTGGGGGTTAAACCCAGGACCTTACACTTGCTAGGCAAGAGCTCTAGCAGTTGAGCTAGGTCTGGATTGATATCACTTCTACATCAGCAAGGCTCTTATTCACAGTGGCACTATGCAGAGGAGGTCTGGGTTCTCTGAGACCTCCCAGGTGATACAAAGGACTTACTTGATAATTAAGGAATGCCTGAGTGGTGTGGGACAATTCTATATTCTGCCAATTATGTTTTAAATAAACGCTGATTGGCCAGTAGCCAGGCAGGAAGTATACGTGGGACAACCAGACAGGAAGTAGAGGCGGGTCAATGAGAACAGGAGTATTCTAGGAAGAAGGAAGCTCTCCACAGTCCTGTCCAGACACCCAAGAAGCAGGATGTGACCTGGCCCGCTAAAAAAGGTACTGAGCCATGTGGCTAACATATACTAGAATAATGGATTAATATAAGTTACAAGAGCTAATAAGAAGCCTGAGCTAATGGGCCAATTAGTTTATAACCTAATGTAGACTCTCTGTGTGATTTTCTTTGGGGCTGAACGGCTGTGGGACTGGGCAGGACAGGCCTGCATGTTACACTGGAGAGCCTTCTAAACAACTGCAGAATACCTGCGTCATTTTTCTTTCACTCAATTCATAAAGTACTCCATTTGCGTGACAGTTAAGTAGATCTATACGAGGTCCCCGGAATGACTCCCATGATTAATACCGTGGAGGCATAGTGACAGGGTGGGGCTTAGAGAAGTATCTGCTTTCAAGTTCTTTTCTCTCTCCTACTTCTGGTGAATAGTGCAGTAAGAACTTGGGACATGGCCCCTTTTCAAGAAACCCTTAAAAGAAATTATGCCCTTCCCATCTATCTCAGCAGCTGACAGAGATGGCAGTAAATATTTCTTTGAGAATTTTAACTGACATATATAAATGCAGAAGACATGCCACAACCATACCCATTATGAGAACTATGCCATCGAATTCTGTTGAGTAGACAAGCTAGATAATAGTCAGAGTTGTTTATAGTTCAGGGTATACGTGGCTGAAAAGTTGGAATGTAATGAAAATTTGTTTCTGGAGGAAAGGATAATGTTGGGCAGTGTATGGAAAATCACAAAAAAAAAGACTACATCAAAATACGTGCCCATCAGGAAGCCTGGCCAAGAATCTGCAGTAGAGACTGGTGGACAGAGACGTTGTAGATTCATGTAATCAAATAGTTCCAGGGTGAATTCTCTCTGAATTGAACTCTTTTTTGTTTGTTTGTTTGTTTGATTGATTGATTGATTGATTTTGTGTTTTTGAGGCAGGTCCTAGCTATGAAGCATTGCATGACCTTGAACTGGCTATGGAGTTCACACTGGCTCCAATCTTGCCATCCTTCCTGTATGCTGGGGTTATAGATGTGTGGCCACAAACTGTTCTCAAACAAAACAAATGCTCCCACTCTTTGTCCTCCAGTCATTTGACCTGAGCTTTGTCTTTGCCTCTTATTCCCCAAATGACCTTGTGTCTTAATTTGACCCTTGCTTGTCTCGTGTGATACCTGTTCTCTGTGGGCTTTGGCACTTTGCTTTCTTCTCATTCGGAGCAACACAGTTTTCGTACACTGCGACTGCCTCGAGCTTTGACTTGGGCTTCCATTAGTCATGTGTTAAATTGCTCCTGGCAGTATGACACACGCTGGCTGTGTCTAGAAGACCAAGTGAAAAAACAGTTAACAGTCTCATACAATAGGGCCACTTGGACAAGAGTCACTTTGTAGACGTGACTTTGCACAATGGGAGATCATGAACTTTTCCTTACCTCTGTGTGGCATGGTGCCAGTGTAAACTTTGGTTGATTCTCGGACGTGTCCAGAAACTCTCTTGCTTCTTATATCTGGACTTCTTATTCTAAAATATCAATTACTACTCAGGAGAACTTAATTTTTTCAGGGAATAATATTAAGTAGATTCCTAAATCTTATTCAATAGCTTTAACTTTATTGCAGACTAGAGATATCCTCCCTTGCTAACATTTTATTTGTTTATAAAGTTGTCACATGTGGGAATTCATGTAAAAATAAGTGAATGAAAAATGTGAAAATGGATTTGAATTCATTGTTCATTTAAGTCCACGATGTTTTCACTTAATGTCAACAAAGTAATATACAGGATAGAATGTATTTCCGGGGCTCCCACTCTGTCCTTGGCACTGCCGTACACGCTATGGTTATTTATTATGGAGGGCCAAGACCCATCCGGCTTTCCAAAGATTACAGTCCTGGAGAGAGAAGCAGAATAATAAAACCAAGAGGGAAAAGGGTCAAAGTTAGCATGCATCAACATGTGCTTCATCTCTTGCCATCACAGCAATCTTGTACAGATTATGGTCCCCGACTTGTAAGTAGAGGAAAGTGATCCAGGAAGATGGAGTTGTGCATCTGAGGTCAAGGAGAAAGTTGCCAAGGCAGGATTCTCACTGGGGTGTTTCTAACATTAGAGAACCAAATGTTTTTCACTAACTGTTCTCAGTGGTCAGGGCCCTGGGCTGGGTGCTCCTAGGCTCTTGGCCTCTAATCCAGAAACTAAGGCCTCTCACATTATCAAGAAGAGGGTGACAGCTATCCAGAGCAAAGGGGCAGAGCACCTTATAGAGGGACACACCGCCAAGATCGGCAGCAGGCCACGTGAGTGAGAACACTCAAGAGCCCAGTTACTCTTTGGGTTTCCTCTTATGGCGTTCAAGGGAAGGAGGTCCTAGTCACAAGGGGGTAGTTCTTGATTTTGATTGATAGATCAGATAATATATTCATTTTTCCTATTGCTTATGTCCCTTCTCATAATGCACCTGATTTTAATCGTAAGCATGTATAATTAAGCACAGGCATAAGATAATAACTGGGGGATCCTCCCTAAAGTTAACTAGAAGACACAATGTTGCCTTACTGTGCATGTGTCCAACCATTTCAGGCCTAATTGACTGTTCTAGTCTTTGTACACGCGTACATTGAAAATATACTTGAACAGAAGCTCTCCAAATTAGACTGCTATTAAGGGTAGAAATGAGTGACTGCATAGTTCAGTTCAGGTGAGAGATCCTGAGATTAAAGGCCTGGGCTGCCACATTTATCTTCTGTCTTGTTCTCGATGGCTTTAGCTTTAGAGCAAAAGCTGTCACCAGGTATAAAAGACCTTCCAAATCACCGTCCCCTGAAGCTGCTTAAGTATCTTTATTGTATAATATGTTTCTCAATATAAAAATGTAAACTTTAGAAACAGTTTGCTAAATCTCACAAAACTCTCTGCACATATGCACAGGTCAGTTTGAGAAGAAGGAACGTTTCATAACAATGCCTCTTCTCATACAGGTACAGAAAACGTCTCTGTTCCCAGGCTTAAAATGCTTTATTTTATTTCCATAATTTCATTATAAATAAGGCATCAAGAAGATTTGGAACATATTTTTTATGATTTTTAATCACCTTTATTTCTATGTCAATGATATTTATTTCAAAACCACCTTTATCAAATATTTATTTCATCTAGATACCTTGAATTCCTTTTGTATACTGAATTCTTAAAAGTCTATTATGTAATTTGGTGAATTCAGATAGTCACGTTTATACTTTTTGAGGTATTTCTTTCTTGGGACCCAAGCCATCGTGGAGCAGCAAGTCAGAGCCGAGAGTGGTTTTCACCTGTAACAGGAGATTGGCCATGCCTGAAGGTCATCCATGCTCCTGCTGCATAGTGGGGTTTGATCTGTGATATTAAAACATATTCCCATGCGCTGCAAAAGTGAGAGTCCAGTCTATAGCCTGAACACAGAAAACACAACTTCTATTGAAGAGTTTGTGGACTATTTGCAGAAAGCAATCATAAAAAAAAAAAAAAAAAACAAACAGGCCAAATGAAAAGCTGGCAGTGTTCCAAGATAAAAAGTTCTATAAATTGTCTTCTTTTACCACTGAGTTACAGATATGGAAATCAATAACAAGTGTTTAAGAACAACTTGCCAGCTGGAGACCATAGCCTCTTAAATGCTTTATGTATTAAAAACATCAATACTAAATTGGCTTAGGATTGAACTCAAGAGGTGAGAAAGATAACAGGAAAGGAACCATCAGAATGACAGAGTCAATTGCGGAGCCGAGAAATAGTAGAACTAAAAAGCATTTTTTTTTAAAGCTCCTTGTTTATAAAACAATAGACAGAGCAAGAGAAACCGTGCAGTGAAGACCTGGACAAACACACCTGCGGCCAGATGACAGCGCCTGGAATCAACCGCGCTGAGCCGTGTGTGGGAGGCTGGGATGTCAACTGCGCTTTGTCTCGGTGATCTTCATTCCCCACATCCGTGGTCCGGGTGTGGGGAACACTAAATAAGACCCCACTGAGGGGGAATTTAAGATACCGCCTGGCTAAGTGTCAAGTCATCCTAAACAAGAGGGTCTGTGAAGGAGGCAGGAAGACTACAGGAAGTGAGGGAGCCCCAGAGCAGCGGTTCTCAACCTGTGGGTCGCGACCCCCTCAGAAGGTCAAACAACCGTTTCCGAGGGGTCACATATCAGATATCCTCCATTTCGAACATTTACATTACAATTCATAACGAGCAAAATTACAGTTATAAAATAGCGATGAAAAGAATGTCATGGTTGGGGTCACTACATCACAAGGAACTGTATTAGAGTGTAGCAGCTGTAGGAAGGTTGAGACCCACTGCTGTAGAGTAAGGTTGGGGCCAGAGAAAAGCGGTGTAAAAACTAAAGTTCCGTGAAGTAACAGTTGCACATCTCCACACGGGCAAATATGCCATGCTAATATAAGATGTCAGCAATGGGACGTATGGAGATTCCTGCCGTCCTTACAGTCTTTCCAAGGCTGTCTTCTGCTTCTGCTGCAACAGATCACCACAACTCAATGACTTAGCACAACACAAACCTATTCTCTTACAGTTCTAAGGATGAGACATTCAAGATGAATCTCAGCGGGTTAAAATCAAGAACTCCACGGTCACCAGGGAGACTCGGCCCCTGCTTCCCAGCTTCAGGAGGCCGCTAGCACTCCTCGGCTGTGGCTGCACCTATTGTCTACTGCCGCCACAGTGCCTTCTCCTCCGACTGACACAGTGTCAACTCAGGTGATCCAGGACAATCTCCCCATCAAATCCTTGATTCAACCACACCTGCAAAGTACTCTTTGCCACGGAACATTCCAGAGATGAGAACATAGTAGGGCACTATCATCCAGTCTACTATGCTATAATAAGATTAAACAGGACACTGTCTCTGTGTGGGTGTATGCATGTGAACACAGTGTCCACAGAGGCCTGGGGGGGGGGGGGTCAGATTCTCCGGGAGCTGGAGTTACAGGGTGTTGTGAACCATCTGTCGTGGGTGCTGAGATCCAAACTAGGTCCTGTGCAAGAGCAGTGCTTGCTCTTACCTGCTGAGCTAACTCTCCAGTCCCCGCTATACTATTTTTTTTTAAAGGAAAGAAACGTGGGACTGGGGAGATGACTAAGTAAATAAAATGCTTGTCATGTGTGCAAGAAGATCCAAGTTTAATGATTGAGAGCCCTCATTTAAAAAAAGTCAGGCATGCAAATTTATAATCCAAGTGTTGGGGAGGTGGAGGCAGGAGGACCCCTGGGGTTTACTGGCCAGCTAGTCAGTTAGTGAGCTAGAGGTTCAGCAAGAGACCTTAATTAATATGGAAGATAAATGAGGACGATACCTGGTGCCGACCTTTGACCTCCATTTGCACAAGCACACATGTACATCTGTGCACATGCATGTGTTTGGAGAAGCCGACCAAGATAAAACGGGGCACACAGAATACCAAAGCCGAAGGTGATGTGATGATGGGCACAGGTGCTTTCTGAGAGCGTGATAGGTATAACGATTTAATAGGGCACCTCACTATCTAGGTGAATCACGTGAGTGGCCTGGGATAAGAGGACATGGTAAATAGATTAGGTAAAGACTCAGGCATAAAATGAAAGGCGTTTCTGGGAGGAGCTGTCCTGAGACTGACAACAGTGGTTAGCAAGCGCTTCCGAGTACCAGGGGAGCTAGCTGTTAGCGAGCGCTTCCGAGTACCAGGGCAGCTAGCATCCGAAGCCATCTCTGTGCAGCCCCAAAGCCGGCGCGCCCATAGCGCCATTTTGCCACCTGTGAATGGTGGCTTATTTTCTCACACATCTAAAAAAGCGGATTCTTTTTCTCTCTTCCGCGTGAACTGTTCCAAAGTGTGGAAAGCTACATGGCTCGTGAGTAAATCCTTACAGCACAAAGCACATGCTCCCCTCATCGGTTGTGTGACGGGGCTCAGTCGTGAAACTCTCGGTCTTGGTTCCTTGTAAGTGAAATATAGACAGTGTTGTGGTGTGTGCATACCATTAAGAGAAGCCCTGTCTCGAAAAACAAAACAACAACAACAAAAAAACCTAATGTTAGAAGGGCATGGGAAAACCCCACACATTTAGTTCAGTGGTAAAAGGGCTGGCGTTACAAAATCATCCCGACTGCCATTATCATTACTGACAAGACCTAAGAATAAGGGAATAAAAATTGGTTGTGTAGTTCAGGGGCAGTGTGCTCGCCTAGAGTGAGCGAAGCCCTAGGTTCAATCCACACCACCCAAAACAAACAAACACAGCAAAAAGAAAACCATATATTCTGAAATCCTACAAAATCTACTAGTCAACTGATCAAATTTTTTTTGCAAAGAATAACCTGTCATACCCAAGAAAATATCACACTGATCATATAATATCTATAGTCCAATTTTTTTAAAAAAAATCATAAAATTATTCTATTTTGGAAGACATTGGTAAAAGTATTTAACCTTTTGTGATGAGAAAATAATCATTTCATTAACTATGGATGGAAGATAATTCCTTAACACATTGAAGAATTTCATACACTAAAAGCCATGTCATTACCTATTGTGGAAAATACCAATAAAGACATTTTTATTAGCATAAGAAACAGAGCAAGGATTTTTATAATCTTCTTTATTGATTTATAAGTTTTTCATAGCCAAAACAAAAACAAAAATAGAAATGTTACTGGAAAAGAACATGAAGTCCCTGTTATTCGCAGATCATACAAACACACACACACACACACACACACACACACACACACACACAGAAAGACCCTAGAGAATTAGTTTAAAAATAATTAGGAGTTCAGCAAGAAGAATGGATGCAAGCTCAAATAGGTTTCAAAAATACCAGCAGTAGTCAGAAAATATAATGAAGAAAATTCTCCTTCACAGTAGCAGCAGAAATATTAAACTCCTAGAAAATACAAGCTTAATCAGAAAGGTGTCAGCCCTCTGGAGAAACACCATGTGAGGCTCCGTAGGATTATAAAACAATGCCTAAGCAAACCATCAAGACAGACGGTGTGCCTGTGCGGATGATTATAAAGACCTTGCCTCTGGCTCACATTACTTTTAGGTTTAAAACAACCCGAACTTTCCACGGATTCCCCCCTTTACTGGTTTTGCTGAAGACGCGGATGAGAATCTGAGACAAACAACAGAAAATATCCAGAGGCGACTGAGCACAATGGAGGGAGTCTGGTGCCGACAGAAGCTCTGGTGCCGACAGAAGCTCTGGTGCCAACAGAAGCTCTGGTGCAGACAGAAGCTCTGCCGCACATCTCTGGCAAAAGACTGTTGCTGGGACAAGCATGGATTGGAAGCGAGAACAGAATGGCCCTGCGAGAGAAACCACTCCATAATATGTGACTGCTCTACAATACCACAAAGGTGACATCACAAACCGAAGGAAAGATGGAATATCGTCCAGTTCAGTGCTTACCTTGTCCCATATGTCACACACAAGAATCACCTCTGGTGTCACAGCAAATGAAGCGGCAATTACACCTGGAGGAAATAAGGATGTCTTAGCTACTGTTCTATTGCTGTGGGGAAAAAAAAAAATCACAATCAAGGCTACTTAAAAATAGCATTTAATTACCATTTCAGAAAATTAGTCCATGATTATCAGTGTGGGAAGCAGATGGGCAAGGTGCTGGAGCAGTAGCTGAGAGCTTTACATTCTGATCCACAGGCAATAGCAGGGGGGGGGGGGGAGAGAGAGAGAGAGAGAGAGAGAGAGAGAGAGAGAGAGAGAGAGAGAGAGAGAGAGGCGCCACACCCCGCTTATACACTTCCTCTATCAAGGCCACACCTACTCCAACAAGGCCACACCTACTCCAACAAGGTCACACCTACTCCAACAAGGCCACACCTACTCCAACAAGGCCACACCCCCAAATCCTTTTAATTTTTTTCAAGCAGCTCTACTCGGCAGTAACTAAGCATTTAAATCTACGAACCTATAGGAGTCACTCTCATTCAAACCACCACATTCCACAAGGCTAAACATCACTTGAGTCTATTTCATTGTCACTTATGGACCGGAGAGTGCCAAGCAGTAGCTGATGAGGCGTGTCCCAGGACGCTGTCTTCCTGTGACAGGCATTTAAGGAACCTAAACGCCTTTTCTGCAATCCTTCCACTAGGAATGAAAAACATTCACTCAAAGACATTCTTTACATTTTAAGAACTGGAAGGAAAAGAAGCGACAAACTGTACTGGGACAGTTTAGACTGTGACACATGGATAGTTTGAAGAATTGCAATTCTGGAAATGTTTAATGGCATGGCGAATGTTCACAATATATTTTTTTTTAAATAAAAATGTAGAATTCAAAACTGTATCCTAGAGGAATAACTTCTGGTAGTCAGAGCAAGGCATATTAGCTAGAATTTTAAAATGTGTTTTCAATATCTTCATGTTTTTTTAAATAAGAAGCGTACTTATTTATAGATCACTGGCCTCTATCCACCACGAAAGAGATGTTTAGGTGCTGGCTGGTGTTTAGTTTTTACATTTTGATTCCTTTACCTATGCCTTACTAGAGTTCCTATGAGAAGCTAAGACGACTTTGTGTGTTTATAAGCTCATTTGTTTGGGATGAGGTATCCAACACTCATTCCTGTTTACCTTGCATTCTTCAGTGACAACTCTCTGAAGTATATGTGCAACTAATACTATCCACCCCTCCCCCACCTTGTTCTAGTGAGGAAACAGACACAAAAAATATCTGTGTAGTTGGTTTTTTTTTTTTATTTTTTTTTAAATCTCTTTGGCTGCCTGCCACCCAACTCCCAAATAAATACATGACTTATTCTTACTTATGAATACCCAGCCTTAGCTTGGCTTGTTTCTAGCCAGCTGTTTTAAATTAAATTATCCCACTTCTCTTCTTCTATGTTTTGTCTCTGGGCTTTTTGCATTTCTTTATTCTATATGTCTTTCTTTTCTTCTTATTCCATGACTGGGTGGCTGGGCCCTGGTGCCCTCCTCTCCTTTTCCTTCTCGCTCCTCCGCCTTCTCTTCAACCCAAATTTCTCCTTCTATTTATTCTCCCTGCCTAGCTATTGGTAATTCAGATATTTATTAGACCAATCAAGTGTTTTATGCAGGCTAAGTAACACAGCTTTACGGAGTTAAACAAATGCAACATAAAAGAATGTAACACATCTTTGCATCATGCTATAGAGATTTGCATTGGTATGATCTTGGTTTATTGATACAAATTTATGGTCAGTTTTGTTATTTGTATATTTCTGCTCTTGATTAAAGTACTGTGTTTGTGCAGCTCATTTAAAAGTATAATGTATAATTAAGAAATATAGGTTAATAGATAATCATCTATAATAGTCAAGCTTGTAATTATGTTAGTTAGATTTTCTAGATGTATAGAGATGTGTTTCAGATGGATAGGCATTCTTCAAACCTTTCAACGACTATAGAATATGGCATTTAAAATGTTTAAGAACCTGGGACTTTTCATGACAATGAGACACATCTGCACCTGGCAACACCAATCTACTTCAAGAGGAAGAAGAGCATCAAAGCAGCTCCTTATGGAGTTTGCTAGCCATTTGGGCAAGAAACTGCCCTTGCCTGGACTGCTTGGTGGTATTCTGTATGAACTGGAAATGTAGGACCCAGAGAAATGACTGCTGAACTTGCCTAAAGGTGAGACAGTCCTTTGTGGTTCTGGCATCATGAAAGAGTCTGCCAGACATTCTGTAGGAAACAGAAGAAAGCAACTGATGGACTTTGCCATTACAAGGCAAAACAGATCTTCACATTTCCTGCTTCCTGGAAAAGTCTACTGGATACTATGGACTAGTAGGCTGAAGAGGGTGCCTGCAATGTTACAGAAGAACTTTGGGTGACTGTCGAGGCAGTGAGATGTCGCTGCTAATTCTAGAGTTTTGGAAGTTGCATTCAATGTGCTTCCTGTTTACTTAGGTAATATTATATCCTTCTGAAGTCTTTGAAAGGTTTGAAGAATGCTTATTCATCTGAAATACATCTCTGTTCATCTAGAAAATCTAATATGACTACAAGCTTGACTATTATAGATGATTATCTATTAACCTATATTTCTTAACTATACATTACATTTTTGAATGAGCTGCACAAACACAATACATTAATCAAGAGCAGAAATATATAAATAACAAAATTGGCCTTAAATTTGTATCAGTGCCAACATAGAATGGAAGAAGATCCTTGGGCTTTTAAAGGTCAGACCAGCACCCATAGATGAAGGGATCCTGCATACAATGAATGTTGAAACATTTGGCTATAGAACTGAGGCATGGGTAAGAGAAGCGATTTCCAGTGGTATAAGGAGACACAAAAATGCCAATGCTTTAATTGTGGTAGAACAGGACGTCTAAGAAGGGACTGTAGGAATTCCTAGTAATAATGTCTCCTCTAGGAATGGCAAAAATAGAGGACTCAGCCTTCTGGTATATGTAGGAGGTGTGGCAAAAGGAGGACTGTAAATATAGGTCGACAAGAGACAGACAAGGCAACCCGATACCACTGGGAAACTCCTCTGGATCCTCTCACAGGCCCTGATGTCAAACAAGGTCCAGTCATTCCCAGTCACTATAGAGAACATGTCTCACCAAGAAAATTAAACAATCCAGTGCCTACTGTTAAAAAAAAAAAAAAAAACAAAAACAAAAAAAAACAAAACAAAACAAAAAAAAAAAACAAAACACTGTTCTGGATGATGGAATAGACATGGAGGATGAATCAAAAACTCCAGTAGGAAATAGGAAATGTATATTTTGGCAGACTTCCATAAATGATCAAAGATCAAAGCTAAGAATGGTAGACACACTCTTAAACGATTAAATGACATTGTAATTGAGGAATTACTAGATATGGGTACAGACGTGAGTGTCATTACTCCAGAATTTTGGCATCCAGATTGACCACTTCAGGAGGCAGATATTCAAATCCTAGGAATTGAAACCCTATCTCAAATGAAACAAAGCATGAGGTGGGTTGAATGCATAAGGCCAGAAGGACAGAAAGGAAAGCTAAGGCCATATGTAGCTAATATCGCAGTGAATTTATGGGGTTATGACTGGTTGCAGCAATGGAATACCCAGGTTAGCATTCCTGCAGTCCCAAAAACTAATGTTCTGGAAAGGATATTATAAAATATTATAAACAAAGGTCACCAGTCATTCAGGCTGTACAAGAACACAAAACAACTAGCAAATCTTCAGAGGAACTAATGGCCTTGCCTTCAAAACTGAGAAATCCATATGGGTTAAACAATAGCCTTTAATAGAAGACAAACTGCAGGTTTTAGAACAGGTGGTACAGGAGCAACTAGATGATCACCATATTGAAGAATCAACCAGCCCTTGGAATTTTCCTGTATTTGTTGTTAAAAAATCTGGAAAATGGAGAATGGTGACAGATCTAAGAGTTATCAACAAGGTTATTCAACCTATGTGCCCTCTACAATCTGGAATTCCTCTGCCTTCTCTATTACCAAAAGGATGGCCTCTTATAGTTATTGATTTGAAAGATTGTTTCTTCACTATACATTTACAGGAAAAGAATAAAGAAAAACTTGCTTTCACAGTGCCTACTTACAATAATTCTTAGCCTACTGGGAGATACCAGTGGACTATTCTCCCGTAGGGAATATTCAATAGTCCCAACCTGTGCCAAAACTCTGAAAATCAGCCATTGGAAATAACACACAAGAAATTTCCCCAGTCTATAATTTGCTATTGCATAGATGACATTTTGTTATCTGACTCAAATGCAGATACTTTAGAAAGAATGTTTGAAGAAGTAAAGAAAGTTTTGCCTAAATGGGGATTACAAATTGCTCCTAAAAAAATACAAGGAGGAGATTCTGTCAATTACATAGGCTAAAATATAGGTTTACAGAAAATTAGAACACAAAAGGCACAAATTAGGAGAGACTGATTGCAGACTCTTAATGACTTTCAAAGGTTGCTAGGAGACATTTCTAGTCTATAACCAGCTGTTGGGATAATACATGATCTAATAGTTCATTTTAAAAAAACCTTAGATAGTGACAAAGACTTAAATAGTCCCAGAGAATTAAGAGCTGAAGCAGAAAAAGAAATGATGTTCATTGGAGAGAAATTACATGAGGCATATGTAGATAGAGTAAATCCAAATCTTAACTGTATTCTAGTGATATTTCCTTCCAGAATTTCACCTATAGAAATTTTAATGCAGAGGGAAGATATTATCTTAGACTAGATCTTCTTACCACATAAAGCAAGTAAAAATTTAAAAACCTATGTAGAAAAAGCCTCTGAATTAATTATAAAAGGAAAATTGAGACTTCATCAACTAGCAGGTATAGACCCAGCAGAGATTATAGTTTCTTTTACTGCTGATGAAATTTAAAAAAATTATGAGAAGACAATAAACCATAGAAAAGAGCTTGTGCTAATGGGGTGGGGATTAATAGCAATTATCCCAAAAGTGATAGACTTAACCTTATAAAGAGAACTACTTGGATTCTTCCCCAAATTGTATGTGATGCACCAATAATTGGAGCCTGTACTTTTATATGATGCAAATAAATCAGGAAAGGCAGGTTACAAATCAGAAGAATTAAGTAAGCTGGAACAAAGCCTTTATAATTTTATCCCGAAGGCAGAATTATATGCTATTCTTATGGTACTAAAGAATTTTAAAGAACCTCTCAATATAGTTACTGATTTGCAATATGCAGAAAGAGTTATCTTGCATATTGAAACCACTGAATTTATACTAGATGACACAGAATTTACTTTATTATTCATACAGATTCAAGATATAATTAGGAATAGCCTTTGTCCCATATACATAACACACATCTGATCCCATACAGGTCTGCTAGGTCCTCTAGCTCAAGGTAATGCAGAAATTGATCAATTATTGATTGGAAGTATATTGAATGCCTCAGAATTTCATAAGAAACATCATGTCAGAATTTCATAAAAAACAGCAAAGGTTTAAAGAAAGAGTTTTCTATGGCATGGCAACTGATGAGGGGTTCTCCTATATATGCTGTGATTACCATTAATGAATAAAGAAACTGCTTTGAACCTATAACAGGGCAGAACTTAGCTAGGCAGGGAAAACTAAACTGAATGCTGGGAGGAAGAAGGCAGAGTCAGAGAGAAGCCATGTGGACCTGCCAGAGATAGATGACAGAACTTTAGCCAGTAAGCCACAGCCATGTGGCAATAAACAGATTAGTAGAAATTGGTTAAATTAATATGTAAGAGTTAGCCAATAAAAAGATAGAGCTAATGGGCCAAGCAGTAATTTAAATAATATAGGTTCTGTGTGATTATTTTGGGGCTGAGCAGCCAGGAACCAACAAGTAGCCTCCCTACAACAGGCAACAACCTAAGGAGATTATAAAGAAATGTCCTACTTGCTCTTTCTATAATCAAAAACCATTACCTACCGGGAGTAACCCAAAGGATACTCAAAGGAATGAGATCTGGCAGATGGATGTGTTCCACTCTACAGAATCTGGAAAATTAAAATATGTACACCATACCATTGACACTTAGTCAGGTTTTCAATGGGCAACTGACTTGAGCTCAGAAAAGGCCAATTCAGTAATTACACATTTATTGGAAGTTATAGTCATCATGGGTATACCTGCACAAATAAAGACAGACAGTGGTCCAGCATATATGTCTAAGAAAATGAAACAGTTTTTTGCTTATTATAATATAAAGCATATTATAGGTATACCAAACAATCCTACAGTTCAGGCAGTTATAGAAAGATCAAATTGAACTATAAAGGATATGTTAAACAAATCTTGAATTTTCTTAACACTAATGAAAAAGGAACAACAGCGGCAGAGAGACATTGGATAATAGAAAAACACTTCTGAATTAAATCAGTCAGTATATTTCAATGTGTTGACCTCACATTGGAAATCAGGAGATGTGCTATGTTAGGAAAGGGATTTTGCTCTAGTTTCAACAGGAGAAGAAAAGTTATGGATACCATCAAAATCAATAAAGATTTGGTTTGAAAAAGAGAAACCTCTTGAGATAGAGAAATGACAGCTCATCCACAGAGTTAATAACCATACAGGTGGTAAGAAAATCTTATAAGGTTTGGGGCAGGGTTCTGTTCTTGTCTTTGCAGGAAATATTCATCTTCAAATAATTGAGAAACCTTGGACACCTAGATGCTTAAAGATTAAAAGATAACTATCCAGGAAGAATCAACAAGGAAAGAGAAATCTGACGTATGATGCTATATTAACTGCATGGTAAAATTTGATTATCTGGACATGTATACATGAAATCAGAGCTGGCTTTGGAGTTGGATGATGACTATCCTTCTCTAAATCCAAGAATGTTGTTAAAAGAAAAATTCAGAATTTCTGTCTCATGTCAGAAGCCATCTGGTATGGGACATAAAGAAAATAGATTTTAAGAAAATATTTTACTTTTCTCCATGCCCATTTTGTCTATACCATATTTTTCATTGAATATATGTCTATATAAATAATGTTTAAGTTTTCAACAATGAACAGTAGATTTTCCTGTAGTAATCTTTGAAGCTTCCAGGAAGAAGATGGGGCCCCACAGCAATGATTCCACCTGGCTGATATGATGTCATGATGCTGATATTGCTACTATGAGACTGAATTTTGGTAACCAGCTGCAGAAATGGTGCACCTTCTTTTTTTTTTTTTTTTTTTCGAGACAGGGTTTCTCTGTAGCATTTTTGGAGCCTGTCCTGGAACTAGCTCTTGTAGATCAAGCTGGCCTCAAACTCACAGAGATCTGCCTGTCTCTGCCTCCCAAGTACTGGCATTAAAGGCATGGGCCACCACTGCGGGCATGGTACACCTTCTTACAGCTATCTGGCCAGAACTCCAAATAAGAACTTAAAAAAACAAACAAACAAAAATCCTATTGACTACTCAGAGGCCATTTGCAATTATACAAAACAGCAATCTTGAAACTTAACCATCATTTTACTTTTACAGGATCCCATAGAAAGAACATTGCCCCCATGACATCTTGAAGCAATTATAGAAGATGACATTTCCTCTCCCAACAAAGTTTATCCTTAGGGTTAGGGATGTCATTTTGGGGTTGATTGTTACTCACATAAGGTTGGGGACTGGGCTAAAAATTATATAGGTACAGAGATAAAAAAATAAAAGAGAGAAAATTGAATGAGATAATAGGTAATTTAGTGTGACCTTATCTACACTAATAATAATAATAGTGAGTAATAGAGCGAATACCTGTGAGCTATTATTTATGGACAATTTACACTGGTATAGTTTCTTGTATATTGATACAAGTTCAAATTATATTTGTTATATTGAATATGCTATTATCTCTGTTTATAATATTTGTACACCTATACAAAGTTATTTTGTCAGATTGTATGCATGCATGTTTCTATCTCTGTTTAAGACATTTTGTATATTGATACAATTTTAGGATATATTTACCATATTGCATTATATATTTCTACCTCTGATCAAGATATTTATACATTGTTTACATTTTGAGGTTATTGTCTTCCTTTACTGCACAGTTGTTTAAAGATTGTTTAATATTCTGATATGAAGTCTTAATCTTTAAGTTATTTAGGTGTTAAGTATTATAAGTCAATAGTCATTCATGTTTGTTATACTTTTAGTCAGACTAATTAGGTTCTTTAGATACATAAAGACTGTATTCTGCATCGATAGGTAACCTTCAACCACTTCAAAGATCTGTAAAACATGACATTTAAATAACTCAGGATTCTGTTGACCTGAGACATGATTGCTCTTGGAAGCATTAATCAATTCCCAAGAGAGTGTTGAACACCAAATATACTCCATTTGGAGTTTGTTTTCTTCTTGGCACAACTGGCCTTTGGGCAAGGAACTGTCCATGCCTTGACCACTGACAAAGTGCATGATATCCAGACTGGACAAGCAGTGTATAAGAAAAAAGACTGTCAAATCTTGCCAAGACAGGGTAAGATGGTTTTGAAAAATTTCTTGCCTCTGAAAATGGTCTGTCAGTTACTCTAGGCCTTAGCTGAAGTTGGTTGCTTCAACATTGCAAACAAGACTTTGAGTGATTGCTCAGGCAGCCAGTTGTTCCTGTCATCTACTGCACATTTTGGAAGTTGCTTGATTGAATTTCTTGCCTATTCAAGTAATATTATTTCCCTTCTTAGGCCTTCAATAGGGTTGAAGATTAGATAGTCATAGTTACCGTCCTCTTATGATCTAGCCAACCCTCTTCCAATACAAGACTTAGACTCCTTAGGATAGAATGCTTGTTAAAACATTAGGATCTGTTCCTTGCTTAACATTGTTTATGCTGGTTGTAATTCTAACTTTATATTTGATAGCTGTTCTTAGTGTATATAGTTTTGTATTCAGTTTAGAAGTCTCTTATTTAAACAAAGGGGGAGGTGCTGTGGGAGCTCCTTTGGCCAATAGCCTTTAAGATACCAGCCCACTTGGGTGTTGTCCCTTACATTATAAATGTAGCTGTAAAGCCTGTGCTTGCTCTCTTGCTTACAGTTCTCACTTTCAGCTGCATTTATAGTATAAGAAAACATGCCCAAGTGGGCTGGTATCTTAAAGGCTATTGGCCAAAGGAGCTCCTACAGCAGCATCCTTAAACAAATATTCAACAGAATAAACAGAAGTAACACATCTTAAACTAATATTCTACAACATATCTGAATAGACATTTTGCAGGGGGTATAAGTGCTATTATGATTATCAGGGGCAAGTAATTTAAAATAAAGAGAGGGCCTTATATATGCATTAAATGTTTAAGCATTTGAAATACACGGCCTGGGGAAATAGCTAAGTTAGCAAAGTGTTTTCCATGCAGGCTTGAAGGGCTGAGCTCAATCTCCAGCAACCAGGTAAGAAAACACATTTTAAAAATCTCAGCACTGAAGAGCTAAAGAGGGGGAGATCCTTGAGGCTCATTAGCCAGCCAGCCTAGCCCACTCAGAGAGCCCTAGGTCCCAGTAAAATCCCACCCTCAGAATACAAAGTGGGACACTCCTGAAGCCTGACACTCAATGTTGAACTCTGGCTTTCACGTATATGAGCACACAAACACATCTATGCAGACAAGCAGAGACAGAGACAGACAGACAGAGAGACAAAGGCATTCACACAAAGCAACATGTATATATATATATATATATATATATATATATATAATATTGCCAAGTTTGCTGAACAAATAGTATGACATGATAAAATCAGTATGAAATCATTTTCATAATTTCTTTAAGAATAATTGTATACTTGTAATACCCAATGTTCTTATTCCCAAGTATTTCACAAAGAAAAAGACAACTATGTCCACAAATGGAGTTGTGTATACAATACTTTGTTCATAAGAGCCTAAACTAGAAATGATGCCAGACTCTATCAACATGGAAATGTACAAACAGATTTTAGTTATAACCACATAGTGGAGTGTTTCTGACCAATGAAAAAGAATTTGGGTTGGGAAGAAAAGATGGATGAATCTAAAAAACATGCTGAACGATTGAAGACAGGCACAAGAAAGTATGTGCTTCCCATTACCATTTGTGTGATGTTCTGTGAGGGACAGTTCTCAGCGACAGTTCAGTGTTTGACTGGGTTGGAGTTTAGATGAAATGAAAAGGAGGTATGAGGAAATAGTGCATGCTTTAGG
Organism: Arvicola amphibius; assembly: GCF_903992535.2. Taxonomy (NCBI): domain Eukaryota; kingdom Metazoa; phylum Chordata; class Mammalia; order Rodentia; family Cricetidae; genus Arvicola; species Arvicola amphibius. The sequence goes on from NC_052058.2 coordinate 69,308,438, forward strand.
GAGTGGAATCACCCTTTGTCTTAGCTGTACTAATGTTCATGCAGGCATATGTATTCACCAAAGTGCACAGAAGTGAATTCTAAAGCTACCGCATATCACTGCATTTAAAGTATTCCTTCATAAAGTTGACTTTTAAAACAAATGTTTAAGGACTCATATGAACATGAACTTCTATTTAAAACCATACAGACCAACTCTACCATTACAAGAAGATAATGCCACCTCTCCTGGGATACTGTAACAACCCACAGACAGCGCTGTGTGGTTGCTATTCCTGAACGCTCATCACTTCAGAGCTGGAGTCTTGATGTCCTTGTGAAGAATAACAGTGCTTGATAACCTCTGGGCCAATGAGACAAAGCAGAAACAATGGTGCTTCAGTTTCAGGCCTGACTCCAGGAATCTGGTCTTGCTAAACCCTTAAAACATCTCCTACTTCCCTGCTTAAGAGAATTCATGGGGTCGGTCACAGGCTTCACAGAAAGGGCTCCATTGAGTCAAGCTTTCTGACATCACCCAAAAGACACAAGAAATGTATGTGGAGATGCCTCAGCCTGAGGACTAGACCACACACTGCATGTGCCCTACACAAGGACCTCAGCACTTCCACCACACGAAGCCATACAGGTCAGCCAAGCAAGCTCTGCCCTTAACCTTCACCCACAGAATCAATTAAATCGTGGTTGTTTAAAAACTCAGTATTGTATAATAATAGTTAACTCCAAATCCATGGAGGCCATTCTCCTGCTTCCCATATTTTTATTTTTCAATAGTTCCTTTCTCTGGTTTGTCAGAATCAATACCTGTGCCATAATTATTCTACTCAAGAGATTAAGAAAGGACAGACAGCTAAAAGACTCACGAAGGCCCACCCTTACATGTCACATCAATTCCATAAAGCGATGAAGAGGGTTGCCAATCAGAACACCGGCACCCCTGGCTCTTGCCACTGGGTCTGTGCTGTGGGTAGATACTTACCTTATGCAAGGTAAAATACAGATGAGTCACAGTAAACTAACCCCCAAATAAAAGAATCTCAAGTTTCGTGTAGCTGTCTAGATAGCTCCTCCTCTCTGAGAAATGCTGAATCTCTGCTTATCATCACAGGTAAGCTACCGGGTGCCCCAGAAAGGAGGCATTTGCTGAGATGTTGGATGGCAGCTGACTTCAGCATCTGTGTCGACGCAGTTGGATAAATATAAAATACTGATACTTCACTTTGTGGCTCTGGAACTTTGCTTAGCTACAGAACACCAGCTGTCCTCGAAGCTCCAATTGCTTACGACTCCAGAACAGAGTCCGAGTCCAAGGGAGAAAAGAGAACGGTGCATGAGCTGGCAGCAAGCCCCACGGAGTAGTGCAGAGCTGTTGAGACTGATCCAAATGACTATCGGATCATAAGACCTCCGTCCGTCATCCCTCTGAGCAGATTCTTAGAGGATCTCAGTTTTGCTGATTGTTTGTTTGATGTTTGTCATAATAACCTATGTGCCTACAGTCTAAAAAAATCAAGGTCAGCTGTTAATACTTAAGTAATCTGCCAATGCCATTAGGATTATCCAATTATGTCACCTCCTGAATAAGACAATAACGGTTACTAACTGTAAGCTATCTACAATGGCCTAAAACCTTTGCCATGACCTTCTCTGTCAGCCTCCTTCCCTTGATGCTGTCACCGTTCCCCAGTCACAGGGGCCTTTATTAAGCATTTGCTATGTGGTTTATTGTATGCCACATTTGTAGATGCATTAATTACCCGATTTAATATTCATAATAGCCCCAAGAAAGAGATGGTGTTGTCATTTTATACATAAAGATCCAGAAATTGTGTGACTGGGCCAAGGTGACCTGAATAGAGTGTTGGAGCCAGACAGTTAAACCTCCATCTTCCTAATTCAGCCCCAGATGTGTATCTTCAAGCCATGCAACAATTGCATGATTGCTGTTTTCTCTGAATGCCCAACAGGCATGTGAAACGTAACTCGATAAATAATTTGAATCAGGAGTTCTTATTGTTTCCCTTTCTCCACCTGAGTTAACGGCTAAATTCAGTTGTTGAAGACAGACGTGTGAGCGTCATCTTTCATTGCTCTCGGTTTCTCCAGAGCAGCTACCCAGATCTGTGGGTTTCCATTGTCATTGCCCTCATCTGAGCCATCTCCCTCTCCCCAGGCACAAGAGCCTCGGCTCTGCCCACAGAGACCACAGCGGAGACTGTAAGGAGCCATCACTTACAACATGCCTCACACAGTGATCGACTCCCATCGCACAAACTATGACAGGCAGACCGACCCCTGGCAGTGACATACAAAGAGTGGCACCCCGCCAGTTTTCAACTTCTCATTGTTATTTGCCATCTCATCCCATTGCCGTCGCATGGTATTTTTGGTCCATCGTCACTGCAGTTGTTTTTGGGAAAGGGAGGGAGCCCAAGCAGAGTCCTGTCATCACCATCACCGGTGCTCCACACTAGACGGCCTCTCTGGTTTGTCAGCGTATTTCCCTTCATACAAATTTCTCACCTACATTTTCCTCACCCCGATATAAGCAAGCTATTCCGGTGTGTTTCGTTTGATGCTGCTGCATTACTGTGATTGATGTCTTGGATGCACTTTCTGTTTGCTCCCCCTTAGATGATGTATCGCGGTGGTGTCCCAGGCTGGTCCTCAGCTCTGAGCTCCGAGTGGTCCTCCCACCTTGGCCCTTGGCATAACCACACTCTAAGTGAACAGCCCTTCTGCTGGGGACTTACGTTTTCCAGCTAGGAAAGTGGAGCTGTGCTAAACCACATTCTGCACTCACTCAGTGTCATGAAGGTGCATCCATGGAGCATGTCCCAGAGAGCGTCTGTCTGGTAACAGATATTAGGAGCCTGGTGCATCAGGATTTGACAAGTTAGCCCTAGAGGGATGGTCATCCAGGTTCCCACTCCCCAAACCACAGATAATAAATATCTCACTGCTATAGCCTTGTGTAAGTGTCGCTTGTCAGTGGCACCGCTGGGTAATCTTACATATTTAATTAGAAACCGTACTGCCAATGGCTCCAATAAAACATTTATAATGAGACACTGATTGTCACAATGGGATAACTAAGAGCTATGGGTGTGTCCCATACAAGATGAGACCAAATCAAATAATAAACCATAATGCTCCTTTTAGAATGTGATCATGTGGTACCCAAGTGAAAGTAAGAGAAAGAAAGCTGAATATATTTTAAAACCAAAATGGATAAAATATTTAGAATAACATTAATGTTATTTTGTAAATGCAATGGTTGATAGAGCAACAAAAATGTTGGCAAAAAATCAGACACATGTATATCTGTGAAGAAAATTTTACACATTAAAATTATGAATAATCCAAGAAATCAAGAAAAAATTATGAAATATTAGCCCAAACATTAGTTAACTACTTGGAAACTAGGAAATATGGAGCATTTTTTAAAAAGACATTTGATCAAGAAGATCTCAAAACTAAAATTCTAAGTCCATAATAAGCAATGAAAAAGGAGAATACTCACACATCAATAAGTGGGATGCAACTGAAGATGTCATCTGAACTGACAATAAAAGGTTATAATGCCTATATCATTTTCAATAATGAAAATAGACACTTTAAAACTGCAGCATCTATCTAGAAATATATTTTCAAGTTAGGTAAAGAAAACCTATAGAGATAAAACTTCGGTTTAACCAAATGAGTGATAAAACAATAAATTAATTAAAATAATATTCTTTTAAAAGCCAATGAAATACACGATCTATTGTAAACTTGAGAAAGGCAATATGAGAAAGTAAAAATATAGATGACTGAAAATGAGAGGGGCCAGTGAAGGTAAGATGCTTGCTGCAGAGGCCTAGTAATCCGGGTTTGAAACCTGGGACCCAACCACAGGAGGGAGAGAACCAATTCTACAATGGTCCTCTGACTTCCACATGCACACTGTGTCACAAAAGACCCATCCCTCTCTTGCATACACACACACACACACACACACACACACACACCACAAAAATAACAAGATAAATGTAAAGAAAAGAGCCGGGCAGTGGTGGCGCATTCCTTTAATTCCAGCACTCGGGAGGCAGAGGGAGGCGGATCTATGTGAGTTTGAGGCCAGCCTTGTCTACAAGAGCTAGTTCCAGGACAGGCTCCAAAGCTATAGAGAACCCCTTTCTCAAAAAACCAAAAAAAAAAAATGAGACTAATGAAAAAATTTAAATATAACAATAACATATAATCACTTGCAACTTCAAGGCAACAAACTTTCAGACCTAGAAATGATAATTTCTTAGTAAAATATAAATCACCAAATTAACCCCCTGCCTAAAATATATGGAAAACCTTTATAGGTTGATTGCTTGTAGAAGTTATTGAGAAGGCCTATGGACGCTTTCACTAAAAATGTCATCTACTATTACAAAGCTCTTATCTAACCAGGCTTTAGAGAACAGTGAGTTCCAGGCTTTAGAGAACAGTGAGTTCCTAAGTCATTGAAAGGATTATAGGCCACAGGAAAAACCTAGAATCTCCGAACGCATTTTATAAAACCTTTGCAGTTTTAACACAGAAAATTATAACGAAGGCACAGAAACAGATAGCTAGTCTCATTTACAAACATGCATACAAAAACCAATTTTTAAATTAGCAAATAGAATCTAATATACACAAATTATTTTTTTTTGGTTGTCACTCAAATGTTTGTTGGATACATCAATGAAATGAGAGGTGTTTGTCTTTAAAATTGCACGAATAATTAAGGGATAGTGACAATACGGCAGGGTTGTTGTACTTCAGGAAACATAATAAAAGCAAGTTTTTTAATTAGAAGTGCTGAAAGGTCACTTCATAAGTCCAACAATCATTCTTATCGTATTCTAACTGGAGGCAGAGGTTCCAGAAGGGTGGAATGGGGAATATGGTAAATTCTCTCCCCCCAAATAGTAATAAAACTGAACAAAATCATCAGAATCAAGAACTTTAAATTCTAGAACTTAGAAGCCCTTGAGACCTGAGAACTTTGCTTTGGGACTCGGTTCGGCTGAGCCAGCAGTCCCTCCACAAGGAGTCTTCTTCCTTCCTCTTCCTACTCCTCGGTCTCCGCTCTCGACCACGCCTCATGGTACTTTTGTTTTTCTCTGCAGATTGTGAGGTCTGTTTCCATTGCTGTGTGTTTCTCCACCAGTCAGCTACAAAGCATTTACTACATCTTCCCCCGGTGCCTCATCTGCTTCCTCTTCTGTTCCTACACCGCATTCCCTTTCTCTTCTCCTCCTCCTCCTCCCTGCTTCTATTGTCTTAAGTATTGCCTTCCGTAGTTTCAACAATACAAAAGGCAGGCGCAGTCTTTCTTAGTTCGGAGGGATTTGTAATTTTCTGTTGTTGCTTCTGATTTTAGAAAAGTAAAATGACAAAAAAAAAACTTTCTAATCTGATAGTTTCTACTTTAATTCAGTTTAAGTATTGGGAACCAATAAAGGACAAAGTACTTTATTTCGTCCCGGGAAGAACAAAAAGACAGTAGAAAAATCTAAATATATATTTCAAGAGCATAGTTAATATACAGTTGTTTTCTCTGAATTGAAACATCCCATTCTGGAAAGAAGAGGGAGGCTCTTAAGACTCTTAAGAGGAAATATAAAAGGCTCAGGAAGTAAATGAAACTTACAAGGCTCAGGAAGGCACTGAACCTTACAAGATTCACAAGATCCCTCCCTCGAATTACAGGAGCAGTAAGAATTGCCTGCTCTCTCTGCTCACGGACCAGCCTAGCTACCTGTGAGTTGTGTGTGGATCTTCAGAGGTATAGACTGTGAGTTGTCACCCATGTTGGAGTAGGCTTTTTGACAATGGAACTACCTCCATTCTTCTGTATATCTGTAAGTGCCCCCAACAAACTCACTGGTCTGACATTGATGTCCTATCTTAAGCAAACAGGTGTTTATTTAAAATTTCCTCAGGAATAGTCAGACAACAAAAGTTAACATGCTTCTATTAAGACTTAGGAATAAGAAAGGAAATAATTACTGTTCACCGTAATGACAATAGTTGTTCATTCTCATGGGAAATTCTTCACAACTTTGCCTGTCTATGTTCTGGGAACCCACAGGACTATTATAGTCATAAACATGCTTAGAAACATTATTAAATGGTGCTGGATGAGCTTAATTATGGTAATTAATAACCAGAGTGTTCTTCAGTAGATACTGCTATCCAGAGCTATCCAGTCCATCTACCAACATATAATATTGTTTAAAAGGGAAACAAAAAAGCATAAGTCTGGGGAGACGATTTTGGGAGTAAAACACTTGTCATGCAAACTTGAAGACCTGAGTTCAAATCCCTACCAATCTACATAAAGCCAGGTTCAGTAGTCATTTCTGTAATTCCAGTGTTCCAATAGCAACAAGAGAACCCCCAGAAGCTTGTGAGCAGCTAGGCTGGGATATGCAACAACCCAACAACAATCTGTTTCAAGCAAGATGATAGCAAGGACCAACATGCAAAGTTTTCCTCCGACCTCTTCTCATACAAAGTAACACATGTGTGCCTATACTCACAAACATGCAAACACACACACACACATGCACACACACACACATGCACGCACACACACACACACACACATATACACTCATGGTTTAAAAAGGTCTAAACCAGCCCTTGCCTAACTGAGAGTGGGCTAGTCCCCATAGACTTAAAGTAATTGTTCTATGGTAATTAAGGGCAGGAGTTTTTTTTTCTTTTGTCTTTTCAAATAGGCATGCAGAGAACAAAAAGTAAATGAGATCAAGCCCGTTAAGGACCCTGACGCTGCTGCAGGCAAAAACAATGATTTTAAATATAACCAAGCTGGAGTAGGGGGTGGCATTTACATTGTGTAAGTCTGAGGACATTGTTGCCAAGAATTAATTTTAAGGACTTATGAGTGCTCTTCCTGCCATACATCATTTACTTTTATTGTCGATGTAACCAAATAACTGGCAAGACACAACTTAAGAAACAAAGTGTTTGTATGAGCTCATGATCTATAAAGGGATACAGTCCACCACGGTCCGGTCCGGAAGGCTTGGGCTTGGTAGGACTGTGAGGCAGCTGTTCGCACTGTCTCTGCAGTAGGAAGAGACAGGAAGTGGTACTGGGCTCTAAAGCATCAAGGAAGTGACACACTTCCTCCGGCAAGACTCTACCTTCTAAAGATCCCACGCCCTTCTAAAACAGCAGTACCAGCTGAAGATCAAGGCTTAAATACAGGCATCCATGGTGGATATATCCCATTCAAACCGTGTGTCTCTAACCATGCCAAAAGTCTACACTTCAGAGAAACTGCATTTGACTTTCATGGCATTGGCTTACTCACCTTTCTGCCCATTTCCTTCCTCTGCTTCTCTTGTATGCCCTCAAGAGCTGTCCCCAAGGCTCAGCGACAACGCCTTGGTTTCCTACAAAACCCTGGCCTGTTATTTGAACACCATAATGTACAAAATGAACAGTGAGCTTTTTAAAGAATATTCCCAATTTTAAAGAATATTCTACAGAGGAACCAGCAGCTAAGGAGCCTAGGATGGCAAGCTTAGGAGTTTTTGAAACACATTGGATCTTAATTTCCAAAAACATTAACATATCCATGTCAAACTAACAATGACTGGTTCTGAACTATAATTGTCTATATATGCAAATTTCTAGAAAAATATATTTCGTTAAATTGGCAATAAGAATCAGAAAGCTGACTATGGGGGCTCATACATTTAATGACACAAGAGTCAGGAGCCTAAGGAAGGAAACCTGAAATTTGAGATCAGTCTGTATCACAAAACAAATTCCGAGCTAGCCTGAACTCCATAGTGAGATCCTGTCTCAAGGAAGCTAACAAAAATCAGATGGATCCGCTTGGAAAACATAGAAAATAATTGATGAGCATAGAAATAAGACTCCTGGGCAATGGCTCACTGAAATGTTGGTTCCAGACCAACAGAACCAGCAGCATTAACTAGGACCTTATGATGTAATATCCCCAGTCAGAATCACTGGGAGATCACATTAAAACAAAGGTCACTCAACCCACCTTAAAAGTTTAAGATTCAGAAAGAATGGATGTAGAAAATCTACATTTCTAAAAAGTTGCTAGGTACTGCAGTTGGTGCTGGAGAACCATCTATCTATAAAAAAATAAATCTACATAGGTGGAAGCGCTCCTCAGCCCCAGACTAGGAAAAGATGGTCTGGACTGAGGTGTTGGAGGCTATGGAGGATGGGGAGCAATGCCCACAGAGATGTAAGGTTCTGCACTCTTTGAGCCCTGAAGGGGATGGAAAAGCCTAGTTGACTCAGGCCTATGCAGTTCACTGAGCACTCTGCTTTGACTGTAAGAGTACTAGAAAGCCTTGTGGGATCAAATGCCCAAGAACCAACCATGGTGATGGCATGTCGGTAGATAGCCACATAGAGACTTGAGTCTATGAACACGAGTCCCCTTTTCATACTAGCTCCTTTGAGAACTCTGTAGAAGAGAAGATTCCAGAACACAGCCCTGAACAGGAGACAAATCGGGAAACCTAGATAGTGTCCTGGAAAGGCATCTTTGTTGGACCTTTCTTTAACTCTTTGGGATATTGTTTGAGACAGAATTTTGGAAATTTTATTTCCACTAGGAAATATGAATGACAGGCCTTGTAACAAACCCTTCAAATGTGGACCTGAAACATTACCTCCGTTCTTCATTTATGCAACTGTCTTGCTGGGGACAGCAAGTAGAAATTGGTTTTTTAAAAATGATTAATCATGAAGAAGCAATTAGTGGAACCCAGAACAGCATTATTAAGGATGGCTGTCCTGAACATTCGAGAAAGCACTGTGTAGTGGGTTATGGAGATGATTCAGTGATTTCCAAATTTGGACAAATAGAGCCCTCGTTTTGATAGCCAGATTAGTATTTGCTACGGTCACAACCATAGCCTTATGTAGATTGTGTTCTCCGGAATGGTGATGACCAGATGGTAAATCTCAATTCAACACAAAGAACTTGCACCAGAAAGAATAGGAATTGCTGACTTTTTAAAATTTGGTCCATTTTAGATCTTTGGGTTTCTGGGGGGCGGGGACAGAGTCTTTCTACATAGCCCTGGTTTGTCTGGAACTCCCTATGTAGACCAGGCTGGACTTCAACTCACAGAGATCTGCCTGCCTCTTAGCCTGGCCATTTTAGAACTTTTTAGAGCCTATGATTGGTTTTCTGCTCCAGGTGGTTAACTGGATATTCTCGAACTGAGCTCTTGGGGCGTTCAGGGCAGGTGTGGATCATACAGTCTTCTTTCTAGTTTTGCTCAGGTCTTTTGGCACACACCTGACTTAAGAAGAGTGGCTTTTTGCAGTCCACTCTTGTATGTGCTTTCTTGCCTCTTGGTTTCCTTAGGGCTTGCAGCCCGAACTGAACACCCTTGATGTAAGGGAGTGTTACCAGCTCTGGAGGGAAAGGTATCCTGGGACTCATCAGAAGTCAGGAGATATTTGAAGCAGGAAAGGAACAGCTCTGGAACTGTGAAGGGACAGCTCTGAAGGGACAGGTATCCTGACCTGACGGGGGATGTCAGGTTATACTTGAAGGTGGGGTGTGTTAGGGGATGGTCTCCTCTCAGGATGATTCCCTCTGCTACAGTCAAGCTCGGCTATTCAAGCAGAGCTATCGGTATCTTCTGCTCTGTTCAGCTCCAGCCCAAGATGTTCCTTCTTCTACGTCAACCTGCTAAAGCGGAAGCCCCTGCAGAAATGTAGCAAATTCCTCCAGTTCAGGTGAAAAGTTACTTTTTCCGCTCAACTCCCACAGGAGTTTCCCAGCAGATGTAACTGTTTCTTCTGGGTTTTTTTCTGCTCCGCCCCCGTAAGGGAACGCCTCAGCAAAGATGTTTCTGCTCTGCACTGGCGAAAGAAGGATCTTTACCCAAAACTCTTTTTAAAAAGATTTATTTGGGAAGGAGAAGTCCAGGAGAGTGGCTGCTTCTGCCAGGGTGGGAAAGAACAGCCAGCAACTGAATAGGCAGAGGGGCTTCTTAGGGGTGGAGTTTTCCCAGAGACAAGATTTTCTGCTTAGGGATTGGTTAGTTTAGTTAGTCAGGAGCAGAGTTGGCTGTGGTTTCAGGGTCGAACTGTGTTTCTTTTTCTGCCCCCCCCCCCCTTTTCTTTTTGCCTTTCGGCTCTAGTTTTGGAGCCAGGATGTGTTTCTTTCCCTAGCTCCGGATTCAGGACAAGGGTGCATTTCTTTCACTAGCTCTGGGCTCAGGGTCAGGATGGGTTAATTTGTCTTTTGCCGTACAGTCATGTTTGATTTATCCTACCACATATTACACACTAGCATATTACACACTAGCTGTCTCACAGACTGTTCACTCATGTCCCAGCCCAGATGTCACCTCCTCAAAGACAACAGCTGCCTCTTCTGTTACTTGGGCATCCTGGATGTCACTGCACTGAGCTAGATACTGCAAGCACAGGCCAGATATTTGGTGATGTGTTTCTGGAGTGTAGGGAGTGGATGAATGGATGGATGGATGGGTAGTAACTATTTCTCTTGACATGCCTATGCAAAGAAACAAGTTCTTCTCCAAAGCAGATCTCTTGGGTTTGAGAGAACTTGAGCAGTACATTATTTAGAAGGAATTACAGATTGCCATCTGCTTTGGACAATGTGTTTTATTTGTCCTTCGTGATTGACCCACTACCCGCTGCCCATAGAGATGCTTCTATAAGCTTATCTCAAGTGAAGGTTCAAGCCCTGGGAAATGAGCAATTTTAGCTCTCCCGTCCTTCCTTCTTAGGACTGTTCACAACTTGCCTATCCCTCTAGCCTCATTTTCCATCATCTCTAAACTAGTAGTCAATCAATTAATAAGCAGGTGAGAACTATTATATATACATATGTGCATATATACGTACACCATTATATGAAATATTACATCTTTGTTGGATTATTTTCCTTTTAGTATAAAGAGTGGGCATTTAGCATCTAGAGAAATCAATCTGTAATTATGAATTTCCATCTTGAATAAGAATGGGAGAATACAGAGTGACTGGGTTCCTGAGAGGTTGTTTCGCCCGGTCATAAAGCCAGTGTTTGCAAGATATATGAAAAAGATCCAGTTTTCATGGGAAATTAGGAATATAGTTTTAAATTTTTGCGTAGGCATATTCATGCTTTGAGGAAATGGGTTTGAACTAACAAAACTCATGAGTCAATAATTTATAAGTCAAAAAGCAATTGGCGTGTTTTTATTTTCCTTATTATAATATTCATAAATTTTCTTTAAGAACTAGGTGTCAAGCATCTGGTAGAAGTGCCAAAAATGTCCCCCCAGCTCAGCACAGAGCTTAGTGAGGCAGGCTGGCTGCAGGATGAAACTTCTTTTGGCTGTTGTTCTTTATGATATCAAGGGACCTAGAAATTAATAATTCATTGAATTACTGTTTGTCGGGATGGAATAAGAACAACTGATCAGTTATCAAAACATACAATTAGGAATGAAAGCGGCACAAATAATAAGTCAGACTTAAGAGATTATCCAAGGAAATTGGAGTTTAGGTTATGAAAAGAAAGAACTTCTACATAATTAATGTTATCAGAATTTAATGTTTATTTGCTTCAGAATTTTTTAAAAGCTGAAAAATGGAGTAAAAGAAGAAAGGAAGGGTAGAAAGGAAGGAAATGTATTCCGTGTCTTTTTTGTTGGTGAAGAGTCTGGGGTCATGTTCAAGCCCCATGCATGTGCTATGTCTGCTCTACCCTAAGCTACATCCTCAGACAGGAAAACAGTTTTTGGAAGACTGTCAACAGGAAAGACGACAAGCGGTGTGTTAAGCAATGATGACAGTGAATGTCATAAAGCTATTGGCTATGCGTGCTGTCCCTCAGGCAAGGCCAAGGGCACAGGGCAGGCATAATTCCACACAGGCAGTTACAGAAACAAACAAGATTACATGCTCTAATTTGATCCCAGAGAAAGAACTCGGGCTACTAAATAAAATGTGTGGGTGGGGAAAGGAATTGGAGAGCATTGCAGAATCTTTTTCAGCTCTCGATGTTACTGCCAGCCCACTACATAGGATAGTTTCCTGAGAACTGCAATACCAAAACTGACCGTTGCCCTGAGTAAACTGAGAAAATGTTTCTCTTCTGTCCCTCGAAATGGTCCTTTGAGCATGCCAAGACCTCTGCCATCTCGCTCCTTCACAACAGTATTCAGGCATTCCTGCATTAATTATGTCTTAGAAGAACTGCTCCTTTCAACTTTAGGAAACATATTAAGCTGTCACTGCTTCTTGGATCCACAGTGTAGGACATACCAATGCGCATCCTTAAGTATGGCCATTCTAATTCCAGTTATTTTGCATTCTAGAACATACCTGTGCATGGGTACTCAATAGCTATGTTTGTAATTGACGGGGATCAAGGCCACCGCTGTGTAATTTTTCTGCTGTGTGTTTCGTGTGCAGAAAGAGCTTGTCCAGTAGACAGTGTCTGTTTTAATGCGCGTGTCGTTTCAGGTCAGGATATAATGAGTGTTACTTCCTGGATTTAATATGGTCGAATGCAAAGGAACCACTGCAGCCTGAACGTACTGAGCTCTAGAAACTGGAAGACTTCAAGAGATTGTTTTGGACCCCGCTAATTCTGACTTGCTTGTGCATGCTACTCGATTTGTGCTGTGTTTTACTTCAATGAAATAAAAAATACTTCCTTTCTTTTAAATGGCTTATTTATTTATTTTATGTGATGTGTGTTTTGCCTGCACATATGTCTGTGTACTATATGCATGCCTGATGTGCGTGAAGGCCAGAAGAGGGTGTTAGATGTCCCTATAACTGGAGTTACAGATGGTTGTGAGCCCTCATGTGGGTGCTGGGAATCAAACCCAGGTCCTCTAGAAGAGTAATAAGTGCTCTTAACCATTGAGCCATCTTGATAACCCAAAGGATATTCTGCTTGAATATTGCCTTAGTTGGGAAGCTTTTCTTATTGTTGTGTGTATGACCACCACCTCACACCATTAACCCAAACAAATCCCACTGCCCAATTTAAGAGATAATTGTAGAAAAATGTAGCATCAAATTTAGAAATTAGAGTAATTTTTAAATGAATGTATATTGTACATTCAAGAAAGGAATCGAAACATGGTAATGTTGAGAAATTACATATTTTAAAGTTTAGTTCCTCTGCACATAAAGAACTAAAGGCAAACAAAATTGATAATATATCTTTTATTAGTATATAAAGAATCAATAGCCCATGCTGGGCAGTGGTGGCACACGCCTTTAATCCTAGCACTTGGGAGATAGAGGCAGACAGATCTCAGTGAATTTGAGGCCAGAGACCAGCCTGGTTTACAAAACAAGTTCCATGACAGCCAGGACCGTTACACAGAGAAACCCTGTCTTGAAAACAAAAACCAAAAACAAAATCAATAGCCTTTATATGTGTGTGTATACATATATATGTATATATTACATGTTATGTAATATATATTTAATTGCCCACATAATCAATAAGAAAACCAATTCTTCAATAGAAAAAATGCAAAATCACTGACAATTCTAAAAAGAAAACATAAAAATAGCCTTAAAATATTTTAATGGTTAGCATTTGTAACAGTATAATAGAAATAAAATTTCTATAAATAAAATAGAATAGAAATAAAAATTAAAATTGGAATCTTGGTTTAATCTGTCACCTTAATACACTTTAAAACATATTTCACAAATATGTTTATTATTGGCAAAAGTAGAAACAAGCATTTTCACAATATGTGGCAAAAAAGACAACAAAAATGCTTTGATGTTCTTAGACAAAGACAATATTATACTTATGTTATTTTTCATTTCATTAGTTATAATAGCTAGAATTAGAAAAAATAGAGATTTAAAGAGAAAAGAAATAGTTAAAATATAACCATGTAGTGGAAAAAATACAAATTGTGCAACCATGAGACAATTCATAAGAAGTAACGTTAAATAGAAGCAGAACTACTCCTAACTGTATATAAAGTAAAATTGGTTACTTAAGCATATGTATCTATACATGTATTGAAAAAGCTTCAAAGGGCCAGGCGATAGAGGCATGTGCCTTTAGTCCTAGCACTCAGGAAGCAGAGGCAGGTGGAGCTCTGTGAGTTCTAGGCCAGCCTGGTCTATAAAACAAGTTCCAGGACAGCCAAGGCTACACAGAGAAACCCTGTCTCAAAAAACTCAGAGAGAGAGAGAGAGAGAGAGAGAGAGAGAGAGAGAGAGAGAGAGAGAGAGAGAGAGAGAGAGAGAGAGAGAACTGACTCTGGGTAGTGCTGATATGATGGATATTTTTCTTCTTTATGCTTCTTTCCTTCATACGCTTTCTACAATGGTCACGTAGTACTCACTTGAACTTTTAAAAGTAGCTTCCAGACAGTTAAAAGAAATGGAATACCTGGTCTAACTCCTTTTCCTAGGTGAGCGGTCTCTGCATATTCCCTGGGTTCTGTGGTCTGATGTTATAGCATGCTTTTAAAACTGCTTTCAGATTACATCTCCGAGGCAGGTACACTTCAGTGATGGATGTTGCCAGACCTTTCAGACTGTACCAGAGAGCCAGGTGTGGCTCAGTGGGATAGCATATGTTTGACATACGAGAGGCTATGGGTTCAGTCTCTAGCACCAAAAAAGTAGGGGGGAATAGAGTCCCTCCCTCCCTCCCTTTCCCTCCCTCTCCCTCCCCCTCTCTCTCTCCCTCCCTCCCTCCCCTCCCCCTTCCTCCCTCTCTCCCTCTCTCTCTTTCTAACACACACACACACAAATAAGCAAAGATGTTACCATTTACCTTTGGAAGAAAAAAGCACTCTACAGTGCAGTCTCCTTGAGATACCCTCCTTAAGCCCTTGCTGGGGTCCCTGTGCCTTTTCTGCATTCTCAGATTGTCCCAATGGGACATTGGCCACACTGTTCATGTGTCAGTTCCATGCCTGACCCACCACCAGCCAGCCTGTGAATCCTGTTAGCATAAATGTCTGTTTATTCATTTCTGTGCCTTCAAAACACTCTGCTGAGCAACCTGAGGTATTTCTGGGATTCTCAGCTGAACCTTGTCCTTAAAAATGAATTCAAATTGAGAAGTGAAACATTAATCTCTTGAAGTAAGATCAGTGAGTGGATGATGCAGAATTTTGATTGCCTCCTCAGTGCTGTCTGAAGTCACACATATAAGTGATATCAGATCATTTGATCCCATAGTAGCTGCATGAAGCCCAACTCTCGTGTATTAGCACATGCTCTCTTACAAGACTCTCTGTCCATCAACAGATGGAGCATTAACTCAAATAAGCATTTCTTTTAATAACTTTGCTTGGAAATGACTGCATAAAACTATGAAACAGAATTGAGCGTTTCTTGTTTCACTGAAATCGGACCAACGTTTACTGGCAAACACTAAGTGCTGTGGTCACTGGCTGGCTGGGTTTCTCTTGTCAGCTCTCTGGTTGTTTCTTATTTACACGGCGAGGAGGAAGAGGAAAAGTTGGATGGTACCATCTTCCAGAATCCTGTAAGACTCTCTAAGCCTGGCAAACCTCTTGAGCCTCAGTTGCCTCTTCTCTTAGTTGTACTGGTCGAGACTAAATAAGATAATGTCATTTTCCTGACATTGGAGGGTTTAATAATTTCTAATCTATAATTAGCGTTTACCTTATGCTTATAAGAACAAATTTTCCCACCAATATTTTCTTTTTTTTTTCTATAAGAGTCTTACTTTTTCACATCAATCCCTTTGATACTCTAGAGCAGTGATCAACAAATACGTTCCGTAAAAGGTCACATAATAGCTATTTCCTGTTTTAAAAACTTCATATAGCCGGTCAGTGGTGGCGCGTGCTTTTAATCCCATCACTAGGAAGGCAGAGGCAGGAGGATCTTTGTGAGTTCGAGTCCAGCCAGGTGTATAAAAAACTAGTTTTAGGACAGGCTCCAAAGCTACAGAGAAACCTTGTCTTGCAAAACAAAACACTTCATAGTTTCTGTTGCATGCTGCTGTTTTTCTTTCATTACAAACTTTTTTTGTTGTTTTTTTTTATTTGTTTTAAAACAGGGTTTCTCTGTAGCTTTGGAGTCTGTCCTGGAACTAGCTCTTGTAGACCAGGGTGACCTCAAACTCACAGAGATCGGTCTGTTATGATTTTAGCCAACCAGCAGGGCTGGCACTTCCGGGTTCCAGGGCCACGCATGTGCAGATAAGCCCTCAGGCAGAAATACCTAGTCACCTCGGGGACCTTAAAAAACCGTGCGTGACCCATGTGCGTCATGGTTGCATCACCTACGTATGATGCGGCTTCTTGCGTGCATGCGTGAGCTCAGTCATCTGCGTATGACGTAGTCACATCATCCCCCTGTGTACGCGCGCTAGGCGACCTTTAAAAGCTGGTCGCGCCATCTTAAGCTCTCTTTCTGCACACCGACTTCACCAGACTTTTACACGTCTCCTCTAATAAACTCCTAAGTGGGTTTGTTGCGTGTTTCACACTTCCTTGTCATTTGTGCCAGGTAATTTTACCGTCTGCCTCTGCCTCCCATGTGATGGGTTTAAAGGCATGCACCACCATCACCCGGCTTCATTAAATCTTTTTTTAGATATATAAAATAACTCTTAGTATACGTGCCGCACAAAAGTAGGTCTCCAGGCAGCTTAGACCTATAACCTCTAGCGGGCTGAACTCACTGTCAAGCAATAGTCCCCGACCAGCAGCATCAGCACGTTTTTGGGAACTCATTAATAATTCACATTCCTATAGTTCCTTCCTCCTCCCTGCCTACTGCATCAGAAACTTCAAAGGTGGCCTAGTAGTATGTGCCACAAAAAGCCCTTTCCATGTAATTGAAAGGCAGGTTGTCAAGCTTGCCTGTGTATCAGACTCACCAAAAGAGCTTTAACGAATATCAGTCCCCAAACTTCCTTAGATACCAAGTCAGAAACTCTGGGTGTGGGACCAAGGCATGGATGCTTGTTTAAATCGCTGCAGGTGATTCTGTTTGCAGCTTCTGTTGAGAACAGCTATATAAACCCAGGGGGCAGTGTTCACATCTGCAAAGAATGGTTTAGTACTAGTAATGGTGCCAAGAGTAAGTAATACTTGGGAGTCTTTGTTTTGATATTTCTTGAAGGGAATCTCACTATAAATGGCTGATCAGAAGACAGCTAACTGGACCTACATATAAAGTGTAATATTAGACATACTTGGCATTTTTAAAATGTATTAATTGAAGGCTGAGAGTTGAGCTCAGTGGCAACGTGGTGAGACAAGCCCATAATCCTAGCACCAGGGTGTGGGTCAAGGATGGTCTTACTGTTTAGTGAAAACATACGGAGTTCCTACCAAACCACAGGTCCTCTGACAAATGTGAGTATCAAAACTGATTGGCACATTGTGGGTACTGGGCATGTTTAGCATGCATGAAGCCCTGGGTTCAGTCCCCAACACCATATAAACCAGGGATCAGTTCCCAACACCATATAAACCAGGGTTCAGTCCCCAACACCATATAAACCAGGGTTCAGTCTCCAACACCATATAAACCAGGGTTCAGTCCCCAACACCACATAAACCAGCAATGGTGAGCACTGAGAAGGTGGAAGATGGAAATTTCAAGGTCACCCCCCCAGAGGGGGGGGATTCAAATTGAGAAACTCTGTCTCTCAAAAAAAAGTGTATAGGTTCCTAGCTCCTTTTGAATAATCTGCATTTAAAAGGAATCCTTCTCATTGCAAAGAAGACAATCTCAGTTCTACAGGAAGAATCAATCTAGAAGTTCCCTTTCCTGAATTTCCTGAGTCAAATCAGAAGAGTTGCTTTCTAGACCCTGTGCCTCACTGCGGTGGGCTTGGTCCCGCAGTGGGCTTGGTCCGTTATTCTGCTACTCCATAGAGAGTACACTGTGCCGTGTTGCACTCTTGTTTCAAAAACAGTTTTCCTATAAGTATTATGTGGAAGAACATTTGCATGGTTTTATACTGGTAAGATAATTCTAGAGTGTCACATTTGACAAATGACATCAGCTAGTCTGTTGTAGCCATAAACCAATTTAGAACTCTTATGCATAATTTGGCTTCAGGTCAAGGTGGTGTAATATGAACCAACAGGATACACAGCACAGAGTGTCCCTAGCAGCTATCCTAAAGATCAGCAAAACTCATTCCTGTAAGAGAAGCTCACCCTGGTCATCAGGGTCGGATCCTCTGACTGGAATTGTTTCTTGCCTGGAGGTGCTTACGTGTTGTCTTTTCTGTAGCAGGCTCCCTGGATGCTTCCATCCTCTCTTCTCATCCCCTCTGGCCACCAACCCCGGCTCTGCCTTCTTTGCTGTTCTGCTTTCTTTGTTATAGGGATTCCTGTTTTGTTCAGGAACCAGACAGCCACGTTCTCCAGTGAACTCTGGTTGATTTTTGGTGGTGACACAAATTGTGGTAATTCCACTATTGTAATTATTGTTTAGAATAAGAAAGGAACCACACAATTCTGGCCAATGAACTCACAGATGGAATCTGCAAAAAGACCTTCTGGAACTTCTCTTTGCTATTCAATGAGATGCTGAGAAAGAGCCTTTGTCCCTTTCTTCTTCTTTTCTTCCTTTATTCTTTCTTTTTATTGTTGGTGACTGAGTCCAGCATAGCAAGTGTTCTGCCACTGAGTTTTATCTCCAGCCACAACGTGTAGTTTTGTGAAGATGTACTGCTGGGGGCCAAGGCAGCCCTCTTGCAATGGAAAATGAACGGCACCGAAAGCCATCATGAAACAATAGACATATACTATGTTAAGTGGGATTCTTATAGAAATAAAACCAATAGGATATACATGTATCTATGTATGTACCATTAGAGCAAGAGATTCATTTGGCTAGTACAATTCTGGAGTCCAGGAAATCTCCCAATCTGCCACCTGCAAGCTACGGAGCTCAGAAAGCTGGTGTTGTAACTTTCAGGTCAAAAGTCTGAAAAGCAGGCTGGGTACAAGCATTAAGTCTTAGACAGACAGACTGGGCACTAGGAAATCCAGCATCCAAGGGACTCAGCCATATAAGAGGGTGTGAAAAAGTCCTGTGTCACTGTTTGTATGACTGCTCGAGAAAATGCTTATTAGCATTGAGGGGTGCATTTTCTCCTGGGAGTCTGACTTTGTAAACACTCATTCCTTTCTTAGCACCCCCCGCCCATGATGTAAGTTCTCTCTATCATAGGCCACGACTCACTGGATATGTATTTGCTGTGCTTATGCATAAAGAACTGGTGGAGTTCTTAGCTTTGGGGTCTCACCCGTGCCAGACACTGACGCGATGGACTGACCACACCATGCAGGTTCTGGCATTTAAAAAAAAAAAAACCTGTTTATGCTTATCAGTCTTTACACTGCTGCTGCCATGGCCCCAGTCTGAGCCTCCTGAGGCTTCCCTACACGTGCAGTGCTTTGCATGTCATAGGGGGCATGCATGAGATGTGCATCCGATGCATGCACAGCTGAACTCTGTTTGCAGAGAAAAGGCTGAAGAGGAGTTGGGGGAAGGCGACCGGAGCACCCGCTAGCCTGTCCTTCACACGTCTAGTTCAAACTCAGCGTGAAAAGTTCTGGAGCTCATGTCGAGGAACACAGTGCATCCTTTGTTTTCCCTTGCCTGCTCACCATGGACATTTGTGAACTAAGAGACTGGATCCTATAAACAATGTTTAACCCCTAAGAATGTCATCATTGCAGTGTGTGTGTGTGTGTGTGTGCGCGCGCGCGCGCGCGCATGCGCGCGCGTGTACATGCGTGTGTGTGCATGTCTGTGTGTATACGTACATATATGTACATGCCTATAAGTGTGCACACATGAGAGAGGTGACCAATTATACCTGTTCTACAGGAACAAGTTTATAGGGAAACTTCAAAGGGATGGACCAAATCCGAACCGAGCACTGCTTTAAAAAGTGCCTTTCAGGGAAATGCCTCAGCCAGTATCTGTAGCTGGCAAGAGAGACGGACTGAATTCACCTCCTAGATGCCCTCTAGGTGTGCACCCCACCTCCCAAAAGGGCAGATTTGTGGGACTGGAGGTGTGGACACAGGAGAGCATGGCCTCTTGCTTTCATATGGAAACATGATTATCGACCTCGGAGAAGGGAGGCTGCTTCATGCTAGGACCAAATGTTCCAAGAACCACTGAAAGCGAAGGAATGACCTCAAGCAAGAGAACAGTGTGTCACTTGAGACCTGGATTCTGAAGCAGACTCTGAGTTTGAAATTGAACCCTTGTAGACAGCACATCCTCAGGAGTTCAATTAAAGAGGAGAACTTGCCAGAACAAAGCAAATACGCATATTAAATATGCTTCTTGTAGTCCTTGGCCATCCAGGTAAAGATGCAAAAACTGTGGCTGAATAACTGGTACCAACATTGGTATGAATCCCCCTGCAGCAGCGCTGTCGGACTTCTTGTAAAATAATGGCTTGCTTTATGTCTGTCTGTCTTTCCATCACACTTTAAGTATATCAAGAGCTGGTCCATGTTTTGAGTCATCTTTGACTCAAAGTGGCCTCCCAGTAGCAGGCTCTCAGTAAATGTTTTGAAATGGAACTAAATCTGTATTTGATGGTGAAAAGGTCCAGACTCCATCAGTTGACAGGTACATACAGAGCCTAGGAGAAATCAGGCAGATACTGTAAATAAGCATATTTTGCTTATATAATAGAAGAAGACTGGGATCTGGAGCCGGTTTTGAATCACAGCTTTTCCATCCACCGATGTTCTAGTTGCAGGTGCTCCCTCCCTGAGCCTCAGTTTCCTCCTTGAGAAAACGAGGATCTCAAATTTCTCAGTGGCATGTTGGAAATTAAGGGAGGTACTGTCATGGGTTCAATTGTGGTTCCTTCCAAATTTGTATGTTGAAGTTCAAGTCCTCAGTACCTCGCAGAGTGACCATTGGAAACAAGGATATTATAGATGTAATTAGTTAAAATCAGCTCAGGCGTACCCATCCGACTAGAATATGCTGGTGTCTTGGTTGGTGTGGAAAATTTAGAAGACAGACCTGCACACATTGCGAATACAGTGGGAGATTAAGGCAATCATCAGAGTGATGTTTTGGTAGGCTGAGAACTCACCAGATGTTAGGGAAGTGTAGTGGGACAGATACCACATCATAGCTCGCAGAAGGAGTCGGCCCCATCAGTCCTTTATCCAGCCTCCAGAGCTGTGAGGTAATGGGTTTCCGGTGTTTAAGCAACTCTCTTTGTGATATTTTGTTAAGATGGATCTAGTAAACTCATACGCATGGAATAAATCGCATAGCCAGGACAGTGCTTGCTGGAAGGGGTGTCCAGATTTTGTATTGATTATTTTATGTATGTGCTACACTTTCCTGGGAGGTTACGTTTAAGTAGGACTTTGGCGGAAGGTACACATCTGACTGTTACGGGGGACCACTGAACACAACAGTAATGAGCAGCATCATGGTTGATGCCAGGAAGGGCGATGTTGGCTGCTATGAGTTAGAATAAAATGTGAAGAAATGGCAGCAGGCGGTGGGACGAGAGGGGTTGTACGTGCAATGCCCCTCTCTGGAGAACCAGGTTTTCAGGAGCTTAATCAGAATTTCCCCCTTTTCTCAGCATTTTTCTTTTTTCTTTTTCCTTTTTCTTTATACAATGAAAACAGTAATATTTTTTTCTTTTTAAAACTGAAAGCGCTAATAAATGGAGAACGCCTTTGATTTCATCTCAGTTCTGGTGCTATGATGAAGTAACTGAAAACGGTTAACAGGGAAGAGTTTGTTTCATTCATGACTCTGAGGTTGAAGAACATGCCACCGGCTTCTCTTGAGGTTCAGTTTGGGCCTCGTGGCAAACTATTTCACAGTGGCAGGAGTGAGTGTGGAAAAGGCCACTGCTGAGACACAAGGCAGCATCCTGGAGAGGCCTGGCTTGCTCTGGTTTCTCTGTGTGGCTTTAGAACCTGTCCTGGAACTTGCTTTGTAGACCAGGCTGGCCTCGAACTCACAGAGATCTGCCTGCCTCTGCTTCTCAAGTGCTGAGATTAAAGGCATGCACCACCATCGCCTGGCCCGGCTTGTTCTTTTTATAGCAACTCACTCTTGTAAGACTCAACCAGGGTCCCCACTATAACTAAACTAATTTCTTTCATGAGCTGTACCTCTGGTGACTTAATTACCTTGCTCGTTTAAGTTCTGCCTCTTAAACGTTCTTGCTATGTCTCACACATCACAACAGAAGGCTCAAGCTTCTAAAAGCCTGAGACTGTGGTGGACAAACCTTAGCCATATCTGCACAGGAACCGTCTCCACCATATGTCTTTCAAGCTAAGAGAAAACCAGCTAGCCCAAGCTGAAATCTGATACATCACAGATGCCTTCAAATACTTACTCTTAACTACTTAGAATAAAACCACTGTGGCTCTAGTAGGAAAAGTACAGTAAATTCTTCCTTTATTTCCCAGTTTTTAAAAAGGCCATTTCTTCCTGTGTCCAAGTTTAAACAGTGGGCTATTCATAGACACCCACTCATCCAGCAGAGGCTTCTGAGAGGGCCTTTTAACTCCAGCCGGTGTTGCAAGCTGGGGTGCTGTGGTCTCCCTTGAGGATGTCTCAAGCTAGTGAGAGATGAACAGAGAAGCCAGCAGTCACCACAGAAAGAGAAAAGAGCACCTCAAGATTCGGGAACATGGAGGGATGATGCTGGGAGAAACAGGACTTATGGAGGAGGGCAGAGGGACTTCATGGGGCTACAGACAGGTCCCATTTCAGGGGATGAGCAGAAGCTGGTCCCTGAGAGGCAGAGCACAAATGGGGAGTGCTTGGCCTAGCATAAGGAAGAGGTTCCTCGCCTGACTGAGAGTGGAAGGGAGAGGGAGGTCTGGAACTCCACAGTGCAAGAAAAAGAGTTCAAGGCCTTGCAAGGCCGGGAAATGTGCAGGGATAAGGCTGTATATTGGCTGGGAGGTGAGGGTAAAATCTCCTATCCTGCTATTCTTGTGTTGGGTGGTGAGTGTGCGTGTGTGCGCGTGCGCATATTTACAAGTGTATGTGATACAGGTGTGTCATTTTGTGCAGAGGCCCAAGGTTGATGACAGGAATTTTCCTAAGTCACTCTCCCACCTGGTTCTTTTAAGGCAGGGCACCCTGCTAGGCAGCGTGTCCAGGGAATCCTATCTCAGCACCTGTTTTGGAATTGCCACACCCACCGGGCATTTACCTGTGTTCTGGGGATCTTATCCAAACTCCAGTGCCCTTGTTTGTAAGGTGAGTGCTTTAACTACTGAGAAACCTCCCCAGAACCGAGACCATGAAAACTCTGATTGGTCAGGCTAAGTAGTCTTTATTTTATCCCTTCAGCAGTAAATGAGATTTTTATTGTGAGAAAGTATACATAACAAAATTTACCATCTTAGTAATTTTTTACTATGTAATTCAGAGACATTAAGTACATCTATCACATTACACAACCATCACCAATCACTACCTGCTTCCAGAACTTTCTTATCACTTCAGATGCTGTGGTGACTAAACCTTCTACCCAGTTACCCCACCCTCTACTTAAGGCCTTGGAAACCACGATTCTGCCTGCCGACTCTACTAATTTATCTAGTATTCCAGGTGCCTTATAGGAATGGAATCATTCAGTGTGTGTCCTTTATCTTCTGGCCTGGATCACTTAGCATAAAGGTTTTGCAGTTCATCCATTAATAGCATGCTTATGGATGATATTCTTCTTGTAAAGACACAATATTCTGCTGTGGATATGCCACACTGCTGATGCATTCACCTGCTGGTGGCCCTTGGGGCAGCTTTTGCCTTCTGGCTCCTGTGAATAATGCAGCCATGATCAGTGGTCTGTAGCTACCTGTTTGAGTCCCTGCTTCTAACTTCTCCAGCGGAAGGGAGAGGCCACTCAGTAACTCTATATTTCACGTCATGTGGAACAACTGTTTTTCCATAGCAACTGTTCTGTTTACGTTCCTACGAGCAATGCACAGGCTTTCAAATCTTCCATGTCTTTGACATGGGGTGATCATTAATAGTAGCTGTCCTAATAAGGATAAAGGCATCCTACTGTGGGTTTTTTTTAAAGATTTAATGGGGGGGTGTTTGCTCATGCATGCAACAATGTAGGCACAGAAGTCAGGGGACAACTTGCCAGTTTTAACCTCTCCCATGTGGAGGCAAACATTTTATCTGCTGAACTGTCTCTTTGAGTCATCACTGTGCTCCAGATCTGCATTTCTCTAATGGTTAGTTGATGCTAAACAATTTTTCATGTGGTAACAATCTCTTGTATGTTTTTTTTGGAGAAATGTCTATTTAGTTCCTTTGCCCTGTTTTAAGTTGGGTTGGTTTTTGTTTGTTGTTTGTTTGTTGTTTGTGATATAACTGTTCTTTATATGTTCTGGATATTAATTGCTTGCCAGATTCAAGATTAGAAAATATTTTCTTCCATTTCTTTGGTCATCTTTACATTTTGATGACAATATCTTTTGATGAACAAAAGGTCCATAAATAATAATAAGAAGAAAAGTGCTATTTTCTGGTCAGTGTGCAGAGAGTGAATCTAAGTACGGCAATGCTAAAAGCAGGGAGACGGCCTGGGTCATCATAAGCTCTAGGCACGAGATAATGGTATACGAGAGATGAAAGAGGAGATGGGGAGGAGACGGTTCCTTTGGCAAAGTTTACCCCATAAGCATTAGGGCTAGAGTTTGAAATTTGAATTCCCCAAACCCATGTAAATTCTGGGTGGGTCATGCCCACCTATAACCCATCTCAAAGAGAGAGGGGGGTAAGGCATAGGGAAGCTGATTAGCTACACTTGTTGGATCCGTGAGCTCTGGGTTAAGCTGTGAGACCGTCTCCAGAAAAGAGGTGGAGAGCAGTCAAGGAAGATACTTGACGTTAACCTCTGGCCTCAGCATACACACGCTTTTGTACACACACATGTAAACACATATGCACACTTGCAAGCACACAACACAAATATACATGCAGGAGAGAGAGAGAACAAAAAGGAAGAATTCTGTTGTATGACTCTTCCTTGTGATGCCTGAACCCCTCATGTATGCAGTGATGACAGGCCAAAGAAAGTATTCCAGCGACATCTAGGTTAGTGAACCAATGTGCTTACGGGGTCACTAAATAATGGGTAAATGTTCGCCCTTAGAAGCATAGATGACACAAAGGTAGCCACATCACTGAAGAGCTCACCTGGCATAGGGGATGATTCCAAAAGAGCTATACTCTTCGTGCTCCCAGAACATAGCCATGCCCACAGAATTTGCATGGGTTTGGGGAATTCAAACTCTAGTCCTAATGCTTATGCCGCAAGCACATTGCTAAAAGAACCTCCTTCACCTAGCAATTGCTACTGATTGTATAACCTTGGGGGAGAGACTGGCAAATCAGGAGCTCCCTGAACCTTGTAAGTTTCTTGTTCTTCTGGGCTTCGTGTGTTCTGTTTACTTCGTGTCTCCTGGAGGGAATGTTTCAGAACAAACAGCAACTTACTTAGAAGGTAATAGTAAACAGGAATTGGGTGTTGAAGGATGGAAGGGAAAGCAGGTAGACAAAGACGGGAGAGGACGTTCTAAAACTATTTAGCCAGCAAGAGCTAGCCACACCCCTCCTGAGGGAATGGAGTTAAGCTGGGGAGTGGAGGGAGGGGGAAGAGGCAGGGCCCTTTGAGCAGAGGAAGTTCTAGAGGGTAGGATGAGTGTGTGCAAGGGGAAGGGATGGTGGTCCTGGTCTTGAACAGCCCAGTAAATCATCACCTTAGTTTACTGTCAACAAGCTAAATGAAGGTCATCTTTGACACAGACTGGGCTGGGTGTGAGGAAAGCTTTAGGGCAGTGAATAAATGTGAAACCCACACTCAAGTCTGTATCACCGTTTGCTGGAACTAGTACTTTGACTCTACGTCCTAATCTCATTAGCTTCCATGCTCTTGTCTGTCACGTAGGACTAACAAGAGCCTGGGGATTGTTTGAGGGTCAAATGAAAAATGTTTCATGTGGTCACAGTCAGCCTTAACACCAAAGAATGTTTTTGTGATCTTGTAATAGGGTGACCCAAACTTCAGGAAGGCATAACTCTGCCCCCTTCTTTCCTAAAACACGAAAACTTTGTGATGTGCCTGCCTGCAACAGTTCTAGACAGTGGAAGTTGCAGTTATGAATGCATGTGTCCCATGAACTCACTAACCTGTTTTGAGTTAATATCTGATATTGTACATTAGAGCCAGGCGGTCGTGGTGTATGCCTTTAATCCCAACATGCGGAAGGCAGAGGCAGGTGGACCTCTGTGAGTTCAAGGTCAGCCTGGTTTACAAGAGCTAGTTCCAGGACAGCTAGGACTATAACACAGAGAAACCCTGTCTCAAAAACCCAAGTATATACATATATATGTGTGTGTGTGTGTATATATATATATATGAAAAGATGCCTCATCTGTTGAGAGCACTGGCAGCTATTGTGGAGGACTCAGATTTAGTTCCCAGCACCCACATGGGGGAACGGTTGGCAACCTTCTGAAACTCCTGTTCCTGGGTATCCATCCAGTGGCATCTTCTGTTGTCCACGGGCATTATATGCATGTCATGCCTAGAGATACATGCAGGTAAAAACATCCATACATGTCCAACAAAAATCTATTTAAAAAATGAGATTTCATGCAAAATCCTGCTTCTTTTTTTTGGTATCTCTTGATAAAACACATGGGATGCACTCTGCAAAAGCCAGCTAAGGTGGCTACCTCCTCCAGATGGGCACACCCCGATATACTTCGGTACACCCCGATATACCTCAGGGCTTGCCCAGCCTGTCCTATCACTAAAATTACTTCCCCGTAAGGGCACACTCTGATGAAAACTCAGCCTCTGTCTGAAGAGGGAACATGTGATCTGGCTGGCATCTGTCACTTGGCAGGATTGGAGCTAAAGTGGCCTGGCTGCTCTTTCCTTCTGTTCGAATCCATTTCTTCTGGCATAGCTGAAAAGGTGAAGGTGGTGATGGTGGTGGTGGCGAGGATGGAAAGGTGGGGGGGAGACTGCACAGATGAGGAGTCAAGACTGCTGGGAAGTTGTGGTTTTGGACCCTCTGAAAGGCCCTGTGGTATAGGAGGTCCTTCTGTCCATGTGTTGCTCTCATTGGTTAATGAATAAAGAAGCTGCCTTGGTCTAGTTGATAGGGCAGAACTTAGGTAGGTGGGGAAGACAGAACTGAATGCTGGGAGGAAGAGGTGCAGAGTCAGGGAGATGCAATAGAGCCGCCAGAGTCAGACATGCTGAATCTTTCCCGGTAAGCCACTGCCACATGGCGATACACAGATTAATATAAATGGGTTAAATTAATGTAAGAGTTAGCCAATAAGAAGTTAGAGCTAATGGGCCAAGCAGTGATTTAATTAATACAGTTTCTGTGTGATTATTTCGGGTGTAAGCTAGCTGGGTGGCCCGGATGAACAAGCAGCTCTCTCCTTACAACAGCCATGTCATGCAAGGATTTTCTTAAGGGAAATGCTTGTGGGAGAAAAGACAAAAGAAGACACCGGAGGCTGGGCCAGTAAGTCTGAGACACAGGCAGAAGAGAGGAAGAGAAGGAGAGGTAGAAGGATCCTTCCATCCTCATAGTCTAAGAAAAGCTCTACAAGGGCCCAAAGTGGGGAAAGTCTGTGTTTGCCTTAGTTACTGTTCTGTTGCTGTGTAGGAATCACCATGACCAAGGCAGTTTATAGAAGAAAGCATTGAATTGGGGGTTTGCTTATAGTTTTAGAGGGTAAGTCCACTAGCATTATTGTGGGGAACATGGCAACAGGCAGGCAGAAATTGGACTGGAGCAGTAGTTGAGACTTATTCTGATCTGCAGGCAGGAGGCAGGGAGGGTGGGGAGGGGGCAGGACTGAGGCTGGTGTATGTAGGGTATTCAAGCCCACTTCTGCGTTTGAAACTCACCAAAACCCACCAATCCCTGAACCCCCAAACCTACCAATCCCTGAGCCCCTCAACCCATCAGTGCCTGATCTTGAAACCCCACAAATCCCTAGACTTGCCTTGAAATCTCACCAGTCCCCACACTGGAAATCTCAGTCCTGAAAAACTCCACCCCCAAGAAACACTATACAAAAGCCTGCCTCCTATTCAGTTCTTGCTCCTTCTCACTCCAGCAGAGGCAGCAGCCTTCATGTGTTCTTCCCCCCAAAATCTCTTGCTCCTGTGTGAGGTTTGTTGTGCATGCGGTATGATTTTCTGGTATACCTTGGCTCCTGACTGCCGGGATACCTTCCCCTTCAGAACTATAACATCTCCACTGAGAAGCCTTTCCTCTCAGAGCTGTTAACATTTACAGTATGGGTTTTGGAAACCGCCAAGCCCACTCTCAGTGGCATACCTCCTCCAACAGCCCACATGTAATCAATCCTTCCTAGAAAGTCTACCAGCTGGGAATTAAACATTAAAATATATGCGCCTGTGGGGCCCGTCTCCTTCAAGCCACTGTGTCACACAGGGGTGGGTTTCAGTAGCCCAGCTGCACATAGTTGGGCACTGGAAACAATGGCTGGGAACTGAGCTTTGCCCAGGAATAGCAGCATGTTTCAGAATGCAGACATGAGGACCTGGGCCATTGCTTGTCCCTAGTGGAGGTCTTCAGACATACCACAGAAGCCAGCCCTGATGACACACAGGCTAATAAGGCAATTTAGAAGAAACATGGCCGGTTTATTACTGGCAAAAGATCAGAGACCTAAAATAACCACTCTCTTCTCTCATATACTTAAAGGAAAAGTGCAACCGTGGTATATAATTAACTATAGTGTAACTTGAAGTGCTGGGTTAGCTTCCAGTGAGTCTAATAGGGGTTTGAAAAGAAATTCTTAAAGGTTACTTCCATTTTCATACCTCTTATCCCTTCTTTGTTTCCAGGGAAAGACTATCAAGTGTGCCCTTCTCACAGTAACATGTCCTGGGCCCACAAAAGTGAAATGTTTGCTTTGTAAAAAAAAAAAAAAAGCTATGGAAACCAAAGAAAGAGACAGACAGAAAAATGGTATGCCATGTCACTCAGGCTGGCCTCAAACTTTCTGTGTAGCTGAGGCTAGCCTCATGATCCTCCTGCCTCAGCCTCCCAATGGCTATGATGACAGTCATGTGCTACTATACTTGGCTCAAGATAATATTTCAGTTTTAATTTATTATTATTTGTGTGTTAGAGAGAGGGGTGTATATAAGCATGTGTGTGTAAGTCAGAGAACAACTAGCTAGATCCAGTTTCTTCCTTCCGCCTTTACCTGGTTTCCAATGATTAAACTAATTAATCATAAGCTGTGCTTTTGTGGCTAACACTGACCCAAGATTTCGTGTGTGTGTGTGTGTGTGTGTGTGTGTATTTGTTTTTGCTTATTTTTCCCTTTTATTGAAAAATAGAACAATATGTCCCGATTACAGTTCCCCTCCCAGTTCCTCCCCATCTCCCCCTACCATCCAGATTCTCTCCCTTTCTGTCTCTCATTAGAAAACAACAGACTTCTAAGAGAGAACACCAAAACATGAGAAAATAAAATATAATAAGCTAAGATTTAAGAAAAAAACACCAAAACTAGACAAGGAAAACCAACAGCATGAGAAGTGCCCAAGAGAAAGCACAAGAGTCAAGAGAGGCACTCATTCACACACTCGGGAGTCCCATAAACATGCTAATGAAAGCTATAATACATATGCAGAGGGCCTGGTGCAGACCCGTGCAGACGTGCAGTGTATTTGCTGCTTCCGTCTCTGTGTGCTCTTAGGAGCCTTGTTCAGTTGCTTTAGAGGGTCCTTTTCAGGTCTATGGCCATGGCATCCTGGACAAATCAAATCTCCTCTGATAATAACTATTTTTAAAAAGCAGTCACTCCAAATCCTACAGTATAGAAGTAGTCACTATTAGTATTTTGTTGTTTTTTTTTCCAAACACATGGATATAATTTGATTGAGTTTATTAGGTTTTTAAAGGTTTATTTATCTTTATTTTATGTATGTGTTTTGCCTTCATGGATGTATGTGCACCGCATACATGTATGCCTTGTACCTGTTGGAGCCCAGTAGAGGCCTTTGGATCTTTCCAAACTGAAGTTGCTAGGGGTTCCAAGCCACGACATGCATGTTGGGAACCAGATTTCGGTCCACTGAGAAAGCGGCAAATGCTCTTAGCTACTGAGTTATCGCTCCAGACCAAATTAAATTTATTTTTGTTATACTTGTCATTCCAGGAAATGTACAGTTTTCACACTATTTATAGTATAGTCACAAACACTCCCTATCATCGCCAAGCCCTTAAACAAATGTGTTCTAGTGAAGGTCTTTGGTCATTTCCTTATAGTAAGTGCCTACAAAATGACTAACTGTTAAAAGTAAGGCCGTAACTCTTCCAATGCTTTTAATCATATACCCATCCATTACTTTGTCTCCAAGAGAAGAAAGTATCTGGACTTCTTAAGTCTCAACTCCACAGACAATTTTAAAAAAATCATTCATAAATAAATAGAGAGAAAATCATATTTAGTGTATTTTAATTACTAGCAACATTGGACTTTTTCACTTATATTCTTAATAATCTATTTCTTTCATTTTGAGTTATTTCTTCATATCTTATATCAATTTTCTGTTGAAAAGTATCTTCTTCATTTATAGTACACTTTTGCATATCAAGAAAACTAAAATTTATTTATCACATGGATTGCAAATATTACTCAAGCGTGTCATTTATTATTTCATTTATAATGTTTTGAGATATTTAACTATTTCAGACATTCAGATCTAGAAGTCTTCTTTTGTTTCATTCATGGTTTCTGCTTAGGAAATGCTGGCCTGGTTTTACACCATGGAGAGATTTCTCCTGTGTTGGTCTTCTACTAAAATGAAAACAGAAGTGCTTTACTTTTCACGTTTAAATATGTCATCATCCAGCTGGAATTTAATTTTATGTTTTGCTAAAAGTAAACACCATTTTTTAAAATTTTATTTTTCAGTTATGGCCAGCTTGTTCCAACAGTTGTCACCATGTAACCTAGTCTTTCCCTCTCCACCTTTCTCACAGGTAGCCCGCTGTTCGTTCCTAGTTTTGTTGCATCAGATAATGGAGCTGACTCAGTTTTGCTACGTGCAGACAGGCATTCGTATTTCTGCTTTTTTTTTTTTTTGTTTTTTTTTTGGTTTTTTTTCGAGACAGGGCTTTACCAAATACTGCAGGTCTCAGTCACTGTGGGCTATCATGTGGTGTTGCAAAATGAATTTTTACAACCAATAAAGCTTACACTTAAACTCATGAATGGTGTTTTCAATTTATTTCATAAATTGGAATGATTTTGATAGTTCATTTGCAGTAGTATGCGGTGTTACGGGGTGTGGGAGTGGGGGGCAGACTGACGGGGATCTTTCTAGCTTCCTTTGCGTTGGTTCTTGTGAGGCCTGGCCATTCCGAGATTTCTGATCTTGCATTTTCAGAAAGTTTCTGTTTCTCATTATGCTTCAGAAAGTAATTACAGTAATTCTTCTGGGTCCCTCTGACTCAAGCAATGATGATTAAGCTGCTATTTCTTACAATTAAAAAATAAATAAACCTACTTGAACACCATACATTTCCGATGAGCTCAGTTCATCAAATGAGGGGGTGTGCCTGGCAATCCAACGGGATGTCTAAGGGAAGCAGGCAGTCCTGGCAGTGGGGACATCCTCTGCTGAGCTACTGAGAGTGACCCCAGCTGAGCTGGGCTAGACGCTCTCTTTCCACATTCTGTTGTAACCGCAGTCCTAGCACTGATGGAGGCTACACCATGGCACCCTGGGTGTTGTAGTCAGTGGATTCCCAGGGAGTTGGTAAATTCCTCTTCCTACCTCCCTGGCTGCTGTAGCTCTAATCTCTGCAGCCTTTAAGCCACTCTCCAGTGGATGCCTACTGCACACCTATCTCCCACAGTGGGTGTCCACTGCACACCCTTCTTTACCTCAGTGAGTGCCACTGCATACCCCTCCCTCACACAGTGAGGCTCCTGCAGTGAGTGTCCACTGTATACCCTCTCTCCCACAGTGAGTGTCCACTGCACACCCCTCTCTTACATAGTGAGTGTCCACTGTACACACCTCTCCCACAGTGAGTGTCCACTCCACACACCTCTCCTGCAGTGAGTGTCCACTGCACACCCCTCTCTTACACAGTGAGTGTCCACTGCACACCCCTCTCTTACACAGTGAGTGTCCACTTCACACCCCTCTCCCGCAGTGAGTGTCCACTGCACACTCCTCTCTTACACAGTGAGTGTCCACTGCACACCCCTTTCTCCTGCTTCTCAGGTCTTTTGTTTGCAAGTACTGAATTTAGGGCTCCCATTCTTTTCTTTAAAATGAGCCCTGCTTCATCAAAACAGTGTCTACCAGGTATTCCATAATATAGCAGCACCTAAGTTGAGTGTCTAAGAGAATTTTCCAGAATTGCCCCTATTGTTTTAATTCCTTTGAAAGTAGATTTTCAAAGCAGCATGGGGGAATTAGGCTTTTGTGCGCCAACTACCTTCATGAGGAAGAAATTGCTTCATGATGTTTAATTATTTTTCTTATTTAAAAACTAAGAAGAAATAATTTTAAAATAATAGTTCCTTGGTAAAGTATTGTGGCTGCACCTTTAATTCCCAGCATGCAGGAAGCAGCAGCAGGGAGACTACTGTGAGTTTGCGACTGCCCTGGTCTATATAGCCAGTTCCAGGTCAGCCGGGAATGCATGATAGAATCCTGACTCAAATAACAACAATAATAGTAATGATAATAATAATTAATAGCAATATTACCTTATTGATTCTGCCAAAATAACCATGGGGAGAAATGAAAAAAATGCAGCTTATTAGTAAAAATGCCAGGACATTGTCAAGAGCTTAAAATATTATTCAACATAGCCCTTGAGTCCTCTCAGTATATTGTCTGTCCATCCTTTCTTGAGTCCTCCCTCTCAGAATGTTGTCTGTCCGTCCTTTCCTCCCTCCCTCCCTCCCTCCCTCCCTCCCTCCCTTCCTTCCTCCCTTCCTGTCCTTCATTTCCTCCCATTTTTTAAGATTCCTGTAGTCTTCTTCCCATACTATTTTGTCATTTGCTGCTGTTCACTTGTTTGAATCAGGGGTTCATGTGGTAGAGGCTGGTTTTGAACTCTGTGAAGCACAGGATGATTTTGACTTCCTGATCATCCCGCCTCCAACTAATTCCCAAGTGCTGAGATTACACTCCTGTGCCTGTTTCACACGTTCTTTGTTCTCTGCCTTCCCTTTACTGTCACTTTATTCAAGGGTACCCAGTGGGTATGAGAAAGAATCTCATTCAGTTATCACATGGGAACCCCGCCACTCAGCTCCCTGCAAAGGCTTGTGGGAAATTTCAAAGGAAACCCAATGCTGGCTGCCACAGTGGCTACTGTAAAACTACAAGCAGGTTTCAAAGGTGGAACAGATGAAAAGACCCAATATGATTTGTCATTAGGTAAATGAGCACTGAGGCCACAATACGTGACATTTCACATCCACCGGAAATGGGAGTTTAAAAAGCAAAGAAGAAAAGCCTCTGCTAAGACACGCAGATGTTGAAAACGTGTTGTCCAGAACACGCCAGAATTAGTAGCAGTGATGACTATGTAACCTCGTGAATATACCAAAAGCCACTGAACCATATGACTTTTTAAAAAAAATCTGCATATGCTTTATAATATAGTAAAAATGGATTAACTAGTGTGAGGAATGCACATTTCAAAGTCTTTTTTTTATATATCTCGAAACTTTAAGAAGGAGAGTGCCGTAGGAAGTCTTACAGCCAGTGGCTCTTCAGGAGAGGCAATGGAAGAAGAGCTCAGCTCAGACAAGGGAGATGTCAGATGAATTCCCTGAAAACCTGGCACTGAATCCAGACCATAGAGAGCAGAGCTTAACCTAAGGATGCGCAAACCGGTCTTCGCTCTCTGTGATTTGATCACTGTAGCAGGGGAGGAACTTGAGACAGGAGCTCAGCGGGTACCAGAACTTGGTACACAAGAACGAGGACTTGAATTCGAACACCCAGAATCCACGTGCGGTTGCATTGCACCTGTAATGCCATGGAGACCACCGGAGGGTCACTAGGACTGGCTGACTCAGTCTAGCTCCAGGTTCAGTGAGACTTTGTCTAAAGAGAGAAAGGAAGAGAGTGATAGAAAGGACCCTGGTGTCTTTCCTTCTCTTGTCTCTATGTGCACACACAAGCGCGCGCGCACACACACACACACACACACACACACACGATCTCGAGGTTAAAAGAGGTCAAGATGGCTTACCCATGACCACATAGGAAGCAAGCGACAGGACAAGAGGATTGACTGAGAGGCAGTTCTGAGATCGGAGTGTTCTCCAGGAGTTTAAGTGGTCTACATAGACAGGACGCACAAAACGGCTCAAGGGGAGAAAACTCCACAATGTGGGTGGGAACCTGTCAGCACTTGGAAATGAGGACCAGTCTGGAAAAGCAGGTAGGGACCGAACTATGGGAGGATTCATGTGCCTGACTGGCCCTTCCTTCTAGACTCTTCAATGAACTAGAGCCCTTTAAACTAAGGATTGTGTAGCGGTTTCCTCTAGGATGAAAACGAGAGGGAAAAAAGCCCCCACAAAATTTCCAAGACACGGAACCTCCATGAACTTACAGGCTTCACAAGCCCACCCCGTCCAGCAGTAAACCATTGTGGGACAGATGAGACTGTGGAGGGTAGCTTCCTGCATAGTGTGCAGGGAACTCCAGCTGCACAACTTTTGTGAGTTGTCACCATACTGGGGAATGATAATGCAGCTGCCTGAGTCAACCACGCTCCTGTAAGTAATGCAAATATATATATATATATATATATATATATATATATATATATATATATATATATGCTTGTTTCTGTTTCCTGTTTCTGTTCTTCTCTCCCAATTTCTCCTCTTTATCTTACAGTCTTGGGGCTGTGTCACAATTGCTTCGCTTTTTGAATGCTGGCATTTGCTGTTGCACTAAGGAGAGGAACACCAACTTCATGAGTAAATCCCCCAGAGCCTCCTTAAGGGTGCATTGAGCCAGAGCATTCAGAGTTCAGTAGCCTGGAGCATGAGACCAGCCAGTGAAACAGCAGTGCTATGTGCACAAGTAGAATGGGAGCAGGACCCTCACTCAGCAAAGATTTGCAAGGACCAAATGACTTGGCCCTCTAGGGATTTCATGTCACTCAAGAGAGAAGAGCAGACCTATGTAACCTGGGAGAAAGGGGCTCCATGCTGGAAGACTAACCTCACTAGCCCGCACCATCTGAGCAAAGCAAAAGCTATGAAGCAATAAGGGGGGAAGCAGACCATCCTGGGAGTTCAGGTAAGTCCTCCTTCTGCATCTCACATCAGCCTTTCCTGAGTCTCCGTCCTGATTACAGCTCTGAAACTCCTGGCTTCAAGTGTGGATATTTTGGTCTACCCACCCAACTTGCAAAAGCAAGATAAAAGAAAATATATACCCTAAGGAGAAACGCAAGGAAAAATAAATATAAGAGCTATAATTTTCAGATCTAGAAGAGCAGGTTACTCAGAGTAATTCACACATTGTTGAAAGGCCAATTAGAGAGCCATTAACAAGTTGTTGGCACTGACTTTAAACTACTCTGTCTGATTTAACTTGGAGCCATGAGGGAACTGTGCGTCCTTCACCTGATGAATTTCAATCAAAACACATAAGCAGCTCCCAATCTGCAACTGTACATAGGGCACTTTACCCGTGTGTATAAATTTTATACCCTAGCCCCATTCTCAAGACTCTAGCTGCTGATTTTGACCGCGAGACTAATACGATAAAAGATGTGTGTGAAAGGCCCCAGGAGAGCAAAGCTGTACAATCCAGCAAGCAGAGAAGGGGACACTGGATGATACTTGAAGGGTGGCAATCACTCAGATGGAACTTTCTTTTCTTTGACTTAAGAGTCTGAATTTGTCTTTGAAAGACAAATAAAAATGAGGCAGAAAAGTAGACCAGAAGGTAAAGAAAATATGTTTCTTGAAGTGTGGGCTCAGGCATGGAAATGATAAGACTGGGCCATTTTATGACTTCTTCCCTCCACTTTCCGGAACTCTGTCTCTGCATCTGCGTGGGGAGGTTGAAAACATTAGCGTCTGACAGTGGCGAGGGGAGGGCGCAGTGAGTTGGTTCACAGTCACTATGAATTACACACCACGCACGTGACACACAGCACGTGATCAAGGCTTACTGTATGACACGGAGCAAAAATGAGTGGGACAAATGTCAGGACATTTGAGGATCACTTGTGTTTGGATTATCAGGCCAAAGCTACCTACCTCTGATTATCCAGAAAAAATAACTGTATTGGAAAACCTCTTGAAACTAAATCACATAAAATCTATCCCTTGTAATGAGAAGAGCTCATGAAGAGCAGGGCATTGTGTTACTATCTTTTCTTCATTTCATATATTTCTCTCGGTTTCTTGTATCCAAAGGTAAAGGGAATGTGTATGTCATAGTTCAGTGTACTGTAGCAAGGCATCATAGACTGGATGACTTAAATGGCAAAAATTAACTTCTTATTGTTTGGGGCTTCAATTCCAAGATCATGACACCAGTATGGTCAGGATTTTGGTAGGAGCCTTTCTGGGGGCTCGAATGGGTGCCTTCTTGCTGTGCTCCTATATGGAGGCAGGGCAGAGAGCAGAACACCCAACTGCTCTCATCAGGGCACCATCCCATCATGAGCATCAGCAGCCTGCCTTGAAGACCTCATCGTGGTCCAACCACATCCCAAAGAAAGGCCCTGCCTCCTAATGCCATCCCATCAGGAGCTGAGTTCAATATATGAATTTTGAAATTCATCACACAGTCCATGGTACATATTTATTTAAAAATAAAAAAGAAATTGAAGAAGATGTGTTATATGAGTGGTTTTATGAAGCTAAATATTCATAAGCAAAGCTTTAGGAACAGGAATAAAATAGGATGATAATTGTGTCTTTGAAGACTTTCTTAAAAAGATTCATTTATATATTTGTGTGTGTGTGTGTGTGTGTTCATGTATGTGCTGAGATTAGACGTCCGCTTGCAGAAGTCAATACTCTCTTCCCACTATTTATTTATTTGTATTTATTTATGAGTACATGCACTTGACACAGCCCACCCAAGGAAGTTAGAGGACAACTTGGGTGAGTCAGTTCTCTCCTTCCACTGTGTGAGTTTCTGGGACCAGACTCAAATCATTAGCCTCGAAGGCAAGGCCGCCTGCTTTATTTTGAGGCAGCGTCTCTCTTGTTTCTGCTGCCTAGTGGCATGGGAGCATCCACTGGTTTTCCCCGTCTTCTGAGAGTAGGTATTGGGGGATCACAGCCTTCTGGCCTTTTATGTTGACCCTGGGATCTGAGGTTGCCTTGAACAGTGGGCGCTTTTCCTTGCTTCTATCCTCTGACCCCACCCTTGAGGATTAAAATGTAGCTTTTCTGGGCAAAAAGGCCATTTTCTTGAAAGTTATATTTATAGTGTTGGATGACGTGGAATTTAGCTATTCTGGTGATGTGGGAGAGCAACAGAGTGGTGCCAGGTGGGTGTTTCATCCTTTTCTATGTCAGTCCGTACCTTTTTCCCAGTAACCACGTGTCAGCAGAGAAGTTACTTTGCAACGAAACATCTAGTAGACTGGGCTGCCCAAGCAGTTGTTTTTTGTTGTTGTTTATTTATTTATTTTTGAGACAGGGCCTATATAGTCCTGGTTGACCTATATGTTGCTATGTAAACTAGGCTGTTCTTAAACCCACAGAGATCCAACTTCTTCTGCTTCCTGAGTGCTGGCCTGGATTAAAGGTGGTCACCACTATGCCTGGTATAAGCAGGTTTTTTTTTTTTTTAAAAAAAATTATTTTCTGAGAATTTGTGTTTTGCCTGAATGCATTTATTTGCATCATATATGTGTATACCTGGTACCAGAAGAGGGTGACAAAATTCCCTGGAACTATATGTGTGTGTGTGTGTGTGTGTGTGTGTGTGTAGGTGGTTGTGAGCCACCTCGTGTATATTAGGAACCGATCCTGGACCCTGTGCCAGATCACCAAGAGTATTTCAAACTGCTGAGCAGTCTCCCTAGGCCCAGGCCGAGATGTTCTGCAGGTATGACTGCTCCTGAGGTTAGCAGCATGGTTCCCTCCAGTCCCTCGTGGTAATCTCTCCTGCTTCCTCCTTCTACTGGGTGTTCTTCCTCGCTGTCACCACCAAGGCTAGGTGTGACAAGGTGATGGTGCTTTTTGTGTTCATCGCTTCCAGTTGTGGGCAAGGGGAGATGAGGTAGGTATCTAGAGACCCAGTGGAAAAGGAGGAATTGGTATGTACTTTGAAGTACTGTTTACCAAAGAGGTTAATTTCTATAAGAATTCTACTACCAGTGGGTTAGCTAATTAAAATCTGCATGAGACTTACATATAATCTCCATGTATATGGATTCTTCCGAAGGATTTTTAAAATCCTTCTTAAAAATGGCTCAAAATGGTAAATGTTTCATACCCTATGAAACTAGATTGCCTGTGGTCAGTATGGACATTTAATAATGAGTTCCCATCAGTGAGCGTCAAATGAATAGTTCCTCCGAGGAACAAATAACACTAATGGTGTATTGTAACTGGGACCTGATAAATTATCTGGTCCCCTAATGAGGTGCTTAATAAACTTGTGCTGACCAAAGAACAGTAAAATAAATGAAAGAAATATAGTCATGCTTGAAGCACTTACCAAGTACTTCTCTCTGGATGGTGGAATTATGACTTTTATTTCCTTCATATTTAGCTGAGTTTTTTTTTTTTTTAACATAAAAACTTCACATCCTGGTGTGGTTACACATCCCAGAGATCTCAGCTTTTGGGAAGAAGTTGGAAGAGAGTTCAAGGCAAATGGAGGCTATCAGAGATACTGTCACTCAAAACAACAAAATCACACGGACCATGTAATTCTCCCGGCTAATTTTCAAGCTAGATTTAAAAGGTCACAGAGTGGGTGGGCTTTCAGCAGGACAGGTATGAGAGTCTTTGCTCTGTGACCTTAGAGGATTTCAAGTCTTCAGCGCTTTCAGCTCAGGAAGCCTCCAGTACCAGTTGTCTGAGACCAGAAGAGGGTACAAGACATGTCTAGAGCAAAGAGCTCCAGCCATCTAGGGTGGTCTGTGCAGAGGAGGGAAGGAGAAGGAGGTGGAGAACAGACCACGTGGTCCTCCATGTTCCTGTTAAGGAAATGCTGGCATGAACACACACATACATCTGCACATTGGTTATGTAGTTCCTTCATTTTATTGCCAGAGAAGATTTGGGGCATGTCCTAAACACCCCAGAGAATGGTTGGCTACATTTGGATAAACTCAGCAGCAATACCCACCCACTTCAAGAAGGAACTTAAAGAGAAAAAAAAAAAAAAAGCAGCATGCTAAATTTGGGGTTAATGTTTTTAATGTAATTGAAAATGACCACTCCTGTTTATTTATTTCTTACGTTAGACACAAAGTGTTTTACTCGAAATGCCGCCTCAGTTTATTTTCTTTTTGCCTTATTTATTTTCTGATGAGGAAGAGGACACTATCAACTCCGTTTTGCAGAAAGAAAAGCGCTTCAAAATTCCCAGAAGCATTCTTCTTTCCTTGCCACTCCCTTTCTAGGGGCTGGTCTACAATCCAGAAAAATAAACTAAAATATAAACAAAAATATAAACAAAAACTGAAGTCCAAGCTGGGCTTGCGAACGTAATATTTAGACTTTGAAGTTGAGCAAGAGATATATAAAAAAAAAGAATTGAATTGAAAACTAAAGAGACCGATTTTCCAGACACTAACGGGTGGGTTTTCAGCTCATTTCATTAAGCCGAATTCCGAATTTACTTTTCAATTAAGTGTCATATCACTGTCACAGCTGGGTCTTTTTCCATCTTCCAATTTCATCTGAATGTGAAAAGCGATTCGGTTGTTAGTGTGTGTGTGATGGGTGAGGTCTGGGGAGGATCTTCCACCCCATTGTTTTCTTGGGTGTCCTCGCTCCGGGGGCCTGGCATTCCTCACGTGTCTAAGGCACTGAAGGAGCAGTGAAGCGCAGGGAAGCCGCACAAAAGACGTGCACAGGCTATCAGTCTAGAAAGATAAATTCAGTGTGCAGCCGACAGGCCCAGTATGCCTGGAATGAGGAGAAAAATAACCCTCCCGAAAGGGAAGGAGATTGGTTGACCTGTGGGGGTCCACAAAGAACTGGCCCGTTTGCAGGGGATGATCTTACTGGGTTCCTCGTCAGTATCTTAGCTGGCGCGGTCTCACCCTTTCTGTCCAAGAAGGCTCGGGAGAGTGGCGAGAGCAGTGCAAGGCGTCCGCCTCTTCCCCCAGCAGCTTTTGGCTTTTACTAAGTCGCAGACGCTTCCTTCAGCCCTCTTGCTAGCGCTGCAGCTCCGAGGCAAGGCGGGGATGATCAGAGGCCGGCCTCGTGGCCTTGGCTGCGGCCAGCCCAGCCCAGCTTGGGAGGGGTAGGACGAGGTAGTGCAGCCTTCCCAGACAGCTTTGAGCCGGCACAGCCCTCAGGACCCAGGTCTCTGGATCTGCAGGACAGACGTGTCCCCCACCCTCCTCCCGGCTCCCGCCTCTCTCCGGTGAAGCCTCCGTCGGTTCCCGTGCCACCAACTGAGTGACAGGCCCCGGGAAGGCCAGACAAGACACAGCTTTCTTATTTGGGTCTGCCCTCCTGCCGGCAAGGGTGCGCGCGAAATCACACAGACAGACACACCTCGCCCTCCATGCTACACACACACACACACACACACACACCCCACCCTCCCGCTGCACCCACACGCGCCACGGAGACATGCAGTCCGCCCTTCTTGCAACACACACACACACACACGCACACACATACGCACACACAGAGCTCGCTCCCCTTCTCCCTACAGCACACACACAGGCAGACAGACATCCTCCAGCTTGCCTACCCTCCTCCCTTCCCGCAGCCCCGGCCGCCGGGCCCCTCTTCCCGGATCGCCGCGCCCGGCCCCGCGCCCTCCGCAGGCCCCGCCCTGGGGGAGGAGAGCCGGACGCGCGCGGGAGCCGGGGAGGGGAGGGGCCGGGCGGCGGGGGAGTGTCTGGCTGCCCCCGCCCCTCGAGTGAGCGACTGGGCGCGGAGGTCCCCTCCCTCCTCGCTCCGAGTCTGCCAGCTCCCGCTCGCTCCCTGCCCACTCCCGGGGGGCTGTTCCGTGGCGCGGCCGCCGCGGCCACCGCTTCTTTCACACTTTAGTTGCGAGCGGCGCGCCGCGCTCAGTGACTGGAGAGCTGGCCGCACGCCGTCTTCCCGCACGCACGCACGCGGGCCCGGCTCCGGGGCTTTCTGCTTTTACTCCAGGCGGCGGGGAGGAGGGGGAGCCCCGGCCACACTGTGGGGAAGAGGAGGACGTGGAAGAGGGAGGAAGAGAGAACGGGCGAGGAGGCCAGGGGCGGGGGGCGGGGGGCTTGCCACCTTCAGCCCCCCCCGCGAGCGCCCAAGGTAAGCGGGAGCCACCGCCGGCGCGCTGGGCATCCCGGGTGGGCGAGGAGGGAGGCCTGTGGGTGTCTGCCGAAGAGATGGGAGCCGCGATCCTGGCGTTTGCCGGCACTCTGTCCGGGCTGGGCTGCTGCTGCTGCCGCTGCTGCTGCGGGGCTGCCGGGGCTGCACGCTGCTGGGGACCAGAGCCAGGCTGGGGGAGCTGCGGGGGGGGGGGCGTCTTGCTTGCTGGGTGGAGGGGCTGGGATGCGGTTAAGGCTGCTGACGACTTTCGTCACACCGAGGCCTGGGTGGCTGGTGTGAGACACCCCTCCCTTCCCACCCGCACCCCGCGCCGCCCTCAGCCTTCCTGCTCTTCTCTAGCTTTGCCTGTAGCCACTGTTACTTTGCAAGCAGGAGCTGAGAAGGAAAAAAAAAACACCCAAATTTAGTATGTTTTGCTAAGTCTCCAAGTCCCTTCTCTCGCTCTCACTGATGGTGCGTTTATGTGGGTGATGTGATCCCCGGAATTTCTGAAGTTTTGACCTTTTCGGGGTGGCTTGTTTTCTGTATATCTGTTTGCCTTCCTGGGTGTATTTATATTCGTGCCCTTGCGCGGCAGCCCGAGGGTGCTTGGTTATATTACATGAGCAGCTTTTTCTCCCCTCTGCAGGCAGTTCGAGAAGTGCCGCGGCGGCTCCTGGGCTGCCTTTGCTCAGCTGCTTAATGTCCTTCCTTATCATCCACCCTGCCCCCTCCCTCCAGAGAGATTCCCCCCCCCCCAATATTTAATGTTTGTGTGGGAGAAGTCTCTAGGCCGAAGAGCTTTCATTGCCCATTCATTCCTCCTCTGAAGGCCATGA
Organism: Arvicola amphibius; assembly: GCF_903992535.2. Lineage (NCBI taxonomy): Eukaryota > Metazoa > Chordata > Mammalia > Rodentia > Cricetidae > Arvicola > Arvicola amphibius. The sequence continues at coordinate 69,350,859 of NC_052058.2, forward strand.
ATGGTTCAGGCTTGCTGATGAAATTTGGGGGTGCCTTTCCTCGCTAATGGAGTTGCATGGCCAAAGAGAAAAATATGCACAGCCAAACAGGCATTAATCTTGAGAGCTAGCAAGCACAGTTTGAGAGGGAAGTGATTTGTTTCCAGTAGGAAGTTGTCAACCTATGAGATACCTTCATCGTATGTGAGTTGGGAAAAGTGTTTTAAAATAGAGCTTATGTTCTGCGTGGCTGGAAGACAGCCATAAGTTCAGTTGCTGAGCAGCTCTGAAAGTGATACACCCTGATCAGCCAGAAGCTCTCTGAAGACGCTCTACTCTGACTCAGACATTGGGAGGGGGCCGGCTGGCCACAGATTTCCTGCAGGACTTTTTTTTTCTCCCCTTTTAGACGCGTGGGGAACTGTCGAGCTGGTTGAACACATGGTTATAAGGAGCACCTTCCAATTCAAGGCCATGGACTTACTTTCTGCCTAAGGAGAATAACCTGAGTTTGGTAGAATTAGGTACCAGGATGAAACAGACATGGGTGAAGTGGGCCTGGAGTACTTCAGATATGGGGGGAGGGGCAGAGGGACTGGGTGATAGTTAAGAAGGTTAGGTTAAGTCCAAGGTGTAGATTCGGGAGTGGGGGGGGGGGGGTTCTACCCTTTTTTCATACTTCTGCAGATGGCATATATGATCGCTTGAGTATGTGCTGTGTTGTCTGGCTGGAAATCCAGTTGATGGGATTTGGGAATTAATCTGGACTCCATCATCTGTTCTTGTTTTCCTACTTACAAGGTAGGAAGGGTTCCTGGGATTGAGCAACCCGGCGTATTTAAAGTCATTGGAAGCTAGGCTGGCATTAGCTCTTGGGGGCTCAGAAGTGCAGTATCGAAGTGTAATCTCTTCTGATGTTTGGCGCTGTGCGAACGAGGTTCGGAGAGCCGGACTACTAGGAAAGCCAGGAAGAGAAGTGCTCTGGACCCTTTGGAGGGGAGACTGTCTCAGGAGGGCTGAGTTACCTCTGCTGCTTAGCTCTCACCTCATGTGGAAAATACTCCCTTCTTGCACACCCCTTCTAGTGTGGAACCTAAACCCCACTTACCCTCTGTCCATGTGGGCGGTGGAGTGTCCACATCCTCCAGCTGGAAATAGTTCATTCTCGTTGGATCTCAGTGTTCTCAGCTTCCTTCTTCAGGACTAAAAGTTTTCACTCCGAGCTGAACAAAAACTGATAGTTTTGTTTTCTTGGCTAGTAATTTACTCTTCCCCAGCCTACCTCCCTTAATCATTTTGTATGGATTCCTGGGAGCTGATAGGGCACTGTTATAATGTGGTTTGATGAGATCTTGTCTCAAAGGAGGGGGGGTCAAAGTTCCTGAAGATGACCCCTGAGGTTGTCCTCCATCCTTCAGATCTGCTTGGGTTCTCCCTCTTTCCCACCCACTCCCTCTCATCCCTTCCCCCCCACACACACACCATCACCATCACCACCACCACCACCACCACGTACACACACTTAAAAGAAATGACTTGAATCTCCTGAAGAGTCACAAGAGATGAATGAAGAACTCCATTCATTGGGTCCCTGTTGTGACTGACTCAAACGTGCTACTAAGGACGAAGATGGTTCACAAATTGTACCATGTCCAGGATGCAGGTGTTTCTGTATGGTATTGGATTTGGCGCTGAGCAGGCTTTGCTCAATGTTGTGTCTGAGTGGCTTGCTCTAGTGTTTGACCACTTCTACTGCATGCTCTTTATCAACGAAGTTGTCAAAAGCTAAGTGTCCCTGTGCTTCCCTTAAGTCAGAGAGATGCAGGGGAGATTTATACAGAGAGACCTAAGTGGGCTCCTTTTGAACACATCTTTATAATTGGTAGCCATATAAACACCTTTTGTGGCAGGTATATTTAGATACAAACGCCTGGGCTTTTGTATCCTTTGAAGTTTTCTTCTAGCCCTAGTTTGAAGGTAACTCGAAGGACAGACTATGATGGCAGTTCTGGCTGGGCACTGTGGAAGAAGAAAGTGAGTTAACAGAAAACGCTAGACTTGCATTGTCTTATGATACAATGGTTTGTTTTCCTTCAGCTTGTTAGAATTGAGTATGGAGGGGGCGTGGCATCGCTTTGTGTGTCCTGAATGTACTTCTCCCCCTGCTGTGTTGCTGAGGTCTTCCGCTGTGGGTACTGGTTTAAACTGTTTAATTCTGGATCGCCTCCTGGCTGAACTCTGAAACCCTGAACTCGGGAGAGTTGTGGGGTTGAGGCTGTGTTCGGGAATGAACTGGAGCCCGTGAGCAGGCCCTCTGAGCAGCACCCTGCTGGCTGTCAATCAGAGAGGAGGCTTGGCACGTTTGTTCTTACAATGCAATGTTACATGAAAATGATTTCCACAAAAAAGTTCATTCGCCTTCAACTTTTCAGGAACCTATTGACTGTGCAAAGCAACCCAGACACCTCGTAAATAAGAATCCAGTCTGATAATGGAGGGTTTAGGCTTAGTCTCATGAAAAGGTATATCTTTTTGAAAATACTGTTTTGGAAATGATTACAGGGGAGACTCCACCCCACAGTGAGTGGAGGGTTATGGGAGATGATCCAGGTGCAAAGACCCCACACAGTGTACATGGTGGGTGTTCAGGTGTTTCTCTGATCCTGCTCTACGTTAGTATGCAGAAGTATTTTCAGTAACCTTTCTATTTATTGTGTGTTTGTGAGCACACGTCCATGTGTTTACAGAGGGTAGAGGACAGCTTACAGGAGTCAGTTTTCTTCCTGCACCATGTGGGTCCCAGGGTTCAAACTCAGGTTGTCAGGCTTCATAGCTTGAACTCTTATCCGATGAGCCATGTCACTGACCCAAGTAGAAGTCATTTTTATATTACGAATATGTTTTTTTTTAGCAAATATGTGAATTTTAAACTATTTCATAATTCTTCTTTAAACATCACTTCATAGTGTGGGGAAGTAAATTGTCCTCAATAAAATCTGAAAAGTAGATTGTAACAGACAGTACAAAATACTATTTAGAAAACTTCATGCGTGCGTGTGCGTGCGTGAGCGTGCACACGTGCGCACGCACACCCAGGAATAGGTCCTTCGTGCAGGAAGGACTGTCATACTAAAGCTGCATTTTTTAAAAAGGTGACAGTTTTGACTTTTAGGGCTCATAATTCAAGAGCTTATCTGAAGCGGTGTGTAAATTATACATATACGTATTTTTAAAGTAGGCAATCATTCAGCCTGTCTCAGTTCTGAAGTTTAATTTTACAAGTTACAGTTGCAGGAAGAAACAACATGACATGCTGCGGTTATGCAATTATGAGAGGAGCGCTTGGGGGTAAACCAGGACAGGATAAACATGGAGATGAATGCATAGCAGTGTCTGCAGTCACTGGCTATTAATGTGATCCTTACTTTCCTATAAATGCGTAGCTGGAAAAATGTATGCCCTCAGTTGTAAGTTGCTCTGTTCCCTACACTTGGGAAAGAGTACAGCTTCCCTAATCTGAATACAAGCTGCTGACCAGGCTGCTGGCAGGCAGGGCTGTCTTCTCATCTCAGAAACCCCCATGGCAGCTGGCAGGGCACTACTACTTTGCACTTGGAAGTCACTCAAATAGTAATCAAACTAAAGGAATTAACTTAATTAGTTCAGGTCTGTAATGTGTTAAAACCTTGGAGAAATATATTAGATGCAGACATAGTTTTTTTAATAAATCTGTGTGATAGTTTATTAAGATTGTGTATTCTGTATCAGGGTAGAGTTTTTGAAACATGTTTGATGGGGAAGTAAATATGGAAAACAGGATAGCTACCATTTCCTTACCTGATGAGTCCTCCTCTCCTGTGATCTTCACCTTTTTGTCTGAGCTCAGCCAACACCTGTACCTCCTGTTTATCATCTCTTGGCTTTTTTTTTTTTTCATGTCTGTAGTCGCTTTGGACATTGAACGGCAGTGGCAGCAATCAGGGGCTTCTATGCTGGCATCTCTCCTGGTGGCGAGGTCCCAGGAGAGCTCTAGCACTCCCGACTCCCAGTGTATTTGGTTCACAGCTGCCTCCTCCAAAATAACCCAGAAAAAAGCAATATGGAGCCCTGCCCAGTGCTGTGAGCTCACTCAGGCTCCCCGCATCCTGGGGCTCTCTCAGAAATCTGTTCTCTTGGGCTGGCCTTGCTTACCTCCAGTTCCTCTGCCAGATATCCCTTTCACTTTCCTGTTCTTCCTGGAGCTTTCCCCTGTTTTCCTGTTTCATTGAAGCCCCCCCCCCCCCCCCCCAGCCCCCTCTGGCTGCTCCTTCCACCACTTTGTCTCACCTGCAAGATAGGTTCCTGTGAGAAAGGGCTGCACTGGTCTCTTAACCAGGAAATCACTTTCTCTAGCCCTCCTGCTGCCCGAGGGCTTCCAAACCCAGCTCCTCCCCTCTGCCCTCAGGGCCCCATCTGCTGGCATCCTGCTTTGCCCCACGCCTCCTCATCCCCCCCCCCCCAAGCCTTAGCTCTTCCAGCACATAGCACAAACCTGCCTCTGCCTGTCTGACAGCCTCCTGCCATCTCTACAGATGTGTTTACAGAATTCGGGAGCTGACAGGCATACACCATCTACCTCATGTGATAGGTGGAATTCGAGCGTCGGGAACTTTGGAACTTGTTTTTACGTTTGACTCCACCCTGCTATCTTGTAGATGTGAAAGGCTCCTAGGCCATTTCAAAACAACTGGAGCATCGCTTGCGCGCGTGTGCTTGCGCTTGCGTGCATGTGCGTGCGTTGGGTGCGTAGCTTCACTTAGCAGTTCGGTCCTTTGTGGGACAGTAGCGAAAGAAATATCCTGATGATGATTGTTATTTGTAAAGATTTGATCAACAAATCTTGGAAAGTATTTGACAGCTTCCCATGATAGTCCCATTCAAAGGCTTTATTACACACCAGGTTCTCCTTCCTAGTCACAAGTAGAGTGATTTCGTTTCATCTTCTTTATCTTTTCTTCTCTTTTGGCTAAACAAACATTGCTGTAACTTGAACCATACTTCCCCCCATTTGTTGGGATTTTATAATTGGTAGTCATAATAATTGGCAGCTCATGGCAGTTCTCCATGAGCGTTTGATAAGCTCCTGGTTATCACATGTATGCCAAGCGAAGGCTTCCTAGCAAAGACCTGCCGTTGCCGATTTCACCTGTAAGTCTGTAGTCCGTGTTGAGCTTATTGGGAGACTAGAGCCGTGGGAAAGGTGTTTGGGTGTGGACTATAACAGTGAATGAAATGAAATGCAGCCCAGTGGTAGGGAAGGCTCCTTTCTAGCAGGTTGGAGGTCCTAGGTTTGATTCTCACACCCAGGGGGAAAAAAAAAGCAGAGCCACATAAGCCATTGACCTGTTAATGCAGGACTGGCCTTTTACGAAAGATGGACTTGAGAGTTAGCTCTAACACAGATAGTACAGTGATTGAGCCCTTTGGAAGGAGGTGTGACAGGGAGACCATGGGCAGCGTAGTGAGGATTCCCTATCTGTTCACTCTCTGCTTTCTTTGATGGTGGGAGATAGTGTGGTGGTTTGAGGTCCTCGTCAAACCCATATATTCCACTTCACTGCTGACTTATGCCTTTTTCTGCCCGAGAAGTACATTGTTTCCCTGGAATGTGGGGACGTTTTCGTACCTGTTCTCAGAGAGGTAAGCGGTAAGTGAAGTGGGTCTCAGAACAGCCTGAGAGGCACTGTGCACATCCCAGCCGCTCTCCTGACAGCCTCTCCTTGACTTTGTTGTTAAGAAAAAGGACTGCATTCATTGTCTCCAGGATGGTAGGAGCCTTAGATTTACACGGCTCCTCATGAGAAGATCCTAGGCCCTGGGTGGAGTAAGGTGAGGCAGAGTGGTTCCTGTATGCCAAGGGGTGACTTCAGTTCTGTCTGCAAGTTCTAGCAAAAGTGATTTTCCTGAGATAGTCACGTAACAGTTGCTAGGATTAGAAGGTTATAAGGGGATAAGCAACATGTACCTCATTGTGCATGCCGGACAGATACTTTGATGGAGGAATTCACAATCTAGGAATCTCTCGGAGTTGCTTAATGTCTCCTGAAGATTCAGATCCTCACTTTTCTATGCTAGAGACCTGTGGCACTTTGAGAAAGCTCACCCAAAGCAGATCTGCCTACCTTTGTGACTTCCTTAGGGCCTGCCTTGGGATGGTCTCCCTCTTAATTGTTTCTCTTGGGACCGAAGCCCTTTCTCAAGTCTGAGTTCAAATCCTTGACACTCCAAGGAATTCTTTGCCTTCCATGTACTCCCGTAGCACATATTTTATTATTACTTTTGGTTTTAGGTGAGATAATTTTTTTCCAGTGCAGCGAATGGAACCCAGGATGTTACAGACAAGCCTTTCAACCACTGAGCTATAGCCCCGCCCATCATTATTTATGTAATTTCTTGGTTCCAGCTATATGCTCTCCTGTCTTGCCCACCAAGCCAGAAGAGTTGATTATGTTGTATAAATAGTTAGTGGTTAATTGACAACTAGTAATTGATGTGACGCTTGGATTTTTTTTTTTTTTTTTATGGAAATGGTGCTCCCATTTAAAATTCTCCTTAACTAGATGAGGAAGTCTAGTCTGGATGGAGAAAGATAGTGTTGTGGTTGGCCAAGGTGAAGGCAAGTAATCTTTCTTACTTGCTCCAGTAATGTATTGAACAAACATTTGCTTTTGTTCATGACGATTTGTGTCATCTCAGTGCCTGGCACCAGGGAGATGCTGGAGATACAGAGACCCAGAGGCCCGGCCCTGGCTTTGGGTAGGTCCCAGGCAAGCAGGAGAGTTGTCACGTGAACATGTGATCTGTGGTGAATTCCTAAAGCTGCTTTGGGAGCTGAGATAAGAAAGCACTCGAGTTGGGAGATAGGCCCACAGGACAGCCATGTTCCCTGGGAACAGTCTTGGTTCACACCCATGGCTCAGCACGGCTGCCAGAGCCCCCATCACTAAAGGTCTCAGGTTGGACAGTAAGTTACAGTTTGATCAGTTTTTATTTTTCCCATTCTACTCATTCATTGACTCTCAGGCCGGTTCAGAGACTGGCATTCTGGGACAAATAGGTCAGGGAGCAGGGAAAGATGAAGCAGGCCACGGTAGGCAGAAGAGCCTCTGTGATGAGGCTGTGCATCTGTGAGGCTGCTCTGTCCAGGTGATGGAGGCCTGGAAACTGAGGCTGATGAACTGCGTAGAGTTCACTGTAGAGTTTGGACTTTTACCCAGCATCTCAGCAGTGAGAGTCCCTGAATGAGGGAAGACTGCATGGTCATTTCTTAAGTGTAGAGAAAAAACTAACAGGGGACAACGACAGAAGGAGCGAACTGTGGTGTTAGTGCCAACCTGGCCAGGGGTGCTGAGAGCTAAGCTAATGCCCAAGCCTGGAGAAGGATGAAAAACAACAGAATCAGAAGGAACCAGTAAGGGGGGGGGGGGTTGAAAGAAAATGAAGGAAACTGCTAATATTTTCTGAATGGATCATGCTCCCTGAGATGAAAATCTAAGCACTGAGGGGAAAAGTTACCGCGTCTACTGTGTTTTAGGTATGTCTGTTCTCTTGGATGGAGAGGCCTAATAGGCAGCTGGCCTGGCTTTCAGAAGAGCAGTTGGGATAGAATTACAGGTTTGATCTCAGCTCAGTCATCATTTCTTAGGGAATCATTTTGTAATTTCCACGGCAAGGTTAAATCCCTCTCTTCTACCTTCTTACCATGCCATGCGACTCCTCCCTCGTATGTCATCTCAGGGTTGCAATTGCATGTTTATTTTTATGATTTTTGGATTAACATTAATTCTATTCCTCA